>NC_092811.1:102174815-102775306 GCF_040954645.1 Diabrotica undecimpunctata
AAAAAACACATGTTTGGAATAAGCTGGACCAACTGCATGTACCAAGACATTAAACAAAATTTTTTTTTTGTAAAATTTGGCAAAAACTTTCCAAGGGGGTACCCTTGGATTTTTATCAAATTTGGTGAATCGGCTATGTTGGCGTCAATTTTGGTCCGAGAGTCAAGCGAATAGACATTTCCTACATAAAATTGGCTGCTCGTTCTTCTGCCATACTCAGAATTCTCCTACATCTAACGGTTCGTGAGAAAAATTTCCACTTGGATGTCTGTATTTGCTGAAAATTTCGTGAAAATTAAAAGTGAATATTTTGTTAGAAATTTGAATTATTTCGATTAAGGGTGTCTTGCTGAATAAAAAAATTTAACATGTGGCTAGAAACTATGCACCGTTTTGCCGGAAAATCGAAAAAACTGGAGACCATTGGATTTTTATCAAATTTCGTTAATCGGCTATATTGTCGTCAATTTTGGTCCGAGAGTCAAGCGAATAGACATTTCCTACATAAAATTGGCCGCTCGTTCTTCTGCCATACTGAAAATTTTCGTACATCTAACGGTTCGTGAGAAAAATGTCCACTTGGATGTCGGTATTTGCTGAAAATTTCGTGAAAATTAAAAGTGAATATTTTGTTTAAAATTTTAATTATTTCGATTAAGGGTGTCTTGCTGAATAAAAAAATTTAACATGTGGCTAGAAATTATGCACCGTTTTGCCGGAAAATCGAAAAAAACTGGAGACCATTGGATTTTTATCAAATTTCGTTAATCGGCTATATTGTCGTCAATTTTGGTCCGAGAGTCAAGCGAATAGACATTTCCTACATAAAATTGGCCGCTCGTTCTTCTGCCATACTCAAAATTTTCCTACATCTATCGGTTCCTGAGAAAAATTTCCACTTGGATGTCTGTATTTGCTAAAAATTTCGTGAAAATTAAAAGTGAAATTTTTGTTTGAAATTTGAATTATTTCGATTAAGGGTGACTTGCTGAATAAAAAAATTTTACATGTGGCTAGAAATTATGCACCGTTTTGCCGGAAAATCGAAAAAACTGGAGACCATTGGATTTTTATCAAATTTCGTTAATCGGCTATATTGGTGTCAATTTTGGTCCGAGAGTCAAGCGAATAGACATTTCCTACATAAAATTGGCCGCTCGTTCTTCTGCCATACTCAAAATTTTCCTACATCTATCGGTTCCTGAGAAAAATTTCCACTTGGATGTCTGTATTTGCTAAAAATTTCGTGAAAATTAAAAGTGAATATTTTGTTTGAAATTTGAATTATTTCGATTAAGGGTGACCTGCTGATTAAAAAAATCTAAACATGTGGCTAAAAATTATGCACCGTTTTGCCGGAAAATCGAAAAAACTGGAGACCATTGGATTTTTATCAAATTTCGTTAATCGGCTATATTGGCGTCAATTTTGGTCCGAGAGTCAAGCGAATAGACATTTCCTACATAAAATTGGCCGCTCGTTCTTCTGCCATACTCAAAATTTTCCTACATCTATCGGTTCCTGAGAAAAATTTCCACTTGAATGTCTGTATTTGTTGAAATTTCGTGAAAATTAAAAGTGAATATTTTGTTTGAAATTTAAATTATTTCGATTAAGGGTGACCTGCTGATTAAAAAAATCTAAACATGTGGCTAAAAATTATGCACTGTTTTGCCGGAAAATCGAAAAAACTGCAGATTTTTTAATTTGATTTTTCCTCTTTTCCGGCAAACTGGGGTTAAGAGATCAGAAAAAAACACATGTTTGGAATAAGCTGGACCAACTGCATGTACCAAGACATTAAACAAAATTTTTTTTTTGTAAAATTTGGCAAAAACTTTCCAAGGGGGTACCCTTGGATTTTTATCAAATTTGGTGAATCGGCTATGTTGGCGTCAATTTTGGTCCGAGAGTCAAGCGAATAGACATTTCCTACATAAAATTGGCCGCTCGTTCTTCTGCCATAATCAGAATTCTCCTACATCTAACGCTTCGTGAGAAAAATTTTAACTAGTATGTCTGTATTTGCTGAAAATTTCGTGAAAATTAAAAGTGAATATTTTGTTTGAAATTTTAATTATTTCGATTAAGGGTGACATGCTGATTAAAAAATCTAAACATGTGGCTAGAAATTATGCACCGTTTTGCCGGAAAATCGAAAAAACTGGAGACCATTGGATTTTTATCAAATTTCGTTAATCGGCTATATTGGCGTCAATTTTGGTCCGAGAGTCAAGCGAGTAGACATTTCCTACATAAAATTGGCCGCTAGTTCTTCTGCCATACTCAAAAATTTCCTACATCTATCGGTTCCTGAGAAAAATTTCCACTTGGATGTCTGTATTTGCTGAAAATTTCGTGAAAATTAAAAGTGAATATTTTGTTAGAAATTTGAATTATTTCGATTAAGGGTGACTTGCTGAATAAAAAAATTTAACATGTGGCTAGAAATTATGCACCGTTTTGCCGGAAAATCGAAAAAACTGGAGACCATTGGATTTTTATCAAATTTCGTTAATCGGCTATATTGGCGTCAATTTTGGTCCGAGAGTCAAGCGAATAGACATTTCCTACATAAAATTGGCCTCTCGTTCTTCTGCCATACTCAAAATTTTCCTACATCTAACGGTTCGTGAGAAAAATGTCCACTTGGATGTCTGTATTTGCTGAAAATTTCGTGAAAATTAAAAGTGAATATTTTGTTTGAAATTTGAATTATTTCGATTAAGGGTGACCTGCTGATTAAAAAAATCTAAACATGTGGCTAAAAATTATGCACCGTTTTGCCGGAAAATCGAAAAAACTGTAGATTTTTTAATTTGATTTTTCCTCTTTTCCGGCAAACTGGGGTTAAGAGATCAGAAAAAAAACACATGTTTGGAATAAGCTGGACCAACTGCATGTACCAAGACATTAAACAAAATTTTTTTTTTGTAAAATTTGGCAAAAACTTTCCAAGGGGGTACCCTTGGATTTTTATCAAATTTGGTGAATCGGCTATGTTGGCGTCAATTTTGGTCCGAGAGTCAAGCGAATAGACATTTCCTACATAAAATTGGCCGCTCGTTCTTCTGCCATAATCAGAATTCTCCTACATCTATCGGTTCCTGAGAAAAATTTTAACTTGTATGTCTGTATTTGCTGAAAATTTCGTGAAAATTAAAGTGAATATTTTGTTAGAAATTTGAATTATTTTGATTAAGGGCGACATGCTGATTAAAAAAATCTAAACATGTGGCTAGAAATTATGCACCGTTTTGCCGGAAAATCGAAAAAACTGGAGACCATTGGATTTTTATCAAATTTCGTTAATCGGCTATATTGGCGTCAATTTTGGTCCGAGAGTCAAGCGAATAGACATTTCCTACATAAAATTGGCCGCTCGTTCTTCTGCCATACTCAAAATTTTCCTACATCTATCGGTTCCTGAGAAAGATTTCCGCTTGGATGTGTGTATTTGTTGAAAATTTCGTGAAAATTAAAAGTGAATATTTTGTTTGAAATTTGAATTATTTCGATTAAGGGTGACCTGCTGATTAAAAAAATCTAAACATGTGGCTAAAAATTATGCACCGTTTTGCCGGAAAATCGAAAAAACTGTAGATTTTTTAATTTGATTTTTTCCTCTTTTCCGGCAAACTGGGGTTAAGAGATCAGAAAAAAACACATGTTTGGAATAAGCTGGACCAACTGCATGTACCAAGACATTAAACAATATTTTTTTTTTGTAAAATTTGGCAAAAACTTTCCAAGGGGGTACCCTTGGATTTTTATCAAATTTTGTTAATCGGCTATATTGGCGTCAATTTTGGTCCGAGAGTCAAGCGAATAGACATTTCCTGTATAAAATTGGCCGCTCGTTCTTCTGCATACTCGGAATTTTTCTACATCTAACGGTTCGTGAGAAAAATTTCCACTTGGATGTCTGTATTTGCTGAAAATTTCGTGAAAATTAAAAGTGAATATTTTGTTAGAAATTTGAATTATTTGGATTAAGGGTGACATGCTGATTAAAAAAAATCTAAACATGTGGCTAGAAATTATGCACCGTTTTGCCGGAAAATCTAAAAAACTGGAGACCATTGGATTTTTATCAAATTTCGTTAATCGGCTATATTGGCGTCAATTTTGGTCCGAGAGTCAAGCGAATGGACACTTTCGACATAAAATTGGCCGCTCGTTCTTCTGCCATACTCAAAATTTTCCTACATCTATCGGTTCCTGAGAAAAATTTCCACTTGAATGTCTGTATTTGTTGAAAATTTCGTGAAAATTAAAAGTGAATATTTTGTTTGAAATTTAAATTATTTCGATTAAGGGTGACCTGCTGATTAAAAAAATCTAAACATGTGGCTAAAAATTATGCACTGTTTTGCCGGAAAATCGAAAAAACTGCAGATTTTTTAATTTGATTTTTCCTCTTTTCCGGCAAACTGGGGTTAAGAGATCAGAAAAAAACACATGTTTGGAATAAGCTGGACCAACTGCATGTACCAAGACATTAAACAAAATTTTTTTTTTGTAAATTTGGCAAAAACTTTCCAAGGGGGTACCCTTGGATTTTTATCAAATTTGGTGAATCGGCTATGTTGGCGTCAATTTTGGTCCGAGAGTCAAGCGAATAGACATTTCCTACATAAAATTGGCTGCTCGTTCTTCTGCCATACTCAGAATTCTCCTACATCTAACGGTTCGTGAGAAAAATTTCCACTTGGATGTCTGTATTTGCTGAAAATTTCGTGAAAATTAAAAGTGAATATTTTGTTAGAAATTTGAATTATTTCGATTAAGGGTGTCTTGCTGAATAAAAAAATTTAACATGTGGCTAGAAATTATGCACCGTTTTGCCGGAAAATCGAAAAAACTGGAGACCATTGGATTTTTATCAAATTTCGTTAATCGGCTATATTGTCGTCAATTTTGGTCCGAGAGTCAAGCGAATAGACATTTCCTACATAAAATTGGCCGCTCGTTCTTCTGCCATACTGAAAATTTTCGTACATCTAACGGTTCGTGAGAAAAATGTCCACTTGGATGTCGGTATTTGCTGAAAATTTCGTGAAAATTAAAAGTGAATATTTTGTTTAAAATTTTAATTATTTCGATTAAGGGTGTCTTGCTGAATAAAAAAATTTAACATGTGGCTAGAAATTATGCACCGTTTTGCCGGAAAATCGAAAAAACTGGAGACCATTGGATTTTTATCAAATTTCGTTAATCGGCTATATTGTCGTCAATTTTGGTCCGAGAGTCAAGCGAATAGACATTTCCTACATAAAATTGGCCGCTCGTTCTTCTGCCATACTCAAAAATTTCCTACATCTATCGGTTCCTGAGAAAAATTTCCACTTGGATGTCTGTATTTGCTGAAAATTTCGTGAAAATTAAAAGTGAATATTTTGTTAGAAATTTGAATTATTTCGATTAAGGGTGACTTGCTGAATAAAAAAATTTTACATGTGGCTAGAAATTATGCACCGTTTTGCCGGAAAATCGAAAAAACTGGAGACCATTGGATTTTTATCAAATTTCGTTAATCGGCTATATTGGTGTCAATTTTGGTCGGAGAGTCAAGCGAATAGACATTTCCTACATAAAATTGGCCGCTCGTTCTTCTGCCATACTCAAAATTTTCCTACATCTAACGGTTCGTGAGAAAAATGTCCACGTGAATGTCTGTATTTGCTGAAAATTTCGTGAAAATTAAAAGTGAATATTTTGTTTAAAATTTTAATTATTTCGATTAATGGTGACATGCTGATTAAAAAAATCTAAACATTTGGTTAGAAATTATGCACGGTTTTGCCGCAAAATCGAAAAAACTGGAGACCATTGGATTTTTATCAAATTTCGTTAATCGGCTATATTGGCGTCAATTTTGGTCCGAGAGTCAAGCGAATAGACATTTCCTACATAAAATTGGCCGCTCGTTCTTCTGCCATACTCAAAATTTTCCTCCATCTATCGGTTCCTGAGAAAGATTTCCGCTTGGATGTGTGTATTTGTTGAAAATTTCGTGAAAATTAAAAGTGAATATTTTGTTTGAAATTTGAATTATTTCGATTAAGGGTGACCTGCTGATTAAAAAAATCTAAACATGTGGCTAAAAATTATGCACCGTTTTGCCGGAAAATCGAAAAAACTGTAGATTTTTTAATTTGATTTTTCCTCTTTTCCGGCAAACTGGGGTTAAGAGATCAGAAAAAAACACATGTTTGGAATAAGCTGGACCAACTGCATGTACCAAGACATTAAACAATATTTTTTTTTTTGTAAAATTTGGCAAAAACTTTCCAAGGGGGTACCCTTGGATTTTTATCAAATTTTGTTAATCGGCTATATTGGCGTCAATTTTGGTCCGAGAGTCAAGCGAATAGACATTTCCTGTATAAAATTGGCCGCTCGTTCTTCTGCATACTCGGAATTTTTCTACATCTAACGGTTCGTGAGAAAAATTTCCACTTGGATGTCTGTATTTGCTGAAAATTTCGTGAAAATTAAAAGTGAATATTTTGTTAGAAATTTGAATTATTTGGATTAAGGGTGACATGCTGATTAAAAAAAATCTAAACATGTGGCTAGAAATTATGCACCGTTTTGCCGGAAATCTAAAAAACTGGAGACCATTGGATTTTTATCAAATTTCGTTAATCGGCTATATTGGCGTCAATTTTGGTCCGAGAGTCAAGCGAATGGACATTTTATGGACATTTTCTACATAAAATTGGCCGCTCGTTCTTCTGCCATACTCAAAATTTTCCTACATCTATCGGTTCCTGAGAAAAATTTCCACTTGAATGTCTGTATTTGTTGAAAATTTCGTGAAAATTAAAAGTGAATATTTTGTTTGAAATTTAAATTATTTCGATTAAGGGTGACCTGCTGATTAAAAAAATCTAAACATGTGGCTAAAAATTATGCACTGTTTTGCCGGAAAATCGAAAAAACTGCAGATTTTTTAATTTGATTTTTCCTCTTTTCCGGCAAACTGGGGTTAAGAGATCAGAAAAAAACACATGTTTGGAATAAGCTGGACCAACTGCATGTACCAAGACATTAAACAAATTTTTTTTTTGTAAAATTTGGCAAAAACTTTCCAAGGGGGTACCCTTGGATTTTTTATCAAATTTGGTGAATCGGCTATGTTGGCGTCAATTTTGGTCCGAGAGTCAAGCGAATAGACATTTCCTACATAAAATTGGCCGCTCGTTCTTCTGCCATAATCAGAATTCTCCTACATCTAACGCTTCGTGAGAAAAATTTTAACTAGTATGTCTGTATTTGCTGAAAATTTCGTGAAAATTAAAAGTGAATATTTTGTTTGAAATTTTAATTATTTCGATTAAGGGTGACATGCTGATTAAAAAAATCTAAACATGTGGCTAGAAATTATGCACCGTTTTGCCGGAAAATCGAAAAAACTGGAGACCATTGGATTTTTATCAAATTTCGTTAATCGGCTATATTGGCGTCAATTTTGGTCCGAGAGTCAAGCGAATAGACATTTCCTACATAAAATTGGCCGCTCGTTCTTCTGCCATACTCAAAAATTTCCTACATCTATCGGTTCCTGAGAAAAATTTCCACTTGGATGTCTGTATTTGCTGAAAATTTCGTGAAAATTAAAAGTGAATATTTGTTAGAAATTTGAATTATTTCGATTAAGGGTGACTTGCTGAATAAAAAAATTTAACATGTGGCTAGAAATTATGCACCGTTTTGCCGGAAAATCGAAAAAACTGGAGACCATTGGATTTTTATCAAATTTCGTTAATCGGCTATATTGGCGTCAATTTTGGTCCGAGAGTCAAGCGAATAGACATTTCCTACATAAAATTGGCCTCTCGTTCTTCTGCCATACTCAAAATTTTCCTACATCTAACGGTTCGTGAGAAAAATGTCCACTTGGATGTCTGTATTTGCTGAAAATTTCGTGAAAATTAAAAGTGAATATTTTGTTTGAAATTTGAATTATTTCGATTAAGGGTGACCTGCTGATTAAAAAAATCTAAACATGTGGCTAAAAATTATGCACCGTTTTGCCGGAAAATCGAAAAAACTGTAGATTTTTTAATTTGATTTTTCCTCTTTTCCGGCAAACTGGGGTTAAGAGATCAGAAAAAAAACACATGTTTGGAATAAGCTGGACCAACTGCATGTACCAAGACATTAAACAAAATTTTTTTTTTGTAAAATTTGGCAAAAACTTTCCAAGGGGGTACCCTTGGATTTTTATCAAATTTGGTGAATCGGCTATGTTGGCGTCAATTTTGGTCCGAGAGTCAAGCGAATAGACATTTCCTACATAAAATTGGCCGCTCGTTCTTCTGCCATAATCAGAATTCTCCTACATCTAACGCTTCGTGAGAAAAATTTCCACTTGGATGTCTGTATTTGCTGAAAATTTCGTGAAAATTAAAAGTGAATATTTTGTTAGAAATTTGAATTATTTCGATTAAGGGTGACTTGCTGAATAAAAAAATTTAACATGTGGCTAGAAATTATGCACCGTTTTGCCGGAAAATCGAAAAAACTGGAGACCATTGGATTTTTATCAAATTTCGTTAATCGGCTATATTGGCGTCAATTTTGGTCCGAGAGTCAAGCGAATAGACATTTCCTACATAAAATTGGCCGCTCGTTCTTCTGCCATACTGAAAATTTTCCTACATCTAACGGTTCGTGAGAAAAATGTCCACGTGAATGTCTGTATTTGCTGAAAATTTCGTGAAAATTAAAAGTGAATATTTTGTTTAAAATTTTAATTATTTCGATTAATGGTGACATGCTGATTAAAAAAATCTAAACATTTGGTTAGAAATTATGCACGGTTTTGCCGCAAAATCGAAAAAACTGGAGACCATTGGATTTTATCAAATTTCGTTAATCGGCTATATTGGCGTCAATTTTGGTCCGAGAGTCAAGCGAATAGACATTTCCTACATAAAATTGGCCGCTCGTTCTTCTGCCATACTCAAAATTTTCCTCCATCTATCGGTTCCTGAGAAAGATTTCCGCTTGGATGTGTGTATTTGTTGAAAATTTCGTGAAAATTAAAAGTGAATATTTTGTTTGAAATTTGAATTATTTCGATTAAGGGTGACCTGCTGATTAAAAAATCTAAACATGTGGCTAAAAATTATGCACCGTTTTGCCGGAAAATCGAAAAAACTGTAGATTTTTTAATTTGATTTTTCCTCTTTTCCGGCAAACTGGGGTTAAGAGATCAGAAAAAAACACATGTTTGGAATAAGCTGGACCAACTGCATGTACCAAGACATTAAACAATATTTTTTTTTTGTAAAATTTGGCAAAAACTTTCCAAGGGGGTACCCTTGGATTTTTATCAAATTTTGTTAATCGGCTATATTGGCGTCAATTTTGGTCCGAGAGTCAAGCGAATAGACATTTCCTGTATAAAATTGGCCGCTCGTTCTTCTGCATACTCGGAATTTTTCTACATCTAACGGTTCGTGAGAAAAATTTCCACTTGGATGTCTGTATTTGCTGAAAATTTCGTGAAAATTAAAAGTGAATATTTTGTTAGAAATTTGAATTATTTGGATTAAGGGTGACATGCTGATTAAAAAAAATCTAAACATGTGGCTAGAAATTATGCACCGTTTTGCCGGAAAATCTAAAAAACTGGAGACCATTGGATTTTTATCAAATTCGTTAATCGGCTATATTGGCGTCAATTTTGGTCCGAGAGTCAAGCGAATGGACACTTTCTACATAAAATTGGCCGCTCGTTCTTCTGCCATACTCAAAATTTTCCTACATCTATCGGTTCCTGAGAAAAATTTCCACTTGAATGTCTGTATTTGTTGAAAATTTCGTAAAAATTAAAAGTGAATATTTTGTTTGAAATTTAAATTATTTCGATTAAGGGTGACCTGCTGATTAAAAAAATCTAAACATGTGGCTAAAAATTATGCACTGTTTTGCCGGAAAATCGAAAAAACTGCAGATTTTTTAATTTGATTTTTCCTCTTTTCCGGCAAACTGGGGTTAAGAGATCAGAAAAAAACACATGTTTGAATAAGCTGGACCAACTGCATGTACCAAGACATTAAACAAATTTTTTTTTTTTGTAAAATTTGGCAAAAACTTTCCAAGGGGGTACCCTTGGATTTTTATCAAATTTGGTGAATCGGCTATGTTGGCGTCAATTTTGGTCCGAGAGTCAAGCGAATAGACATTTCCTACATAAAATTGGCCGCTCGTTCTTCTGCCATAATCAGAATTCTCCTACATCTAACGCTTCGTGAGAAAAATTTTAACTAGTATGTCTGTATTTGCTGAAAATTTCGTGAAAATTAAAAGTGAATATTTTGTTTGAAATTTTAATTATTTCGATTAAGGGTGACATGCTGATTAAAAAAATCTATACATGTGGCTAGAAATTATGCACCGTTTTGCCGGAAAATCGAAAAAACTGGAGACCATTGGATTTTTATCAAATTTCGTTAATCGGCTATATTGGCGTCAATTTTGGTCCGAGAGTCAAGCGAATAGACATTTCCTACATAAAATTGGCCGCTCGTTCTTCTGCCATACTCAAAAATTTCCTACATCTATCGGTTCCTGAGAAAAATTTCCACTTGGATGTCTGTATTTGCTGAAAATTTCGTGAAAATTAAAAGTGAATATTTTGTTAGAAATTTGAATTATTTCGATTAAGGGTGACTTGCTGAATAAAAAAATTTAACATGTGGCTAGAAATTATGCACCGTTTTGCCGGAAAATCGAAAAAACTGGAGACCATTGGATTTTTATCAAATTTCGTTAATCGGCTATATTGGTGTCAATTTTGGTCCGAGAGTCAAGCGAATAGACATTTCCTACATAAAATTGGCCGCTCGTTCTTCTGCCATACTCAAAATTTTCCTACATCTATCGGTTCCTGAGAAAAATTTCCACTTGGATGTCTGTATTTGCTAAAAATTTCGTGAAAATTAAAAGTGAATATTTTGTTTGAAATTTGAATTATTTCGATTAAGGGTGACCTGCTGATTAAAAAATCTAAACATGTGGCTAAAAATTATGCACCGTTTTGCCGGAAAATCGAAAAAACTGTAGATTTTTTAATTTGATTTTTCCTCTGTTCCGGCAAACTGGGGTTAAGGGATCAGAAAAAAACACATGTTTGGAATAAGCTGGACCAACTGCATGTACCAAGACATTAAACAAATTTTTTTTTTTTGTAAAATTTGGCAAAAACTTTCCAAGGGGGTACCCTTGGATTTTTATCAAATTTGGTGAACCGGCTATATTGGCGTCAATTTTGGTCCGAGACTCAAGCGAATAGACATTTCCTACATAAAATTGGCTGCTCGTTCTTCTGCCATACTCAGAATTCTCCTACATCTAACGGTTCGTGAGAAAAATTTCCACTTGGATGTCTGTATTTGCTGAAAATTTCGTGAAAATTAAAAGTGAATATTTTGTTTGAAATTTGAATTATTTCGATTAAGGGTGACCTGCTGATTAAAAAAATCTAAACATGTGGCTAAAAATTATGCACCGTTTTGCCGGAAAATCGAAAAAACTGTAGATTTTTTAATTTGATTTTTCCTCTTTTCCGGCAAACTGGGGTTAAGGGATCAGAAAAAAACACATGTTTGGAATAAGCTGGACCAACTGCATGTACCAAGACATTAAACAACATTTTTTTTGTAAAATTTGGCAAAAACTTTCCAAGGGGGTACCCTTGGATTTTTATCAAATTTGGTGAACCCTCTATATTGGCGTCAATTTTGGTCCGAGAGTCAAGCGAATAGACATTTCCTACATAAAATTGGCCGCTCGTTCTTCTGCCATACTCAAAAATTTCCTACATCTATCGGTTCCTGAGAAAAATTTCCACTTGGATGTCTGTATTTGCTGAAAATTTCGTGAAAATTAAAAGTGAATATTTTGTTAGAAATTTGAATTATTTCGATTAAGGGTGACTTGCTGAATAAAAAAATTTAACATGTGGCTAGAAATTATGCACCGTTTTGCCGGAAAATCGAAAAACTGGAGACCATTGGATTTTTATCAAATTTCGTTAATCGGCTATATTGGCGTCAATTTTGGTCCGAGACTCAAGCGAATAGACATTTCCTACATAAAATTGGCTGCTCGTTCTGCTCGTTCTTCTGCCATACTCAGAATTCTCCTACATCTAACGGTTCGTGAGAAAAATTTCCACTTGGATGTCTGTATTTGCTGAAAATTTCGTGAAAATTAAAAGTGAATATTTTGTTAGAAATTTGAATTATTTCGATTAAGGGTGTCTTGCTGAATAAAAAAATTTAACATGTGGCTAGAAATTATGCACCGTTTTGCCGGAAAATCGAAAAAACTGGAGACCATTGGATTTTTATCAAATTTCGTTAATCGGCTATATTGGCGTCAATTTTGGTCCGAGAGTCAAGCGAATAGACATTTCCTACATAAAATTGGCCGCTCGTTCTTCTGCTATACTGAAAATTTTCGTACATCTAACGGTTCGTGAGAAAAATGTCCACTTGGATGTCGGTATTTGCTGAAAATTTCGTGAAAATTAAAAGTGAATATTTTGTTTAAAATTTTAATTATTTCTATTAAGGTGACATGCTGATTAAAAAAATCTAAACATTTGGCTAGATATTATGCACCGTTTTGCCGAAATCGAAAAAACTGGAGACCATTGGATTTTTATCAAATTTCGTTAATCGGCTATATTGGCGTCAATTTTGGTCCGAGAGTCAAGCGAATAGACATTTCCTACATAAAATTGCCGCTCGTTCTTCTGCCATACTCAAAATTTTCCTACATCTATCGGTTCCTGAGAAAAATTTCCACATGATGTCTGTATTTGCTAAAAATTTCGTGAAAATTAAAAGTTACTATTTTGTTTGAAAATTGAATTATTTCGATTAAGGGTGACCTGCTGATTAAAAAAATCTAAACATGTGGCTAAAAATTAGGCACCGTTTTGCCGGAAAATCGAAAAAACTGTAGATTTTTTAATTTGATTTTTCCTCTTTTCCGGCAAACTGGGGTTAAGGATCAGAAAAAAACACATGTTTGGAATAAGCTGGACCAACTGCATGTACCAAGACATTAAACAACATTTTTTTTGTAAAATTTGGCAAAACTTTCCAAGGGGGTACCCTTGGATTTTTATCAAATTTGGTGAACCGGCTATATTGGCGTCAATTTTGGTCCGAGAGTCAAGCGAATAGACATTTCCTACATAAAATTGGCCGCTCGTTCTTCTGCCATACTCAAAAATTTCCTACATCTATCGGTCCTGAGAAAAATTTCCACTTGGATGTCTGTATTTGCTGAAAATTTCGTGAAAATTAAAAGTGAATATTTTGTTAGAAATTTGAATTATTTCGATTAAGGGTGACTTGCTGAATAAAAAAATTTAACATGTGGCTAGAAATTATGCACCGTTTTGCCGGAAAATCGAAAAAACTGGAGACCATTGGATTTTTATCAAATTTCGTTAATCGGCTATATTGGCGTCAATTTTGGTCCGAGAGTCAAGCGAATAGACATTTCTACATAAAATTGGCCGCTCGTTCTTCTGCCATACTGAAAATTTTCCTACATCTAACGGTTCGTGAGAAAAATGTCCACGTGAATGTCTGTATTTGCTGAAAATTTCGTGAAAATTAAAAGTGAATATTTTGTTTAAAATTTTAATTATTTCGATTAATGGTGACATGCTGATTAAAAAAATCTAAACATTTGGTTAGAAATTATGCACGGTTTTGCCGCAAAATCGAAAAAACTGGAGACCATTGGATTTTTATCAAATTTCGTTAATCGGCTATATTGGCGTCAATTTTGGTCCGAGAGTCAAGCGAATAGACATTTCTACATAAAATTGGCCTCTCGTTCTTCTGCCATACTCAAAATTTTCCTACATCTAACGGTTCGTGAGAAAATGTCCACTTGGATGTCTGTATTTGCTGAAAATTTCGTGAAAATTAAAAGTGAATATTTTGTTTGAAATTTGAATTATTTCGATTAAGGGGTGTCTTGCTGAATAAAAAAATTTAACATGTGGCTAGAAAAGATGCACCGTTTTGCCGAAAATCGAAAAAACTGGAGACCATTGGATTTTTATCAAATTTCGTTAATCGGCTATATTGGCGTCAATTTTGGTCCGAGAGTCAAGCGAATAGACATTTCCTACATAAAATTGGCCGCTCGTTCTTCTGCCATACTGAAAATTTTCCTACATCTAACGGTTCGTGAGAAAAATGTCCACTTGTATGTCGGTATTTGCTGAAAATTTCGTGAAAATTAAAAGTGAATATTTGTTTAAAATTTTAATTATTTCGATTAAGGGTGACATGCTGATTAAAAAAATCTAAACATTTGCTAGATATTATGCACCGTTTTGCCGGAAAATCGAAAAAACTGGAGACCATTGGATTTTATCAAATTTCGTTAATCGGCTATATTGGCGTCAATTTTGGTCCGAGAGTCAAGCGAATAGACATTTCCTACATAAAATTGGCCGCTCGTTCTTCTGCCATACTCAAAATTTTCCTACAATCTATCGGTTCCTGAGAAAAATTTCCACATGGATGTCTGTATTTGCTAAAAATTTCGTGAAAATTAAAAGTTAATATTTTGTTTGAAAATTGAATTATTTCGATTAAGGGTGACCTGCTGATTAAAAAAATCTAAACATGTGGCTAAAAATTAGGCACCGTTTTTGCCGGAAAATCGAAAAAACTGTAGATTTTGTAATTTGATTTTTCCTCTTTTCCAGCAATCTGGGGTTAAGGGATCAGAAAAAAACACATGTTTGGAATAAGTTGGACCAACTGCATGTACCAAGACATTAAACAAAATTTATTTTTTTGTAAAATTTGGCAAAAACTTTCCAAGGGGGTACCCTTGGATTTTTATCAAATTTCGTTAATCGGCTATATTGGCGTCAATTTTGGGTCCGAGAGTCAAGCGAATAGACATTTCCTACATAAAATTGGCCGCTCGTTCTTCTGCCATACTCAAAATTTTCCTACATCTATCGGTTCCTGAGAAAAATTTCCACTTGGATGTCTGTATTTGCTAAAAATGTCGTGAAAATTAAAAGTTAATATTTTGTTTGAAAATTGAATTATTTCGATTAAGGGTGACCTGCTGATTAAAAAAATCTAAACATGTGGCTAAAAATTATGCACCGTTTTTGCCGGAAAATCGAAAAAACTGTAGATTTTTTAATTTGATTTTTCCTCTTTTCGGCAAACTGGGGTTAAGGGATCAGAAAAAAACACATGTTTGGAATAAGCTGGACCAACTGCATGTACCAAGACATTAAACAACATTTTTTTTTTTGTAAAATTTGGCAAAACTTTCCAAGGGGGTACCCTTGGATTTTTATCAAATTTCGTGAATCGGCTATATTGGCTTCAATTTTGGTCCGAGAGTCAAGCGAATAGACATTTCCTATATAAAATTGCCGCTCGTTCTTCTGCCATACTCGAATTTTTCTACATCTAACGGTTTGTGAGAAAAATTTCCACTTGGATGTCTGTATTTGCTGAAAAATTCGTGAAAATTTAAAGTGAATATTTTGTTAGAAATTTGAATTATTTCGATTAAGGGTGACTTGCTGAATAAAAAAATTTAACATGTGGCTAGAAATTATGCACCGTTTTGCCAAAAAATCAAAAAAACTGTAGACCATTCGATTTTTATCAAATTTCGTTAATCGGCTATATTGGCGTCACTTTTGGTCCGAGAGTCAAGCGAATAGACATTTCCTACATAAAATTGCCGCTCGTTCTTCTGCCATACTCAGAATTCTCCTACATCTAACGGTTCGTGAGAAAAATTTCCAGTTTGATGTCTGTATTTGCTGAAAATTTCGTGAAAATTAAAAGTGAATATTTTGTTAGAAATTTGAATTATTTCGATTAAGGGTGACTTGCTGAATAAAAAAATTTAACATGTGGCTAGAAATTATGCACCGTTTTGCCAAAAAATCAAAAAAACTGGAGATCATTGGATGTTTATCAAATTTCGTTAATCGGCTATATTGGCGTCAATTTTGGTCCGAGAGTCAAGCGAATGGACATTTTCTACATAAAATTGGCCGCTCGTTCTTCTGCCATACTCAAAATTTTCCTACATCTATCGGTTCGTGAGAAAAATTTCCACTTGGATGTCTGTATTTGCTGAAAATATCGTGAAAATTAAAAGTGAATATTTTGTTTGAAATTTGAACTATTTCGATTAAGGGTGACCTGCTGATTAAAAAAATCTAAACATGTGGCTAAAAATTATGCACCGTTTGCCGGAAAATCGAAAAAACTGCAGATTTTTAAATTGGATTTTTCCTCTTTTCCGGCAAACTGGAGTTAAGAGATCAGAAAAAAACACATGTTTGGAATAAGCTGGGCCAACTGCATGTACCAAGACATTAAACAAAATTTTTTTTTGTAAAATTTGGCAAAAACTTTCCAAGGGGGTACCCTTGGATTTTTATCAAATTTGGTGAATCGGCTATATTGGCGTCAATTTTGGTCCGAGGGTCAAGCGAATAGACATTTCCTACATAAAATTGGCCGCTCGTTCTTCTGCCATACTCAGAATTCTCCTACATCTAACGGTTCGTGAGAAAAATTTCCACTTGGATGTCTGTCTTTGCTGAAAATTTCGTGAAAATTAAAAGTGAATATTTTGTTTGAAATTTTAATTATTTCGATTAAGGGTGACTTGCTGAATAAAAAAATTTAACATGTGGCTAGAAATTATGCACCGTTTTGCAGGAAAATCGAAAAAACTGGAGACCATTGGATTCTTATCAAATTTCGTTAATCGGCTATATAAGTTATATAGCCAATAAAATTTGGCAAAAACTTTCCAAGGGGGGTACCCTTGGATTTTTATCAAATTTGGTGAATCGACTATATTGTCGTCAATTTTGGTCCGAGAGTCAAGCGAATAGACATTTCCTATATAAAATTGGCCGCTCGTTCTTCTGCCATACTCGGAGTTTTTCTACATCTAACGGTTCGTGAGAAAAATTTCCACTTGGATGTCTGTATTTGCTGAAAATTTCGTGAAAATTAAAAGTGAATATTTTGTTAGAAATTTGAATTATTTCGATTAAGGGTGACTTGCTGAATAAAAAAATTTAACATGTGGCTAGAAATTATGCACCGTTTTGCCGGAAAATCGAAAAAACTGTAGATTTTTTAATTCGATTTTTCCTCTTTTCCGGCAAACTGGGGGTTAAGGGATCAGAAAAAACACATGTTTGGAATAAGCTGGACCAACTGCATGTACCAAAACATTAAACAAAATTTTTTTTTGTGTAAAATTTGACAAAAATTTTCTAAGGACTTATAATATATATATATATATATATATATTATATATATATATATATATATATATATATATATATATATATATATGTATATGTACATACATATTTTCAAAAAAAGTATTTTGATTTATTTTAAGCATATTTTTATATAACGGACTTTTGGCTTTAACAGACACCCATCCCCCCAAGTAGTCCGTTATATCGAGGTTTTACTGTATTAATATTTCCTGTCTTCTGAGCGTATTTTCCAGTTGTAGGTATACCTGTTGTAAGTAAAGCTTTGTAAATTTATCTCCACCAGTCATGGTAGAAAATAGACCTTCAATCGTCGTAGGCAATAGGTATTCGTCGTTTCAGTTTTGGTAATAATTCATATGGTATTTTCCTACCTTTTATAAAAAAAGTGTTGAATTTAACTTTTAATGCAGCTTGTAAACCTTGAATTTTTCCAATACTTTTATGGAAAACTTTTTATAAGTAAAGTTTTAAGTTTGTTATTTTTAACTTCAGATACTGCTAATATATTATCGCACATTATATATCTAATTGGCGTATCCATTCAAGTCCCATTAATTGTGGTCTGTCAGAGTTTACTATGTAAATGTGTAACACTTTGGCTACTGGCTATAAATTTGAAGTTTTTTGTCAAAAACTAAAACTATATTTGGTGAAATTCACAATATTTAATACTAAAAACATGTAAACACTAACATTTAGGTATTTTTTGAAAAAAAAAAATCATGTTAAACGCCATATCAAAAAACGGTACACACAATTTGTGACAGAATTAAACACGTAATTATCTTATAACTGTGTGTACCATTTTTGGACACAATGTTAGTTTTTTGCTTGACAGTAATGAGTGTCAAAACGCAGTTGGTACACAAGAACTTCTCACAGCATGCTAGATAAGATGTTTTAACGCGTTTGTTTCTTTTATAGCAAAGTTACATCCATTTATATCACTATTAATTTTATAACATCTTGTACAACGACCTCTCTGTTCCACTTCGGAAAGTTTGTGATTTCTTTCTTGGTTAACACCAAGTGGACCTTGGATTTTGACTACAAACAATTTCTGAGGCGATTTCTTCTCTAAATTTAGTGATTCTCTAAATTTCTAAATTTCTCTAAATTTCTTCTCTAAAATAAACTTATTTTTTTGTTTGTTATAGCCTCATATGCAGTGTGTGCATTTATAATAGATGTATTAACCAAAAGTTCTATTGAGACTATCCCTATACCATTTAATACCCCTACGCACTGCTGATGAACACGATGCTTTTTGATCAGAGACGTCTATAAATTGACAATATTATACCGCCCAATTTCAGGAAGAGAATATAGAACATGCAAGAAATGGGGCATGCGACCAGATAGAAATAAGCCTGGCAGAAGTTAAGAGAGCAATCAAGACATTGAAGAACAAAAAAGCCAAAGGACCCGGAGGAATACCAAACGAACTAATTAAAAACGGACGGAAAAGTTATTCCGCATGCTACATAGAATGTTCGAAAGAGGACTAAATGGAGAAGAAATACCTGCGGAATGGACACAAGCATACATCACATCCATACATAAGAAAGGAAACAGGAAAAAATGTGGAAAACTATAGAGGAATTAGTATAATATCGTCGGTAGGTAGACTTTACGGGAAAATTATTAAGGAAAAACTAGAAACTGAAATAATAGGAAAAATTGGAGAAGACCAAGCAGGGTTCACAGTAGGAAAATCATGCCTAGATCATACGTACACATTAGAACAACTGATAGAGAAGAAAATGGCAAAAGGTAGACCGGTCCATTTCTGGCCTTTGTTGATCTAAAGAAAGCATATGACTCAATACCTAGAGTCAAATTATGGGAAGCAATGAATGATCTCGGAATCCGACAAACACAAATAAAAGCAGTTAAAGCACTATACAAAGAAAACAAAGTAGCTATTAAATGTGGAAATAAAGCCTACAATCCATTTAAGACGACAAAAGGACTTCTACAAGGCTGTGCTACGTCCCCTACTCTGTTTAAAATATTCTTGGAAAAGACACTCAAACCATGGAGGAGAAAGTGCGAAGGAATGGGCATACCAGTAAGAGACGAATACCTATACACCTTAAGTTTTGCCGACGATCAAATAGTATCGCACAAGATGAAGAAGATCTCAGCTTTATGCTCAGAAAACTAGAAGAAGAATATAAAAACAACGGAATGGAAATAAACTTAGAGAAAACCGAATACCTAACAACAGAAAACAAGGATATGAGAAACCTAGAGATAGACGAGGGAAGACAAATAAATGGAACAGATAAATTCAAGTATTTAGGAACCATAATATCGAACCAGGGAACAACAGAAGAAGATATAAACAACAGACTGAGACAAACAAGAAACTGTATAAGACAACTAAACTCAGTGTTGTGGATAAGAACATTACGATAAAGACAAAAAAGAGAATATATAATACCCTGACAAGAAGTATCCTGACATATGGGTCCGAAAACTGGACAATAAACAAGAGAAATAGAGGTAGAATAACAGCAGTAGAAATGGAGTTCCTGAGGAGAAGCTGTAGACTTACAAAAAGAGACAGAATTGAAAACGCAGAAATTAAGCGGAGAATGGGAGTGCAATCAGACATAATCGACTATATAGAGGAGAAGAGACTATCCTGGTATGGCCACGTCAGAAGAGCGGACAGAGGACGCTGGATAAACAAAATCACAGAATGGAGCCCGATTGGAAGAAGAAAGAGAGGAAGACCCCGAAGGTCATTCAGAGATGAAATCGACGAGGCTATGGAGAAAAGAACCCTGCGAGATGGAGACTGGAATGACAGGGAAAATTGGAGAAAACGGTTGAGTGACGGAAGACAGTGAAAACTGTGGAAATCCTTAGTAGTAGTAGTAGTATACCGCACGATTGTGGAAGGCTTTCTCACCACACCCCTTTTTGTTGGCACATCCACTATTTCAAGTACAGACTCTGTAGTGAGAAACATGACATCTCTTTTGTCTTTCCATTTTCCAATTATGACTTTACTGTTGCTCTGTCTCATGACTAATTCACCCCTTTTCAATTTAGCCTCACTTACTACTTTCGGATTATGCTTCCTGTTTTTTCTCAGTGTGCCTATTAAATGTGTATCTTTGTTCAGAAGTTCGTGTGCTAAATTCACGCTAGTGTAATAATTATCTGTGCACAGAACGCGACCTGAATGTAAAAATGGTTCCATAAGCTGTAGCACCACTTTTGTACCAATTGGCTTTTCATTAGGTGTTTGCTCTTTTCCTGTATAAATTTTAAAATTGTATGTGTAACCTTTCACACCACACAACTTAAATAATTTTACACCGAATTTGTGGCGCTTCCCCGGTATATATTGACGAAAGCTCTCTTTTCTATGTACTGAGTCTAGAGCGTTTATAAACATAGCATGTGTCTTTACTTAATAACAGGCGGTAGCTGGTTTATCTTTAGTTTCATGCGTGGAAGACAATGATACTAGATAAAAAGTATCTGTTTTATCTTGCCAGGTATTAATGACGCACGGGTAAAGAACCATTGACTCAAGTGTATGGTACATATTCGTCTTCTTCCTATGCCGTCCCCATTACCGGAGGTTGGCGACCACATTTCTAAAAGTTTCTCTATCTTTTGCAACGTGGAATAATTCGTCTACAGTCATGTTTGTCCAGTCTCGAATATTTCGCAGCCATGACTTCCTCTTTCTACCTATTTCCTTTTTGCCATCGACTCTACCCTGCATGATGACCTGCAGAAGACTGTATTTATCATTCCTCAGTATGTATCCAAGGTGTGCAGTCTTGCGTACTTTTATTGTTCTCAACAATTTTTTGCTCCTTCCTCATTGGTGACTCTGGCAGTCCATGGAATTCTCAACATTCTCCGGTATATCCAAAGTTCAAAGGCTTCAAGCTTCTTAACTATTTGCGCTTTTAACGTCCATGTTTCTACCCCGTACAATAGTTGGGACCAGACGTAACATTCAACACTCAGTCTCAGCGCAGTATTCCGATTTTTGTCACAGAACAATTGCTTGAATTTTAAGAACGCTGTCCTTGCCATTTCTATTCGTACCCTGATCTCTTGGTCTGGATCTAATTCTGTGTTGATGTAAGCTCCCAGATATTTATATTTTGTCACTCTCTCTATTTGCTGTCCACCAAGGGTTAGTTGTTCATTATTTATTGGACTCCTTGATACTATCATAAATTTGGTATTATCTGTGTTCATGTCAAGTTCCATTTGAATGCATTCACTATTTATTGCATCTAGTAAAGTTTGTAGTTCTTCTATACTGTCAGCCATAATTACTGTGTCATCTGCAAATCTCATGGTGTTTACGATTTCTCCACCAATTCTTATTCCCTCTTTTCTTTCCCATAAGGCTTTTCTGAATATGACCTGTGAGTACACGTTGAAAAGCATCGGAGACAAGACGCATCCTTGCCTGACTCCTTTCGCAATCGATATATTATTTGTTTCTATATCGTTCACCTTTACTACTGCTTTCTGGTTCCAGTATATAGCCTTAATAAACTCAATGTCTTTTTTGTCTAAATTGATGTTTTTTAATTCATCTATTAACTTCATATGCTGCACTCGGTGAAAGACCTTCCTAAAGTCTATGAAGCATACATATGCACTCTTGTTATATTCCCGACATTTCTGCAAGAGTACCGTCAACGCAAATAATGCCTCTCTTGTACCCATGAAGTCCATCTGCGTTTGATCTATCTGCTCCTCACATTTCTTATAAATTCGGTTTTGACCAATTTTCAAGACAATCTTTAAAGGGTGGCACATTAGGCTTATCAATCTATAGTCATTACATGATTTGGGATTGTTGTTTTTTTGGTAGAGGTAAAAATATCGATTTAAGCCATTCCTCCGGGATGTTGCGCTCTACATAATATATGTGGTTGAGAATTCGGGTGAGTCTCTTTATATTACCGTCATCTAAGGCTTTTAACAGTTCAACTGGAATTTGATCAGGAACCGGTGCTTTTCCTTGTTTTGCATTCTGTAGGGATTCTTTACTTCTGAGGGTCAAATTTGTAGGTATTGTTCTTCTTCACCTATACCTTGTTCATTTTATGGTACATATTAGTATTAAAAAATTATAGTAAATTGTACGCCCACAAACAATGTTTTTTAAGATATGGGGATTTGACAGTGATTTATTTATTAATCTCTCTCCCAATACCAAAAAAGTTTAGTGACAATGATTTGCTAATATATTTTCTGTTTCTAGAAGCATAGCGGGCGATACTAGCATAAAAACAGCACAAGCGAATCCAGAGACACCGGAGCAAGATAAAAAAGTTTGAGCAATCCCTCCACATATCAATCGGGAATCTACATAGAAATCTTAAGAAAAATGTCGTACGAAAATATTTTGTAATTCAACACAAATAAAAAAAAACAATTTAATCACTTGTGAGAATCTTAGAACAATAACTACTGCCTCTCAAACAATAGTGACACACGTCGCAAGAATTTTGTAAGCCCCTCGCATAATGCATACTATGTTTTATTGATACATTTATATGTTCGATATTTATTTATAAATTATTGTATTTATTTTTGGTTCCTTAGCAGAAAGCACGATTAGATTCACTGGCTTCTAAATATAATACACAGGATGAATTTTCAGTATGAAAAATCAAATATCTTCTATATATCTTACGTGTGACTCAATAATTCTGATTTTAAAAATCTCAGGACACTTTATTAATTGTTGTTGGACGTGTCATTACATGGCAGTTCTACAAATTTCCTGACATTCTTCAACTATGTTATAAAGCTGGTAGATAATTAATTGAGGAGGCTAGAAGCCTAGGGGGTCCTAGTGCCAAAAACGTTAATATTGAGATTCATTTAAATTTGAAATATTTTTACTTAGAAAAAAAACTCTAAAATATACGAGTTATGCATCGAATATTATTTGTTCTGTTTGTGCTTATGATTTATTATATTAGTTACTATTTTTGAGCTATATTTTGCTTACAGGACCGAGCTTTGGGGCGGGGTTGTAACATTTTGTTAAAAAACGCCTTAATTTTAGAGATAGTTAACTGGATAAGTAATAAAAATGCTCAAAACAGAAAAATCTTTAATGTAAAATATTTTACAGTTATTATTCATCATCCGATTCAAGCAGAGATCTGATAGTATCATCTTTATTATTTTGTCTATTTTGTTGCCCTTCATTCAACTTCTGTAAAACTCATGGTGTATTGGAGGCACATAAGGTGCTTGCTACATCAGGTAAAATTTGGCTATTTTTATCGTTGGAGGATTCTTATAAAATGCAGGTAGAAAAATGTTTGAGTGTCTATCACGTATGTCATTTTCCTAGAAAAATCAATTTCGTAAAAAGGAAAATCAGTATTATAAACTTCCTCGTACTACCTTTTTCGAAATGTCATTACCATTGCATTTTAGTTATTCCTGTAATATTGGATTTCATTATGTCGTCCATGGGCAGACTTCAGGCTGCATTTTCATCACAATAATTTTTTTACTGAACCTGCTATAAAATTAACACAATTATAAAACGTGAGTTAGCTGTCTCTTTGCTCTTTTACTAATAGCAAAATCTTGGTCGTATTTCATGAATAATGCCCCGAAACCAAAAAACGGTATTCAACACTTTCGATATGTGTAAATTGCTCAACAGACATCCAAAATTTGATTATATTCTTGTTTTTGTTTTGTCGACCACATCATTGAATTCATCGATGTGAGTCACTGTTTTTGGCAAACTTTCAATATACTTTAGCAAACATGACATTACTTCTTAGAAACCCTTGGACCATTCAGTAGCATGCTAGGTTATCTATCCTATTAATACTTACTTATCTGGGCTTGCCACAGTATATTCTGTTTGCTGTTTATCACATCCTAATCGCTATTTCTTCTTTTCATATATATCTTGTTCAGTGAGATCTCTTTTTTCCATTGCTGTTTTTATTTCTTCTTATAGCTTTTTTTATCATGTAGACGATGTCGTCTGTGTCTTCTGCTAAAATTATTTGATCATCGGTAAACAAATGGCTATGGATATTGTTGTCGTCAATTTTTACTTCCATCTGTCCATATTTCTTGTTCCAGTTTTTTAGTGTTTCATCTATACACAGTTTAAATAAAGTTGGTGATGGGCAGCATACTTGTCGAAGTCCTTTATCGACTTTAAACATTTCTTAGTAGTTTTTTTTTATTCTACATTCATTGTCTTCGTAAAGTGATTTTACGGGATTTATGTAGGTATTATATATTCCTTGATTTTCTATTGCTTTCCATAGGTTGTTGTCTGGGTCACTATCATAGGCTTTTCGGAGATCCACACATACAATGTGCAATACAGCGTTGAAAACTATTGTTTTTTCTATGAGCTGTTTTAGAAAAAATATATTATCAGTACATCAGCATTTGAGACGAAACCTGTTCTGAAGTCCTCGGCTGTTTCTCCATCCTTTCTTTAATGATTTCCCCATACCGATTCATGATGGTAAAGTGTAGATTGCTAAATTACCGATTCCTGCTGATAAATTGTAGAATCTCTAATTGTATGTCCACAGCTGACGCAAGTAATATACTTTCCTACATGTCAAATGTGAAGTAGACAAGGTTTTTGGCAAACCAAAGCAAATAGCACGTCTTTCCGGATGCTGTTAGGTAATTCTTTGGTATATTGTTTAAAATTTTTAGCCGCTTCGGCTTAACAAAAATGTCGCTTGTTTTCTTTGGTAACGCAAGTAATATACTTTCCTACATGTCAAATGTGAAGTAGACAAGGTTTTTGGCAAACCAAAGCAAATAGCACGTCTTTCCGGATGCTGTTAGGTAATTCTTTGGTATATTGTTTAAAATTTTTAGCCGCTTCGGCTTAACAAAAATGTCGCTTGTGTTCTTTGGTTATAGGATTAAAAAAATCATAGAGCGTTTATTTGGGTAATGAATTTATCACACTTTGTGCATGTATCTGAGTATGGGCGGTGAAAAGTTAAGTTGAAATGCATATTAAAACTGTGTCGGTATTTGCTCAGCTTAAAAAGTTTCTTCTTTTCATCGTCATCATCCAGCTCTTTGCGTCCACTGCTGGACATAGGCCTCCCTCATTTTTGTCCACTGTGCTCTATCTTGAGCACTTTTCATGCCATTTCTTGAGATCGTCAGTCCAACGAGTAGGGGGTTTTCCTCTACTTCTTTTGTCTAACCTCGGTCTTCACTCAAGCAATCTCTTCATCCACCTTTCATCACTGATTCGGGCGACGTGGCCTTTCCAGTTCCATTTCAGTGTGGCAATTCGGGAAATTAAATCGGTAACTCCTGTTCTTCGTCTCAAGTCTTCATTTCTAACTCGGTCA
Source organism: Diabrotica undecimpunctata (assembly GCF_040954645.1). NCBI lineage: Eukaryota > Metazoa > Arthropoda > Insecta > Coleoptera > Chrysomelidae > Diabrotica > Diabrotica undecimpunctata. Next base: position 102,200,541 of record NC_092811.1, read on the forward strand.
CGAAGCGATATACTTAGCATTGATCTTTACATTTTCCTTTGAGCTATTTGCAGCGTTTTAGAAGTTGTAGCCGTCAATGTCAAAGTTTTGGCACCATAGGTCATCACAGGCAACACACATTGGTCAAATGTTTTACGTTTTAAAGAAATAGGTATATCGCTTTTAAAGATGTCTTTGAGTTTTCCATAGTCTGTCCATGCTAAGTTTATTCTTCTTCGTAGTTCGCAAGTTAGGTTGACTCTTGTGATCTTTATTTCGTGTCCAAGGTATATATGTATTTTTCCACTAGCTCTACTTTGTTGTCTCCAATATTGATATTTCCGCTAGATACTAGGTTTGTCATGAATTTTGTTTTGGAGATGTTTATTTTAAGACCCACACTGGCACACACTAACTGAAGTTTATGTAACATTGTACATATCTCCTTGGGGTTGTCCGAGAACAAAACTATGTCGTCTGCGAATTTCAAGAGTAGTAAACAGTTTAGGCGATAAGGTATCACCCTGTCGGACTCCTCTGCCGATTGGAATATGATCCGGACATATCTCTTTGTAAAGCTTGTACATTTTTGTTACATTTAATTCGAGAGATAAATACTTATTTACACCCATATTTTGGAAATGATTATGTTCTTTTACTAAGTTCAAAGACCCGCTCTCTATTTTATTACTAGGGATGTGTCCACCCCTTTAATCCGTTTGGAGGATTCCAATTTTTTTTGGAAACGTTATAAAATCGTTTGAAACCAATGTCTAGAGTTCTCAGAAAAAACTCTGCGTACACGTTTATTATGGAGTTTTATAACAATGCTAATACTCTTTTGTCTTGTGGTGTTTAGACGGTGAATTTTTTGAGTATTATTTTGTATACATGATGTAGATCCCCTCTATTAGTTTTTTTTTACAAGACTCCAATAATTAGTAAAAAGTTTCTGTCTAGCTTCCTTCGTAAAATTGTCTGTGCACTTGTACCTGCAGATATGGTTATAAGCCTTAAGTGATTTTGCAGGATTTAATTCACCCTTGCGACCAACATTCACCCGTCCTTTCAAAGGAATCCAAGTATACTTTTACCCGTTTACTTCTAAAGAATGGACAGCCGGAGTTTGACGTCACGGCAGCCATATTGTTATTATTACTTTCCAAACAAAAGTTGAAAAGCCAGGGTTTGCCCAATTTCAAGACTTTTTAATTTCTATAAAGTTAAAATTTTGCTTTTTCTGCGTAAGTATAGTGTTTTTTTTACGATAATATCATCATAATTCGGTATATATTTCTACGAAATATCGTTAAAAAGTTTAAATTAAAGAAATTCTAACCTTACTTTATTGATACATGCATTTTATTGCTATTTTTATAAAACAACATGCTTTATTATTTACACAACCTTGTAAAATTATTGTAGTAACTATTAGAGTACTTAGATATTGCAAAAAGCGGAAAGATTATGAAAAAAAAGAATGAAAAAATAACGAAAAATAAAAATTATCCACACTAAACAAGGTTTGTTTGGAAAGTGAAACTGACAGTTGTCAATAAAAATAAATGCTTCTACGTCATCACTCCCGCAGTCTATTGTTGAAATGCGGTAAGTAGTACAATTTCAGATTGATAGATGGCAGTACTAAGACTTGTTTTATAATTTGTTCTCTTCCGCACTAAGTAAATGTATATATTAAGTTTTGATGTCTGCACTTAACGCAGTATTGAAATAAACTCAACTTGGAACTCTTGGCTTCTGACTCCCTCAGTTGATACTTAAAATAATTTACAACATTAGAAAATTTAATAAAAATAATAGCTAGTTATTAATAAATATAAGCTGACACTATTCAGGCTGATTAAACAGTAAAAGATTTTTTAAAACACCTCGAATAACAAGCATAGCGATGCAATCGCCAATATTAGCAATAAATCAAAATAAACTTAAATAAAAGTAGGTTTCATTTAGTCACATCACCAACAGTCTCCTGTCTTATATTAGATTTTTTGTTGAAACTTACAGCTCTCACTTTGGTATCTTAGCGCTTTATTTATTTTGCACCTATTTCTGTTTCTGTTCCTTATTTATATCTATATTAGCAGCTTGGTGCTCTTATACTGGAGAATATATCCATATCAGAGACTTTAGTAGACGTCTCATCTATTTTAGATTAATAGATTGTTGCCACAAAATAATCTAAAATGGATAGAGTTCCACCATTAGAATAGCGCAATTGCAAACCTATTTATAATATTTGTAGTAGGTATCGGGAGGCTAGCACATCATCTAGCGAATTTAATAAATCAATTATACCATCTAAAAGTTCAAAAAATCCAAGAAAGCTTCATTTGTCCCATTAACTGGTTAGTAATCGGCAATTGTGTATTCACTATTCATTTTTTTCATAAAGGTCATTCAAAATATCGGTAAAGTCCGCCTCAAAGTATATCGCCTTGGTTTTTCCCTCTTAAACGATTTATTTTATCACCATTGTCAATAAATACACGTTTCTCAACATGTTTAATTCTTCATCATAGAAGCATGATAGATTCCCGATTTGCGCATGCACACTGCGGGATTTAAAACTTTATTAACTATTTAGTTAATGAAAAAACATAAATGATTAATTATGTTGCTAAAACAATTGTTAACATCTGAATCGCTATAAAATATCATGAAGATGTGATGTTAATATTTTTGAGTGACCTTGAAAAGCAATAAACATCATCTGTCATTCACCATTTAATGGGAAAATTGATATTTTTTATCGATTTTCTAAGCTTTTAAGGGATGCGTACATTATCTTGGAGCGAATTTTCTGAAATGTCTGAATATCTAGAGAATAGCTCAGTTGGTTGTTCAAAAGATTCCGTTCCGATGCTTCCGCATTGTTCTGATCTGTTGTAGTATTTCTCTTCTATTTGGTTAAGCATGCCGCATTTTATCGCGGCAGTGTTTTTGTAAACGTTCCATTCGGATCCATTTCACGTTGTTCCGATTGGCGGTAGTATGCCGACTGTACTTAGTAATCGAGGTCATCAGTAGCGCACCTAGAATTTGCCTCTGGGGGGGGTTTTGGTTGGTCACCAAAATTTTTTTTATGATGTTACCCCTATTTTGAGTCCTTAAAATGTGTAAGTAACAGTATCGGAATAGGGTCCTGGGGGGGGTTTAACCCCCAAAACCCCCCTCGGTGCGCCACTGGAGGGCATACATTGTCGCGAAACGGAAAGCATGTGAATGGAAAGGGGCGGAATTGAATGAAAATTCTGAATCTCTGCAAATTAGCTCGAAATTCCGTCGACAACCTAATAAAGTAGAATCATATCTTCGACGCGTGGCAAAAAAGCACATGTTTAACCTACCAAATTACAACACAGTCGTTAATTCGATTGGGATTTTGATAATTGTTATCACTCATCAAATAGAGACGTGGATAGTCCACTATAAATTGTGTGATAACCATTTTTTAAATTAGTATCGACATCGTTTATTATTAGATATCTATCAGCTTTCGTCCTTCTCCCAATTATGCATGTTATCTAACAATTAAGAAACTTCCTCTGTGATTACTTCGTTAATGAAAATTTTTTTTTTTAACTATCCTAAATTTTTAACCTATTCTCTTGATTATTTCTCTATATAACCTCGGTGTTTTTTTCTATCAAAAATATTACCATCACCTATGATTATCTTATCAGTATATTGTATTAAACTAGTCTCGTACCGATTGCTTTGTATTAATTGTTGAAGGCTAAAATTCTCAAGAAGTATAGAAATTTTTGATTTTTCAATGATAATTTGAAAGGTAGTTTTTTGTTTCGGGGGTTTTTTTACAAACAATATATTTAAATAACAACTGTAGACAAAAAATTGTAAATAATGAACCTTTTTTCTTTAGTTTTTAATGTTTTCTTATTGTATTTATTTATAACAAATAAAAAAATATTGAAGAAAAGTAAGTTCGACCAACTACAGTCTTGTTCACATTTAGTTATTACTTATTGTTAGTCCCAAATTTGTTCGTTCTAAAGGTAATATTTGTTTGCCCAAATGTAATTAACCATTCCTGTTATTTTTTCAGTAATCAATAAAGACCAGTTTCATGTAGATAATTATATATTTAATATTTCTTTATAACACTTATTGCACATGCCTTTGACGTCATCTAGAGGGTTAGCGCATTGTTTCATAAATATAGCAAAATATTTATTCTTTTTAGTTTTTTGTGGGGATATATCGCTCGTTGAAATCATTGATCATTAATTTGAGTCTTCATACGTGCATATTATTACAATTACAAAAGGCGACAAATAATATGTTCGTTAGCGCAAGCGAATTCTAAATTATTTTGAAAGATTATTTGGTCAATAAACCTCGTTTAAGCGATACCTTAATGTCGACGGGCGATATATCTCTAGAAAGAAAAAATTATACTTAATTATTTATTATGAAAGTCGTTTTGAAACATGCGCTATTATGTAAAATTTGAGGTTAATTAAATAAAATTATAAATAACAAAATTCCGAGACCATTGGTAGTACAACTGGTCAGTCTGACATTTTTGTTGTTGTAATGATATTAATATATAAATACAGTTAAAGAATACTTAAATTAATGGTTGTTTTGGAAGCAAGTACATATTTATGTAAAATATGCAATAAAATCAATTAACAATTATCATAACCATAACTTGGTAGAATTCACCTTTTTATTTCTACACACACACACACACTAATTAATTTTCATCATTATATTAAGAATACTTTGTGAGTACTTGGATCGAGCTGCACTCAATTGTAGTCATTTTTCAAGCATCAATTTGTGAATAAATTTGGTCTGTCGATGGATGAGTAACACAAGGTTTCGTCAGCTGTTAACATAAATTTTTTCTACCGTAGGATGTATTCCTAACCTTATAAGCTAGAACCGAAACATACGAGGTGTGGTATTAATATACAATGCTCCATAAGAATCGATACTGAAAGCCTTCTTCTGTTAGCTCTTTCAGGAAGCGTGCCATTTTATCTATCACAGCTTAAATGGTGTCTCTGTTAATGCAGATTCTTTTTGCATATTTAAATTATTGCCATACGAATTCTTTATAAATTGATCTAGTTTCAGACTGACTTTTTCGACATTGTTATCCCTTTTTGACGTCGAAGGGTGACTTGGACCTGAGTAATCTTCAGCGTCTTTTCGGTTGTTCTTGAAAACGTCTAAATTACTCAAAACCACGTGCACATGATTAAAGATTAATTGCCATACACTTCTCTCAACAAATTATAAGTGTCAGATCATTTTAACATTTTTCCTACAGCTATATAAATTTATTTACAAAAGTGAGAGTTAGTACATTTAAAAGAGAGGACTTCACGCTATTTATTAATGTGTGCAGTGTCTCGTAATATACAGTTGGAACCCTGAATCTATTGCTTTACATCATCACATAAAACTTATGAGACGTCGAAGTCGAAATAGATCATTGTCTGTTTTTAAATTATAATCGTCGTGATTTCTGTCATCATCAACGACTATAATGCCGTATTTTGACAAAATATATAATTATAAAACTGCAGAATATGTGTCGCCTGTGACAAGCCAGGTGCCAATGTCAATAAGTATTGGACGTACATTATCGGTCGCAGCGAAACGTAGCACGGCTTAGAACCGTTATCTATAGAAAATGTCACACCGAGAGTGCAGTACGGCTAATATAAGAATGCACAATTGCCGGATTTCACGCCTTGTGCTTGGCGATACAAACAGGTCCAAGTGGTAGTCACAGAACCGTACCCAGATCTCTACGCCGGGCTCTGTTATTTATTATAAAAAGACCTTAAGTTTTTAGCGAGAATTTTATTATAAAACTGTATACTTTATTAAACTAACAAATGTATTTTAAATTACATTTCTTGATAGCTATAAATATACCGGGTGGAACCTCCGGTAACTCGATTTCCGTGCACCCAGCCCAATATCCAAGAAAAACTTTTTCTTTTGTAAATATGTGAAAAATTATCAGGAACGGGAATATCGAAAAAGCTTTGCACATTTTTTAATCCCGGCGATGTTATTAAAAAAACAAGTTGCGCACTTGAATCACTGCGAAATTTTAACACCTACTATGAAATTTTTTTTTGTGGAAATCTGAAGTGCAGTTTTTGTCCTTGTTAAAACATAATGCAGTCTCGCATTTTTTACACACAACATAAGTTTACCTAGTTCCTTGGCATAGCAACCTGGTAGTTTTCAGCGAAACCTTGTGTATTCCATATGGGATAATGGTTTTCCTTGCCCACACTTGACCAGATGAGCAGGTATAAGGTTTATAGTGTAAGTTATTTAACATTATATTATATTTATACTTTATTAAACTAAAAAATATATTTTAAATTACATTTCTTGATAGCTATAAATATATTCATGCACCCAGCCCAATATCCGAAAAGCCCATACTCTGATTGGACTGGTAAATGCATTTTATTGGTTATACAGTGTAAAATAATCGAGGTTACTCACAGATATTCAATTAATTATACTAAAGTCGTCCTCTACATCCGAGATGTCGGATTCGCTTTCGCTACTCTCCCCTGTGTTCGCGTGTATTATCAATTGGTCTACGTCATCTTGCAGGTTGTCCGCAGTCCACATCTCAGTTTCCGTTTTCTCAACAACATGAGTGACATAATTGCGCCAATTTTGCTCTGTGACGCGTGCGAAACCGTCGTCGATCAACTGGCGTACCTCGTCGTTTTTAAAAGTGGTATTATGGGTACCTACATATCGCTTAACTTGGTTCCACACCATTTCTATAGGATTCAATTCGCAGTGATATGGAGGAAGCCTTAAAATATAAACATTATGTTGTGAAGCATACTCATCAAGATGATACTTATCGTATGATCTTTAAAAGCACGCGCTGCTTCTAATAGCTCGGAATTCAAATAACACTCCTCGAAAAAAATGTCTTTTTCCACTAGACATTCCTTGATTGCAGCTTTATTCCAGGAATTGTTAGGGAATCTCTCTTTACGGGAGTGGTACGATGCATTGTCCATTACAATGACATTCCTGCGACCATTATTTGGTAAATTTGATATTAATGTCTCCTTAAACCACGACTCAAAATATGCGGCATCCATTTCATCGTGATAGTCGCCATCATTTTTCTTTGCCAGAAAAACACGCTGTGGGCCAGGAAGGAAACCTCCTGAAATACCTGCATGCAATAAAACATATTGTGGACCTCATTTAGTAGGTGCTTTTAAGCCAGTACTTAAACCTTTGAGAAAAGCATCACGACTGTTTTGTATCGTAGTATCGCACCATTCGTAATTTATAGATTGGCCAACAATAACCCACGATTCGTCCAAATATATGATATTGCAATGGTCTTTTCGCAAACGTCGTATAGTTTTCAAATAATTATGGCGCCAATGAATAATATCCTCTCGCTCCATGATGCTTCTTCGACCACGTTTCTTATAAACAAATCCAATATCTTTCAGAAGTCTGTATAAAGTAGAAAGAGACAACGGCTGTATATTCTCATTATCTTGTATGAAGTTATGTATATGCTTTAAGAATGGCGGCAAATTTTTCATGAAAAATTCACAATGAACAATTCTCCGTAGAATACTTCTTACACCCTCGTCATATGAAAATATTCTAGAATTTGATTGACACACTCGTTTTTTACGTTTTTTTTTGGCGATTTCAACGTTCCACTCTGTTCTTTTTCTTTTTTGAAATTGTAAATGCTTCTTTCGCTAACACCAGTCATCAACGAAGTACGTCTTACAGCAGCACCTACATTAAGTTGTTCCGTATTTTGTAAAAAACACAACACATTTAACACTACGAGTTTAGCGCAACCGTTAAATAATTCACCGGATTTAAACTTATGGGACTCCATGCTCTCTGTTGAAACTCGGACTAAATTTTGAAGTGTAGTTTCGTTTTCCAAAAGCACTTTCACCCCCTACCCATCCTAAGGAAATAGGGAAAGCTTGGAGTTTATCAAATACTAATTATGACAAACAAGTTTATGGCCATATTTAGGTGATTATGTTAATGATGGTAATTTGTAGCAGAAGTTTTACAAAAGAAATGAAGACCTATTTATAGAAACAACATAACTGTATTTTTAATATTTTACATACAATAGAAAAAATCTAATTTCTATGAAAGAATTGTAAATTTGAATATTATATATAATATCTATAAATAATATCATTTCCAAGTTTCCAAATTCTTTCCTAGAAATTATGTAGGTTTTTTCTATTTTATATAAAACATTAAAACTACAGTTATTGTATGTTGTTCTTGTAAAGAGGTGTTCAAATGTTACTCTTATGAATATGATTCAATTGTATATTTCATGTTGACGTTTTATATGCAAAATTCATAGTTTTCGTTGTCAATAACTCATCAATGCCTTTTTATTCTACTGTATACGTATACATGATATAAAATATTTTACTCGTACTGCCGGCAGATGCATTTTATCCAAGCCGGTCCTGTGAGACAATGAGCAATCAACAGCTGGAGAAAACCGACAACCCTGCGCGTTTATTCTCCATAAGAAAAGCATTGCCGTATCTTACCCGTACTGCACTCTCAGTGTGACATTTTCTATAGTCACAACCGAAACCATAGACGGCGACGTCAATTGTCATATGTTAGATGCAAACTACTTCGTATACAGGGTTAAATCAGAAAATATACAATATAAAATCGAAAAGTTGTGACAGTGATCTGCATTAAGATGCGATTCCATAAGAAGGTTCCATCAGCTTAAACCGAACGCAGCCGACTTCGGTTCAACTTTAGTGCAAACAATTATGTGGTGGCGTTTTCTTACGCTAAGTTGTAGTCGAGTGACTGAAAATTCCGTTAAGTTTTCGATTTTTATTGTCGATCACTTTAAGTCTTTAGTAAATTTCGACGGAAATCTTAATGATATTTAATATAATATTCATTTCTACTGACACTACACTGTTGCTATCACCGAAATTTAATTTTCGGTAGATAATATCCAATAATATATAATAACAGCTGAACAAACCCTATATTTCGTTCCAACATTGATGGGCAACCATCAGTACACACAGAAAAACCTTTTCAAATCAATGCTACGCTCGTTAAAAAACTACTATTACTGTTGTGCTATTGTGTTCAAATAATCAATACCTCGAGTTTATCCAGTCATAGGAATCATGCCTAAAAAATCTGTAAGAACACAATCCATCGATACATACTTTACGAACAATAGCAGTTGAGAAATTGCCGTTATATCAGTGGACGAGGGCCAAGGGCAATATTCGCTGCTAAGTTCTGTGACCGTCTAAGGTCCACACGGTTTGGAAACATCTTTACTGGCCGGCCAGTGCCACTGTGGTGGGGTTAAAGATGACTAATGCGAATTGCGGTACAATGCATGGCGCCGCTCTACACTACTGTAATCTGATTAAATACATAAATAAAAACATAATTATATTATAACTCGCAAATTTTGTTTTACTGCCTAGCAGTCTGAGGGCAAGGAAAAATTGCTCGGAGGGCCGCATGCGGCCCACGGGCCGCGTAGTGAGTATGGCTGTTCTAGATAATTCAAGTGAAGTAGCGACTCGCGACGTATCGCCCGTGTTCGATGTTATGAGTCGCACCGAAATTGCAGGTCATTCATCTGGCCGCTTTCTGTACAGGTTTAGACTAGTTGGTTAATATTATCTGTTAAATCTACACAATTACCAGAATTTTAAAAACTACATTTTTCAATTTTTACGATTTTGAATAAAGCAATGATAACGTTTTATTTTGCACTCATTCCAAGTACTATTTGTTTTCTAATTTTATTTCTAACCCAATTTTTCTTTGCTGATCTTTACAGCCTTTTTGTGCAACGGCCGTAGATAATATTTTGATTGATTCATTCCAGATAGGGATTCTTTGACCTGGTAGACTTTTTGACAATGTGATCTTTATATATACTCTACACCTATGCTTGTGCCCTATACCACGACTAGATCTCATGGCTCTCGGAGAAGGTAATGTGTTATGAAATATATTAGAAGCAAAAAGATCATAATATATAATTTCAATCGATTCAACAAGTTAGAAAAAAATTAAGTGCTAAATTTAGGAAAGTTTTACATGTATATTATTTATTGTGTCGGATGAAGCTGTTTTATTCAGGATTGTAATTATTTACAGTTTTAAGGTAGATTCTGTCAATTGTCAGAATATTTTCCAAACAGTGTTAAATAATTTATAAAACCAGGGTGTTCTTGTAAGTGGTAAGTGAGTTTGTGATAAAAATTATAAATATCTGTTTTGTGTGCGTTTAATTTATTTAAAAAAATGTTTAAATGTGTTTTTTTCTTAATGGCAATTGTAAAACATATGAGAAAATTCTGATTTATGTTGATAGGTGTACTTAAAATGCCATAAAGGCCATTGACACGATTGGAGTTGACTCGAAGGGAAGGACACATACGATTAACTCATAATAACAATATTTTGAAAAAAGTAGACTGGCTGAACCGAACAATTTTACATCTTCTCATTTTGGACGTAAAAAAGTATCAATTATTTTAGCAATAACTTAAACATTTGTAGAATTAAAACAATAAATGACAAATGAATGACAAGAATCCACTATTTCTAATCAATTCAAATCGTGTCAATTCAGCATTAGAAGACTTTTCATTTGAGCAAACAGTTTTGTTTCTAGATTATTTGTAAATTTAAGGTGTTTTGTTGATGACATTCTCAGATGCCAAAGAAAATGCGCAAATTCTTTCATGTTTTTAAATCTCAACATGAGAATAACACACAAAAATTGATCCGAATCAAAAATTGTTAATTGTTTGCAATTTACACGTGCATAATGATTTTTTTTATATTTGATACGTGATTTGACGGTTTTTTTTTCTTTCTTGATAATGTCTTTTGTTTGCCAATATCTAGTTATTGTTGAGAAACAACCAATCAGAATTTATGGCACATAATTAAAAAAAAAGCAAGAGAAGAAAAATAAGAAATTGTATTACAACAGATCTCTAACCGAAATATATCAAAATCGATGACTGTACTGTGACAAACTGTAGGACTTTTTCCAAAAGGCTCGGTATTCCATCAATCTGTTGTCCAGTGGAATATTCATTTTTTAGAAATTTAAGTGAATGTTGTCTCTACATAGTATTCTGGGATACCCAAATGGCCTTTTTCCTTTAGGAACCTCCTCCCAAATCAGTTTTACAATTTTTTCATTACTTAGGGCCTAACTAACGCTAATCAAAACTTGATTGTAATCAAATATTTAATTACAAGCAAATACGTCATAGCAACTGCCAAAATTATTAAAAATTGCTTATTATTATTATTATTGATTTGTAAATAAAAACATGAAATTAACATCAGAAAGAGTTTAATTATGGTTTATTTTAAATTAAATTGCAAAATAATAAAATTTAATAAAATAAATCAGTCAACATAACCTCAAAATGAAACGCACTTGATTTTAAATAAATATTTGATTACAATCAAGTTTTGATTAGCGTTCGAACAACCGGCCCTAAGTGTATGTATCACGCCCATCTTAGTCCGTGAGATTTAATCTCTTGGACAATATCATTATCACTATAAAGTTGTTGTATTTCTGTTTGTTCTCATTCTACATTGGTTTGTAGATTTATACAGGTATTTTTCTTTCAAAGCGTGAATTCTTCACTAGCTTTGGTTATCCATGTTTCGCATCCATATGCTATTGTAGGTCTGAAATGGATTTGCAAGCTTTGGTCATCGTCCTCGTTTCGCATTCATACGTTATTTTAGGTCTGAAATAAATTTGTAGATTTTGATGTTCTTGTTAAGATTTTCATAGTGCATATATAGATGCACGAAGTACATTTTCTCTGGCATCTGTAAAAGTTAAAATTTAAGCAAACAAAAATTTGGCTACACTATGACTATCCGTTAATTTTAAAACGTTCGCTATATTTTCTTTTTATTGGAAAAAGTCAATAATCGGAGCCTCTAATTGGTGGTATTAATGATTTTTTAGATCCTTATAAAACTAAATTGTAATAAAAATCGAGTATTAAAAAAATTGCTGAAATAAGAGGTGGTGAATGTAAAAATTGTAGAAAAATGAAACATTGTTTCAGGCATTAAAAATTAATAGATAATGTGTTGTTTTATGATATTGGCTATTCAAACCTCTTATCAGAAATTTTAAGGACCTGGCATTTTAGACGACTTGGCTTGACGTGACGTCCTCAGTTTTGACACGTGATTCAGGAAATGGCCGTAATAATTCTAATTCCATGACACACGTCGATACATTGACAAATCTCTATTAACTACTACATTTACCTTTTAAAATCTCGCTAGGGAAGGTATACCGAGGGAAAATCAACAAGATCCCAGTGTCTCATAAAATACTGTCAGTCCATTTAGCTAAAAACCGCTTCATTGACAAAATCTATCAGGATATTTTATTTCTATGACCTGCAACCCCTTTTCGTTTAAGATCACAAGTATTTTTAATCTGCGATCTGTCTGATAAATAGACGCAATTTTTCTAGCCTAGAGGGCGCGAGTTTTAGGGAATCATACTAGAGTAACTACTTGTTTTCTAGCTGTACAAAAATAACTTTTGGTATTAAAGGTAATAAGCTGATTGGATAGAAAAAAAAGAAATTGTCGTTTTTAAATGTGAAGCAGATAATTAAACGATATTTGATTATTTAGTTAAAAAATACGCATTCTATTCTTGTTTTGAAATCATCAATATTGTTATTTACTATAACCTTAATTGACCCTCGAGCTTCCTTAGTCTGTTTCGTCAGTTGTTCCTGACCATTATCAATAGTTTTGCCATACCTGTTCTCATCGTGTCCTTGTCTATAAATTTTTCGCAGATTACATCAAAAAATTGTTCCTAAGATCCTCTGTTCGAAGATCAACATAAGATTTTTATATGTTTTGGAAGCAGTACATATTTTCTAGCCATATCTCAACTTTTGTAAAAGAGTGTCTCTGTATTTTTATTTTGGGTTTTAGCTAACGTTTTTGTACTTTGCCGATGTTTGTTTCAGAGCTCAGAGCTTTTCTTTCACCCAAAGGTGGATATATATGGGACAATATGACTATCGAGCTTTACAATTTAAATTGAATTGAATTGGGTCGAAAAAATGCAGGGCGCAAGACCAAAAGGAAGGCCACATAGAACGTGGGAGGATAAAGTGGCAGTGGAATCGCAAAATTTGATAGACGTGAGAACCTGAAGAAGATCGGCGCGGGACCGGCAAAGTTGGAAGCATAATTTGGAGGAAGCTAAGATTAAGTTCCAAGATTAGAAAAACATGCAATATTTAAAAAAAGACATAAGAAAAAGGATACTTCAAAATTTTGCTAAACAAACATTTATTAGATGGTGTTAAGTTTTCACAGTTCTTCCGTTTGAATGAACTTCACTTTGATTTTGTGTTAGGTTTAGTAAAACAGGATATGAAAAAGTCGTCTACAAACTGTATTGCATATCGAGTGTCTCCAGAAGAGAATCTCTCAAATAAAAAACTGTCAAAATCACATGTATAAGCCACTATAGTCTCTCAGAGTTTGCGACTGTGTCTGTTCTCGGACCAGTTGCTAAAGATCGATGCTCGGGGCTCCAGCGACAGACGCTTCAGTCAAAACGGCGGCATAATAGACGACACAAGCGGTACACCCGCGATCTTCGCTCGGCGATGATCGCAACAGACGCTCCAGTAAAAACGTACCTTAAGATCGTTCTTATTTTTTTATTTTGAATTTCAGACGATTTTCTTCCTCTTTTTTGGTATTGCTGTGACCATTCCATTTTTCAAAATAGGTCCTGTATAGGTTTACTTTTGTTTTCTTACGTAAGACTGTTTTTTAGAATTCCATGTATGCTTTGTTGACTTTCAAAATTCGACTCATTTCTCAAAGCCTTTCATTCTTGATGAAATGTTGCCGCTCTTACCTAGGGCTCCTCGATTCGGTTATTGCGGTGATTCCCTCCGCATTCTTCTTGTGTATTGTCAAAGTTTGTTGTATGACTTGGCTTTGGTTACAATTTTCTTCCACTCATTTCGATCTGTGTATAGGTCCCCCCCAGTTTCCCACTTTCAGGATTTTGATATCTGTCACGATTTGGTCTCTCTTATCTCTGTCTCTGGGTCTTCGTTTTGTTCTTTCAGTTTCTGGCTTCCATTTACTGACCTTCTTAATCAGTAGGTCGTTTCTCCTTCTCTCTATGTATCTCAGTCTCTTTCGTGTGCTCTACTTTCTGATTTTCTGATTTTAATGCTACACTTTAGGCTTTAATTCTGATATCTCTACTTTCATTAGCTGGAAATCATTTTGCACTTCAACTTTTTGTTCTATTCATATACATCCCTCCTCCATAGTATCTAATTTTCACTTATCTTTTTTGTCATTTCCTCCATCTTTACTCAATGATAAAAACCCACCTCCAGTCAGCCCGTCGAAACGCTTGTCTCCCTTTGAGTTTTTACGTTATAAATTTAATTTCAACTTTATTATCAATTTTTGGCCACTGTGGATTTCTCTCACAATCCAGCAATATCGCATTCGGCTGGTTTAAGTTTCGTGTGCTTACCGTTCGTTATCTGTCAATTGTCAAGTTGAAATTTCCACTTACTATCTATTTTTGTTTAAAGTATTTATGTATGTTGACTTATAGTTTTTGAGTTTCGCTAGTAATTTTCTGTTCCCTGCACTTTTTCCTGCATCGATGTTGCTTTCTGTGTATATTTTTTCTGATTTATATCCACCGTTTTCCGGATTTTTGTTGGAGCGAAATAATTTTTACGTGTTTTACTCACACACACTGTGGATAAGTTGAGTTAGTTTATTTCTAGCCCTATTCTCTTTGCTTCGTTATCTAATTTTTCAATTGCACAAAAGTGTGATCTTTGTCTTTGCTATAACGACTAGATCATCTGCATATGATATTACTTGGAGCTGATTTGTGATAATATTTTTGTTCAAGAAATTTACCTTCATTACCATTGCTTCTCAAATCAGGTCGAATCGTCTGAGTCTGAATTTTGTAGAGAGATAGAGAGTCCTTCTTTTGCGGCCTTATGTTTACATTATACTCCTTAGAAGTTGTTCAGCTGAACCTTACCTTTACTGTGGTGTTCTTTAAACTCTCTTTTAGCATATTTATTAATTTGCCTGGTATCCCAAGATACCTTTCTTAATATACTAGTGAATATTTGCTTTAACTTTTTTCGCTGAATGACTTTGGTCTTTCCTTGTAATTTAGGAATACCTTATCTATAAAACTTAGCTAATACAAACACTTTACGTTAAAATAAATATTTAATTGTTGCATTATATTTGCTATCTATTAATTTTTAAAAAATTCGTTACTGATTTTTAAAAGTATCTTTCTGGGAATACCCAATCTAGTTAAATTAAAATGGATTTTGTGCATGATTGCTTTTATGAAAAAATCCGCCACAAAGTCTGTTTTGTTATTTGTGATATAAATCCCTATCCCATGCAACGTAGTATATAGTAAGTTACTTTATTGTGCCTCTGTAACTGTAATCATAATTTAAAATAACAAGAATTTAAGTATAAAATATGTATTCATCGAAATGGTATAGGTATTATTCTACTGGAAGACCATATGTTATTTTGAGCAATAATACGCATCATGTTCGACAAGTACTGAATCCTAACCATTATATCAGGTTTTTAAGCTATGATATTCTTCTTCGTCCCACATCTCGAATGTTCTGGTGTGTAATGAGTTGAAATAATGAGCATTTTTGCCCTCTCATCACCTATCGTAACTACTCAACTTTTGATTATGAATAATATGATCTCCGATTCATTTTATATCCTCCTAATTACTTCTTTATTTGACATTTCTATAAAGATATTAATAGGGCTCTTCTGTCATACATATTCCAAGTGTAAGGCAGCCAATTTATTTAGATGTACTTGTATTAGCTTTCACCCCTCTATGCACGTAAGAAAAATTGAGAACACATAACAACGAAGCGTGGGGGTAGCTTTCACCTTATATCCCGACAAAAAATAATTTTTTCAAGTTTAATATTTAGTTTAATAATATTTTCAATTAGTCGAATGTTTGCAACTGATGATTTAGTGATGATCATGCACCTCATCATCATCATCACCATCATCATTAGTCGTGATTCCACTGCTAAACATAATAATTCCATATACGTAAATAATTCGTATTATACACATAATTCGTAAATAATTCCATTGTATCCTACCTTGAGCACCTTCCAATCCAGTTGTGCTGGATGCTCTTGATGTCGTCCGACCATCTCGTTGGAGAACGTCTTCAATTATAATAAGTACGTGTGTAGGTCTCCATTCTGAAATGTTCTTGGTCCATCTTCAATATCTGACTCTAGCAAAATGGTCTGCCGTTCCTTGCACCTAGTTTTCTTCAAATTGATCTTAGGCCATGTTCATGACATCATTCATTACGTTATGTAAATTTCTTCGTTCATAAATATATTCTTTATTGAATCTAAGAATCCTTTAAATAATGCTTCAAAATAAATATTTAAGGGTAGATAGTACTCATTGAAGACAGTACGAAAGTGCTCTTTTCAAAATAATACTCCTTTGTTGTATCCGTAATTTAGATTTTTTGTAAGTTTAGCTCATTGTTCTTGTTCTTCGTTTGGTTAGTCTCCTTTCCATATTTTATTTCCTCTAATTCTGCTGTTATCCTCCATAAGTTCCTATTGCTCCATTTTCTTTTGTGTTTTACTTTTTCTGGGTTAGCTCTTGTGAATGTTTAAGTCTGACATCCGTGTGTAACGACGGGAAGAATGCACTGGTTGAACAGGTTCGTTTTTAGGTACTGGGGATACTTTTTATTTTTCAATATGTAGCTAAGTTTACCAAACGAAGCCGATGCCAATCCCTTTCGTCTATTTTTTGTTTAGTTTGTTTGTCTTTAGTTAATTTTATATGTCTCAAATATATGTATTCATTAACTTCTATTTGCTTTTTCTTAACTAGGATTTTTAACTCTTCTTCTGGATTTTTCATCACGTTTATGTTGTCGTTATTCATATTCAATTCAACTCTTTCCTTCTTGGTCTAATTATTATATCATTCGGTCTAATTGTTCTTTGTCTGTTGTTTCCATCGTATGAAAACAAAATTCCAGTTGGCATTTAGGTTTTGGTAATTTTCGTATTTTGATAAATATATTATATGATCCATTCGTAGATATGCTTACATTTTTTGTGTCGATCTTCCCTTTATTATCTTTCAGGTACAATAAAATGAGTCTCAATCATTTCTTACATAATTTACTCTTAAAACACTTTCTAACCTAGCGTCATATCTCTTGTTTCACTTTAATCGTAATCGTTAAACTTGTTAACGTAATCGACTTATGATTTTTTTGTGTCTGCCTATTCGGATAAAAAGCAGCGACCGATGCTGCTTTGCTCTCTCTCCAATGGCGCTACATCCCGCGTCGATCTTTTCCTTTGCCTTCCTTTTGGTCTTGCTCGCTGCATTTCACTATCTAGGACTATCTTTTGGTCTCCACTCTCACTACACGACCAGCCTATCGAAGTCTCTGAAGTTTAACTAATTCTGAGATCGTATCTCTTTGAACATTTGGTAGAGTTCATGGCTGTACCTGGATCTCCATACTCCGTTTTCTTTATAGTCCAGATATCTTCCTTAGGACTTTTTTTTGGAAGACTTCCAGCTACGTTTTGTATCTTCTGTGATTACCCATTCAGTGTGTGTTTTTGGAGCAAATCACATGGGCGAGCGAAAAATAAGCTTTGTTTCTCTTAACTATTCTTCTTTGAATTTCTGGTTCTTCTGTTCCATCCGTGCTTCATGCAACTCCCAAATACGTGAAACAGTCCACAGTTATATCGTACTTTAATTCAACTGTGTGTCTGTTTTCCCTAACTCTTGCCTGTGTTAGCTTTTTGTCTTTTGCCTAGACTGCGTTTATTTGTCAGTGTTTGTGCTATTTCTGTCTCAAAGTTCTGTTTGATACCTTGTCTCAATTTTTGTATATCTAGTTGTTCTGTGGTTTGTTGCTGTTTGTCCCTCCTGTTTCTCTTAATTCTGTATCTGTATTTTATCTGTACTAAGGGATGGTCAGATTCGCAGCATGTTCCTCTTCGGCCCTTTACATCTTGTATGCTTGTTGTGGCCCTTATGTCTATTAAGATATGACAGTTTGGTTGGCGGTTGTCCACCAGGCATAATCCATGTCACGACCATCTTTGTTATTTGATCATTATTTCCTCGATTTTTGAGCCTTATTTCAATTCGATGATCATAATACAGGTATCTTCCAGTTCTGTCAATCCGTTTCGGTCTCGTGCAAATCATTTCCACATTGATCCGGTGCTAATCTCGATCAGTGGTCATAGCGCAGTGGACCATGTTACTGGCTTAACAAGTTTGAGGGCCCGGGTGCGATTCCCGACTCGGACAAATTTTTTAATTTCCAATTTAACTGAATCGCCACCGTGTTTCGGTAGGTACGTAAATCCTCGGTCCTGGTTACGTAAGTGATCGTTAAGTCATGTTAGGGGCGCTTGCGTGACCTGAAACCCCTAACACTAGACTTTAGCCAGAAGCCAGAAGGTTACACGAACTTACGTGCTTTATCTTGATATTGTAGCATCACCACATGGGAAATTTCTTCGTGGTCTTTTTGCTTCGTAAGGTCGCCAATCTCCTATTTTTTATACCGTCTAACATACCCGAGGCGTTCGTTGTGTCCATTCACTTCCTTTTCAATTAATTTGCTTATTCGATAACATCTATACTTTTGATTGATATTGATAGATTTATAGATTGATAAACTTGTTTTATCTTTACAAAGAAATACCCAACAGATGACGTTCGATGACACTTAAGTCCTTTTTACAGCCTTCAAATTTGTGAATATCCACGTCTGAACTGCATAATACTTTGGTTCGAAGCTTTTGTTGTTTTAAGTACATAAGACAACTTTGCAAAAACAGCTCATTTCATTATTACTCTTCTACTTATTTCGGTAGCCTGGTTTTAACTTTTTACGGATATTAGTTTCTGGAAGACAGAGGTATTTTTAAATATTTAACAGTTGTTGCTATATAGATCATTGACTGTACACTAAATGTACACTCTGTAAATTAGGAAATTTAGTTAAGACACCCACTTTACTCATTTTAAGTCTGTTTTCGGTCTGACATTGCCTGATGGCTCTCAATAAAGACGAAATATGTCGTAATGTCAATGAAGAATAACTTGTAGAGGTAAATAGGCAGGCTTTATGCTTTCAGATAGGTACATAATTCGTCACTCTCTTCAAAGGAATTTGCATAAATTTGTTTATGGAAGATAGATATTATCAAACTCTTAAACATTTTTATAAAAAATCTTATCATTTTAAGTGATTTTTGATTGCAACGTTTAGTGTCCTTCAATGAACACAAATAGATTTTTTCTTTAAAATAATTATGCAAATCAATATGTATCGTTGTATCAATAGCTCAAAATAACTGATGGCTTTTCTTGCATCTCCTTTCCTAAAATAATTTTCTTTTATTAGGTAGACGGAATTATCAAACTTCCCCTACCTAAAATAAACACTTTTTAGGAAGGGATATCTACTTAATCTTAATTTTAAGATATTATTTATATATTACAAAGAGTTTTCGATTGGTCACCGACAGTATCGTGATGCTATCGTAAACACTTTGTACGCATACTTTGCTGGACAGTTATTACTTGTACAGTAAACAGTACAAAATAGTTTTCATATATGACCAATTTGTTAGTTACGAGTATGATATAGTTTGTTTCTCATTTTTAGTGTATTTTGTATTTTTACAATTTATCAATTCTGTGATGCGCGCTGGTCTAATGTAAAAAAAATCGAGAACTATCACCACCAGTTCAATAAAGTGAGTAAAAAACTAAATACCAACGCAGTACATACAGACAGACAGACTTCTGTCAATCTAATTGGTGTTTTTCCAATACTGTATATCTTTTTAAACAGGTTATATAGGTGTTTAATTTCTGGCATTCATAGCAAACCACATAGGTCTTCTATCTTGTTATATGGTATTTTTAATTTTCTGGTCAATACACGTATACTATTGGTAAACGTTTGTAGGTATGTGCTATTTTTTTAAAATACATTCAGCGAAAATAACACATATATTTAATATTATACCGTTGAGTAATAGTTCGATTTTGTAGTATTTTTGGACAACCAACGATTTCCACGTTAGTAGACCAGGCTGCCTCACAATATCAAATCATAGTTTTGTTTTATAGAAGATTCTTTGAGAATTGTGTAATATTTTTGTCCCACCAATAGTCGTCGTCTTTTGTTGCAACACCATTGATCTTGTCTGAATTAATTTGAACTCACTATATTGTTCCCAAAAATAAACTTATGTTTAATTAGAGAATAAGCATGTGTATGCAAAAATAAAGAAACAGTAAATAGTAGCATATAATAATCAAGCATGTCAATAAATGAACAGAAACCATATGTACAACCATTTATGTACCACATTAGTAACATTATTCATTCTTATATTCCATTATTCGATATATTTAAAAAGACAATTACCACATATAGACCAGCGCTTGTAGATTGTCTCTAAAATTATGAATAGCGCATTCTAATATTTTACTTAAAAGTGTACACTTCTCATGATGCAGTGCCTAGGCATTATTATATATTTTTTCAACATTCACATATTGTTATTTAAAAAGTTTTGTTTGATTGTCTTGGTTCTAATAAAAAAATACACAAATTTTGTTTTTTAATACTTAATGTGAGAATACCCTAATAGCATACGACCGTCCTTCACGAATTTTAAGAACGTCCCTTGAACGACCCCTTTGGTCCGAAGGACTTCGTTTTAACGTCCTATATTGGTCCAAATGTCGCTTTGCCAAACGTCCGCTCAGGACGTTAATTGGACCTTAATCGAACGTCCATAACACGTCCGGTGGACTTACTTGACGTACTTTTGGGATGTTCCTCGGACGTCTATTTTAGCGCTGAGGATGTAAATTAAACGTCTAACGTCATGGTACGATCTACTAAAAGTGACGTCTTCCTGTTCATATTAAGAATGTATTTTGGGAAATAAAAAATAAATGTTTATAGGAATTTGCATTTATTATTACATATTACTTTAGTTGTTTCTATAAATAAATAAATCCGCTGTCAAAATTATACAAAAATGCAACATTATACTCCGGTCGTCAGAGACGAAAATGCCATTGAACCTGTAACTTTACTTTACTTTTTCGTGTCTGGATCCGACTACAGTTTTTCTGCCCAATATCGGCCTACGTCTACACCCTTTGTATTTGCGAGCCATAAATCATCGAGGTACCATCGAGGTATCATCGAGGTATGTATCCATTTAGCATAACGTAGAAACGTCTATTACACAACAGTGATCTAATGATATTTACCAGGTCATAGTCAAACACAGTGTTATAGATCTTAGTTAGCAAGGTTCTGTAGTTTATCGTATCATAGGCCGCTGTGAGGTCCATCAAGACTACTCCCACTATCTCTTTCTGCTCAAATCCCTCCTCTATGTATTCTGTTAGGTTCAGCACTTGGCCTGTGCATGATTTACCTGGTCTGAAGCCTGCTTGTTGTGGGATTAGTTTTGCATCTAATTTTTCCTGGATGCGGTTTAAAATGAGG
This sequence comes from Diabrotica undecimpunctata, assembly GCF_040954645.1. Taxonomy (NCBI): domain Eukaryota; kingdom Metazoa; phylum Arthropoda; class Insecta; order Coleoptera; family Chrysomelidae; genus Diabrotica; species Diabrotica undecimpunctata. Next base: position 102,222,295 of record NC_092811.1, read on the forward strand.
CGTTCATACAATTTATACAAATGGCATAGCAGAGACATCGGACGGTAGCTACTCGGTAGTTCAGGGTCTTTCCCAGGTTTCAGAAGGGCTACTACTTTTGATTTAGCCACAGTTTTGGAATCTGGTAGGTAGAGCGACAGATGTTAAATAGATCGAGCACCCATTGTCTCGCTTTTTGCCCGAGGTGTTTTATCTGCTCTGTTAGGATTTCGTCCACCTTAGGTGATTTTCCATTTTTCATACAGTCGATACCATTTTTGAGCTCTTCGATGGTAAATGGGTTTCGCAAGAGAGTTGTTTCCTGGTCTTGAGTTCTTATAATCTTTGGCGTTTTGCAACGATTGTTTGTTTTGCCATTCAGAAGCAGTTGGTGGGCTATCTGATTTGGCGTTATTGCACATAGCTCTTTCATCTCTGTGGGATCACCATTAAGTTTTTTGATCATATTCCAAGCCTGCTTACTACTGTGCGTCATATCCATTTTACTTAAAGTCTCGCTCCACCGTTGTTGTCTGGAGGCACTTAGTGTTTGCTGCAGTCTCTCCCCTATATCTGCCGTAACTTCGCTAAATGGGTCTTTACTATATTCTTCGGTGTACTTTGTCATAATGTCTTTTGCTTCATCGTTCAGACCAGATATGTAATGTTATTGACATCCTCTGGGTATGTGTTTACATGAGATTCGTTTTACAAGTTTGATGAACGCGTCATAGTTTTTGGGGATCGTAACTATATTTTTCACTTGTGTTTCCAATTCATCAGCAAATTTTTCCCAGTTCGCTTTTTTGAAATTAAACCTTCGTTTAAAAGGGATTTTGGGAGCTTTTATAGCGCTGTATACGCTTATTCCCACGGGCCTATGTTGCGTCTTCGGTATAGGCTTATATACCTTCCTAACGCAACGGTCCTCTAAAGACGTAACCTTTCTTCCATATTTTGCTTTGGAACGAATAGGGCAGTTTTGGGTCATGTAAAAGTGCCAGGTTGTTTTGTTCAGCCCACGATTCCACAAGATCTCCATTTTTATCAGTTGAAGCGTAGCCCCAATGAACATTATGACTATTAAAATCACCGAGAATGAATCTGGTTTTTTGAGAAGCGAAATTTTTTGGAGGGGAGAAAACAAAGTCTCTCCGGGGTGGTTTATACACAGATGTCACTGTACAGGCTCCTATTTCGACGGTCAGAATTTCAATGTCGTTGTAGCATGTTTTTTCAGCTGATGTTACATCAATATCTCTTCTCACGAAGATGGTGCTTCCATGTTTTGCACTTGGATGTTCAATGATAAGCTGCATTCCCACAACGCTAGGTCTATGTGCTGATATGTCACGGTGAGTCTCTTGTATACATAATATATCACACTTGTGGATTTTACACAGTTCAGACAAAATTTCCTGTTTATTACAAGTAATACCCTCAATGTTTATGGTCATCATTGTCAGTGTAGGCTCTGAGAAGAGCCGTTGATTCTCGTTACTTTATTCGGATCCAGTGGTGGATGGATTGGCCGCCCGAGGGGCATTTCCAGGGAGCGCCAGTGACATTTTGTTCTTATAATATCACTTGCGTGGAGGCTCCTTCCGTACTCCCCTGAACATCTAAAAATTATACGAACAAGCTGAATTTTTCAGAGAATGTCAATTTTAGGACCCCAAAGAAGATGCAAAAAAGTTTACCACTTTTAACACCGGGCTTCCTCCTAAAACCCCATTCGCAGGGAGGTGAAAACGCAAAAAAGTCAATTTGCCAAGAATCTGTACACCGTAGAAAAAAATGCTTCAAATAAAAAATGTAGCTGAGATAATTTTAAACAAAAATGTTTATAAGCATTTTTTGTGTAAAATGAACCGTTCTCTTGAAGCGACCGGCGTTTTTGCAGGTCAGTTACGCGCGCGAAATCAATATTAAATAAAATTTGTATCAGCTCGACGGTAAAAATTCGATCTCTTTTGATTCAAGTGACCTATCGACAAAAAACAAGATGCGTTTTAAAGTTAAAGAGTTCAGCTTCTGTATGCAGTTTTTGTATTTTGCCGCAAATAAACTAAAATTTTGTACAACAGGTGTTAAATAAATAAAGGTGGCGCGATTTTTGCCATTTTTTATGATTCTCGTGATTTCAATACAATATATCCCTTTCATTGACTGGCCACTATAAAGTTTCGATTACTAGAGCCTACACTTTAAAACCTATAGCATGCAATTTTAGTTTTGAGTTTTGGCAACAAATGTGAGACATTTGAAATATGCTTAAAAAACGCTGGTTTTAAACTTTCAGACGACAAACGATCTAAAACATTAAAACTTTTTTTTTTCAATTACACTAGTACGTTTTTCAAAAGAACAAAACTTCTGCAATAAACTACACCTAAAACCATGTTCTTAAATGCATTTAACGTAACGTGTGATTGATTGTAATTTAAAACATTACATTCTGCGTTTTTTATTCATATTTCAAATGACTTATTTGTTACCACAACTCAACTTGAAATTTCATGTCATAGGTTTTAAAGATTGATCTCTCAAAATGGAAATTTTACTACAACTGGTCAATGAAAGTGATCAATTTTCACTCAATCACGTTTTACCTGTAAAACACATTTTAATTTTTGTCGATAGGACGTTTGGATAAAAAGATACCGAATTTTTACCGTCGGGCTGATACAAATTTTATTGAACATTGATTTCGCGTAAGTAACTGACATGCAAAATCGACGGTCCCTTCAAGCGTTTTTTCTAAGAGAACGGTTCATTTTACACAAAAAATGCTTATAAACATTTTTGTTTAAAATTGTCTCAGCTACATTTTTTATTTGAAACATTTTTTTCTACGGTGTACATAGTCCTGGTAAATCTATTTTTTTGTGTTTTTATCTCCCTACGATAGAGGTTTTTTGGGGAGAAGCCCGACGGTAAAAGTGGTAAACTTTTTTGTATCTTTTTAGGGTCCCAAAATTAATATTCTCTGCAAAATTCAGCTTGTTCGTATGATTTTTTGTGGTCCTGACAACTGGACTATATATAAATATACAAGTACACATGTATTTATACAAAGTATCATTTTGCATTTTGTGTTTCGGTACTTCAAATAGGTACTACTTAAAGCTATTGATACATAAGTTAAACAAATCTATTTCATGAGGTAAATGATTTCCACGCATGAGAAATCAGGCCATACCTATATCTGAACCACAATTAGTTCTACAATGAGGAACATGGAAATCTGAATTCAGATGCAGTGAACGTGGAGGAATATGAAAACAAATTAACTGAAGCAATTAAAGAGATTGGATTATTTCATTAACAAGTTTAAAAATAATTAATTCAAAGTTAACTCTTCTGACAAGAAGAGAATTCAGTTTACGCAATCATGTGCTGTGTCAAATATGCTTTAGACAAGTTAGTATAAGTGGAATCGAAGTGAGAAAATGTTTTTTAATGCATTTATAATGTAATCAGTTTAAACTAGTAGATTAGTAGAAGTTGAACGACCATACAAGATACATACTAACCAATATGAAGCTGATTTTTCAAATTAACTGTCAAAAACTCGGTTAGTAAAACCTAGAAAATTTTAGGAATAGCAGAAAGAATTATTGTAATAGAACAATAATTAGAAATCAATGATTTAATGATGAAATCAATCAATAAATTGTAATGGAAAGTGACCCTCAGTCAGAGATTTATTAAAAATAAGCCATAGAGGTCTACATAAAGAGAATGCACAATTCCTTAATAATAAATTAGGACATTATATCTGGACCAAGACCTTTATTGGTATTAAGACACTGTAAGCATGCTAGAATGTCACAAATTTTAATAGTTAAGGAGTGAATATGGCTGTGACTTATATCGGATCTTTGACTCCAGTTATGGACGTGAGAAAAAAGGATTGTGGACACTGCTAAAGAAATTGGCAAAAGCATCAACAATGGCTGCGGCTCACTATCTATTCTCAGTTGAAGAAAACATTTTACAAAAATTCTACCATTTTATCCACCTCTGAAGATCATATAGTTATCTCATCCCGAATAAATATCAGTGTGTGAAAAAACATACATTGTTTTTTTTATTATTTTCCTGGTAATATTACAATCTGTTCACTGATAGAACAATGAGTAACTATAACAAATAATTGAGATTTTCAAATTTTATGAGAAACATTAAATTTTACAAAAATGACAGTTAAAATTTTAGCGAGAGCGTGTCTGACAGTGTAAATTTTGGCGAGAGCGCTAGTTTGGTTTTAAGAAATTTTCGCAAGACTGATTAGATGTCGCCACTAAAATTTGTGCATTACTGATTGCATAACACATAGGAGCTGAAAGTTTTTAAAGTTTAGAACACGCTAAATGAAACAAGTTTAAAATAGAAATATTCACAATAAGCAAATGCTATATTAACGTTGTATTTTAAATTATTTATATTATAGTTTTATTATACAGAATATTTACTCCATAAATTTAATATTTTAGTAGTGACACCTATACATATCTGACTAAACTAACACAAAATAAGTAACATTTTTAAGTATGGACATTACTCCCTAGATGTCACGCATATTTAGTAGATAAATGGTAAATATAATTATTATCGTTGAGTTATTACTAAAATTAAGTGTGTAGGAACTTTTTGGAGCAAAATGTAGCAATGATTTACAAATCATCGAGATACTATATGAAAAAATATTTAAAATAAAATACTTCAATATCAGTTAAAAAGTAATTCTCAATTGATTCCCTTATACATGTATATATGAGACAAGTAAAATAGTAAATTTATGAAGTAAATACGAGCTTAAAAGAAATTACACTTGTTAAATAAAGTATTTGTTTATTTTTTTTTCATAAATTGTTTACATTTAATTTAATAGTGTTTTTGAAAGTGTTAAAATAATCGCACCTGTTTATTAGGCAACCAGTAATACATTAATTTTCTTAGTGACAATAGTAGAAAATGAAAGCTCGCGTTCACTTCAGTAATATATATTCTTTATCTATGGCGTTCACCAAAATTTAAACTGTCAAAAACGCTCTCGCCAAAATTTTAACTGTCATTTCTGTATGTTACTTCATTTATGTACTTCAATTGATAAAAGTTACTTTGAATTATAATTTGAAAGTCCTAATTATTCTCATAGACTCTGTTTTAATTGTGCATATTATCAAAAATAGACGAATTGATAAATCGCTAATCGTTCGCCATTTTTATAATAATCTCATTAGTATATTTACCATCATTTTAAATGGCTTGTGCGAAATATAAATTTTTTAATATTAATGCATACTGACAGAAAATAAATCAAAAAGCACGTCTCTTAAATGCAACGCTTGTTCGTAACCAATTGGCTTCACAGCCATAGTTGGGACTTGGTCTGTTCAATTACTACTCTCAATTTATACTTAACCTTTGTGTCTATATCCAGGTACCTGGGTATCCTTGGTAATTGTTTTATGTAAATCGTATATAATAAAACAGCTTGATAAATTACTCGTCAAAATTCGTAGTGAATTCAGTTTCTGGTACTCCAAACGGAGTAAAGTAATGAAACATAATGACGGTATTAGTTTTTTGTTTCGATACAGGGTAGTGACAAGCCGCTTATACGTATTTCGACCTCTTTAGGTCTCTTCAGAACGGTAGAGCCACTGCTCTAAATCCAAACAAAAATCTTTCCCGTCCTAGACAATAATTATCAAAATAACTATATACGGACGTAACTATGCCATCTAAAAACAAAACGAGAAATCAAACAAATAAAAGAGTAATTTATCAAGCTGTTTGCTTTGCAAGTTTTAGAAGGCACAGTGGTAAAAATTTGAATTCGGTTTCGCCAGGTAGAAATCGTTTGATTTCTCTTTTTGTTTCTATATCACTTTTATTATAAAAAAACCAGACACGGCTTCATGATTTACTAAACATTAGTGTTACCGGGTGCCACGGGTGTAGACGTAATGGTGTAAAAACTTTGACAGGTATTTTTAATATATTATATGCATTTTTTTCTTTTGTTTTTATTATAAATCTCTTCGTTCTAAATAATTGTCGGAAAAACTAGAAGCTGGAATAAAAATATTTGTACTATCTGCCACGATTTACATAAAACAATTACCAAGGATACCCAGGTACCTGGGTATAGACACAAAGGTTAAGTATAAATTGAGAGTAGTAATTGAACATACCAAGTCCTAACTATGGTTGTGAAGCCAAGTGGTTGTGAACAAGCGTTGCATTTAAGAGAAATGCTTTTTGATTTATTTTCTGTCCGTGTGCATTACTATTTATGCATTAATATTAATAGCTATTTAAAATGATATTAAATATACTAATGCAGATCTAACTGCTAGATACTAAGCAGATATAAGTGCTACAATCAATGACGAAGAGGTAGAAGCAAAGATCAGGAAGCTAAAAAACAGAAAATCACCTGGAACAGATGGTATACCCAATGAACTCTTAAAATATGGAGGCCTTGAACTTGCAAGTAAACTGTCACAACTATTTAACAAAATCTTAAATGACACAGAAACGCCAGAGGAATGGCATAAGAGCATCACAATCCCCATATTTAAAAAAGGTCAAAAAACTTGCCCACAAAACTACAGAGGAATAACCCTCTTAAACACAACGATGAAACTTTTCACAAGTATTCTTAAGGACAAATTGGAAAGGCAAATCACTAATGCTGAAGAACAACAAGGTTTTACAAGAGGGCTGTCTATAACATATGCAGTATTCATAATAAAACAAATAAAAGAAAAATCTATAGAGTTCGGCATGCCGGCGTATATTTGCTTCATTGATCTGACGAAGGCGTTTGACAGGGTTCGCCTGGGAGACATTCTAAATATATTAATAGAAAATAAAACGCCGACCAACATAACAAAGATAGTGCATAACCTTAATAACAACAATGTAACCAAAGTTAGAGCAGGAGACCAATTTACTGAAAATATTCTAACACCGGGAGAAATTAGACAAGACGATAGTTTAAGCCCCCTCTTGTTTAACCTACTCATGGGCAAAATTATAAACAAAGTAACATCTCTCAATCTCGGATACAGAATGGGCAACAAAAGAATTGGTATGGTGTGTTACGCAGATGATGCAGCAATTATTGAAGAATCAGAAGATGATCTTCAGAGACAGCTCTTTCAGTTCTTTCAAATAAGCCGCCAACTAAATATGACCATTTCTACCAACAAAACTAAATGTATGACAATAGCAAAAGATCCGCTCAGATGTATGTTAGTGGTTGAGAACAACCCCATAGAACAGGTGATGCAATTCAGATATCTGGGCATAGATATATCAAGCAGACATGACCCAGTAAAGGACCTAAGGAGTCAGATCAACAAAGCATCCGCATTGTCGGGATGTCTGCGGGAGATAGTCTGGTCAAATCCGTATATGCGCACAGATAGTAAAATTAGAATCTACAAGACTTGCATACTACCGATCATGACATATGGCATAGAAGTGGGCGAAGATACCAACAAAACGAAACAGATGCTAAGGGTTGCCGAGATGAAAACCCTAAGAATAATAGTGGGCAAAACAAGAAGAGACAGGTTGAGAAATACAAACGTTAGAGAGCAGTGCAAAATTCAAGATATTGTAAGATGGGGAAGGCAGCGTAAAAGGATGTGGTACAGTCATGTAAGATGAATGGATGAGAATAGACTCCCAAAAATTACCCTAGAAAACAACCCGCCCGGTTCAAGACCTCCCGGAAAACCACCTAAAAGATGGAGGGATAGTTGGCAATGTACCTCCCAGGAAATTAACCAAAGGCAGCTTCAGAATTAAACAGATCGAAAGATCTCCAAGAAGTAGAAGAAGAAGAAGAAATATACTAATGAGAATATTATAAAAATGGCGAACGATTAACGATTTATCAATTAGTCTGTTTTTGATAATATGCACAATTAAAACAGAGTCTATGAGAATAATTACGACTTCCAAATTATATTTCAAAGGAACTTTTATTAATTTTACAGAAATGACAGTTAAAATTTTGGCGAGAGCGTTTTTGACAGTTTAAATTTTGGTGAATGCTACCTTTCACTTTCTACTATTGTCACTAAGAAACTTAAGGTATTACTGGTTGCCTAATAAACAGGTGCGATTATTTTAACACTTTCAAAAACACTATCTTAAATCGCTTAAATGTAACCAATTTATGAAAAAAATAATAAACATATACTTTATTTAACAAGTGTAATTTCCTTTAAGCTCGTATTTACTTCATAAATTTAGTATTTTACTTGTGTCATCTATATAATATGTACAAGGGAATTGCGAATTACTTTTTAACTAATATTGAATTATTTTATATTAAATATTATTTCATAAAGTATCTTGATGATTTGTAAATCATTGCTACATTTTGCTCCAAAAAGTTCGTGCAAATCATCAGAGTTAAAATTAATTTTAGCGTTGATTGAATAACCCAATTTAGTAATAATTGTATTTACCATTTATCTACTAAATATCCGTGACATCTAGGGAGTAATGTCCAAACTTAAAAATGAATTACTTATTTTGTGTTAGTTTAGTCAGATATGTATAGGTGTCACGACTAAAATATTAAATTTATGAAGTAAATATTCTGTATAATAAAACTATAATATAAATAATTTAAAATACGTTTATATAGCATTTGTTTATTAAGAATATTTCTATTTCAAATTTATTTCATTTATAGTGTGAACTTCCAAAAGTTCCAGCTCCTATGTGTTATGCGATCAGTAATATTTAAACTTTAGTGGCGACATCTAATCAGTCTTGCTAAAATTTCTTAAAACTAAACTAGCGCTCTCGCCAAAATTTACACTGTCAGACACGCTCTCGCTAAAATTTTAACTGTCATTTTTGTAAAATTTAATGTTTTTCATAAAATTGAAAAATCCCAATTATTTGTTATAGTTATTCATTGTTCTATCAGTGAACAGATTGTAATGTTACTAGGAAAATAATAAAAAAACACTATATGCTTTTTCACACACTGATAGTTATTCGGGGTGAGATAACTATATGATCTTCAGAGGTGGACAAAATGGTAGAATTTTTGTAAAATGTTTTCTTCAACTGAGAATGGTCAGACCTTATTTTTATGTCTTATAATCCATGCTGATCGGGACTTTTTTACACAAGTTCCAGTTCCTATGTATTCAATCAGTAATATTCAAACTTTAGTGGCGACATCTAAACAGTCTTGCTAAAATTTCTTAAAACTAAACTAGCGCTCTCGCCAAAATTTACACTGTCAGGCACGCTCTCACTAAAATTTTAACTGTCATTTTTGTAAAGTTTAATGTTTTTCATAAAATTGAAAAATCCCATTTATTTGCTATAGTTACTCATTGTTCTATCAGTGAACAGATTGTAATGTTACTAGGAAAATAATAAAAAAACACTATATGCTTTTTCACACACTGATAGTTATTCGGGGTGAGATAACTATATGATCTTCAGAGGTGGACAAAATGGTAGATTTTTTGTAAAATGTTTTCTTCAATTGAGAATGGTCAGACCTTATTTTTATGTCTTATAATCCATGCTGATCGGGACTGTTTTACACATTCATTTATGGCTTTTATCTTTTTGAACTCAAGAAACTGTCCACAGCGGATGAAGTTTTGTATTTTTTTGTGACAAATTGGTTTCGTTCCGGCAGTCATCACAAAGAAGGAAAAAATGTTTTTTTTTCCCCAGATGAATGTAATGCACATTCATGGTCCCACCAGATTGCGTTTTGTCTATAATTGGGAATAAAAGCTGTGTTTTAAGGAAAAACAGTGATGCAGCTTGTGTTAGTTGAGTAATTTTCGTTTAAAGTAACGTCAATAATTTTAAAATGAATTTCGCAGTTGGCCTTTTCCAATTTATTTTTTCTTATCTATGTCTTTACCAATAGAATATTGAGTGCTTTTTACGTTTCTTTGACATTAACAGGTAACAAATGTTGATGATGACACCTTTTCTTCATCGTTGCTTTTGCTTGTAGCGACGTAAACGTTTGTTATTACTATGTTATAGTATTTTGCCTTAAATCTCGCCGATGAATCTTTTCTTATATTCCTTCCCATTCATTAAACCATTTCTTAATTTTGTTCTCATCATTATTGTAATTTGCTTTTTCATGTTTGTGATATAATCAAAACAAAACTTAAAATCGTTTGTATATGTATGGGCGTAGCCAAAAGGAGGGTTTTGGATGTCCAAACCCTCCGAAAAGTTAAGATATTAACATTCATAAAATTAAAGCGATTAACAGGCCTTTATAGTCGCTGAACAGTTGTCTTTTGAAAGAAAAAGATAGTAACAGGAAAACCAAAAGAAAATAATCCCTATCGTCTGAAAAACCACTTCAGAATGATGGAAATTTTCGAGCGAATCTGGGATAAAGATCTTTCTGAACATTTGGTCACTTCTCATAAGAATGCCCTCTACACGTGCCCTCAGATCCAATATGAAATAATTGATATTTGTGGTAAAGATCATCGGTGAAGTAAGGAAACCTAAATTTTTGCTATTCTTGCTGACGAGACAACGCACAATGCGCATATGAAGCAAGTCTCGTTGTGCTTTTGATATGTTGATTTAAAATATGTTAAACAACATGTTAAGGAGATGTTCTTAGAGCATGTTCCAACTGTTGACGTGACAGGATCTGGTCTTGCAAATTTCATAATTACAGCTCTGAAAAAGCATGTATTGAATGCTCTCATGCGGTTGGTCAAGGTTACGATGGAGCTGCATATTTGAGTGGGTGGGATCGTGAAGTCTGTTGGTTCCTAGTTTAAACGCACTGCCGTTTTGAAAGAAAAAAATTAGTAATTGTTACCGGCTGTCGATCAAAAAAGCCTGCTTGGATGTGCTAAGCACGGTAGGTTCACAAGCATTAAGCCGTTATAAGAATCAAGATTATTTATTCAGCGGTTATACTTGTTTCCGCAGAACTCTAATCTAGCCAAAATAAAGAAACATAGCAACAAGCCCTTCAAATGATTACAAATCTCAAAGCAAGTGCAGGCAATTAACACAAACTTTATAACAGCATTCAATACCTGGAGCCTGATTGATTCCAGTATAAATTTTGTATTATAAGCCGGTCTCTATCATCCATTCATAAAGCTCGAATATTTAGTTCACATTACCAGAGGTGCGAAATATGAGATATTAAGGCTCATAATGCAAGGTAAAATCAAGGGTAAAAGATCCATAGGAAGACGAAGAACTTCCTGGCTAAGAAACCTAAGAGAGTGTTATAGTTGCAGCTCAGTAAATCTTTTCAGAGCAGCCGCCAATAAGTTACGGAAAGCTGTGATGATAGCCAACCTCCGATAGGAGAAGGAACTACAAGAAGAAGACAATAACAATATTTGCAACATTTCTGATACGTCGAGAACACGTAGCATGTTAAGGCTTTTATCCTCAGCTCCAGAGGAAGGTCTCGATTAACAAACATTGTTTATAAATGCTTGTCGTGCAATACCGTACGAAGCCACGTTTTATCCTAAAGTTATGCCAGACTGACAACAGAATTAGAAGTGATATACCTGAGGCAACATTTAAAGAAAATTAATTTACCGTGTCTTCTTTTGAACGAACAATTTTTGCGGAATATTTGTGGACGCTACAAGATTGTTAAAAAATATTCCCATCGACCGAGCAGAATCAGAACGACGCCTTTGACTTTTATGAGATAATAACGTTTTACTAAACAGTATTCGGAATGAATGACTATACAGTATTAAAAATAAATATGCACTGGAAATAAACAGAATCACGCTAAGACACATTAGAAGCCATAGACGTACGGTTTGGCTTTCCTATTAAATTATTAAAACTTAGTAGAGTTGCTACTTGTTGTTGCAATTGCAAGTGCAATTAGTGAACGTTGCTTCTTAATCTTTAAATGTCTTTATGAATATTTAAAGAAAATTAAATGATGAGACGTAGATTAATGCTGCGAAATTTAAAGTTTGGGTTGATAAGTCTATCGTTTCTTCAACAAGCAAGCAAGCCTTTCTGGATAGTTTGTCGACTGGATTAAGAAATCCATCAGGTACGTTTAAATGCCAGTTGATATATGTAGATCGTTTTAAATTTGCAGTACCTTTTATCGTTGAACGCCATCTCCTTAGAACGTATGGTACTGCCTTATATCCGTCAATAATGGTGAACAGTCGGTTTCACTTTAAAGGTACTAATTTATTGAAGTTAAAAACTATTCTTCGTTATCGTTTATAGATAATATAAGACAGTATCATACGTTTTAAGATAATGACGTGCAACGATCATTGTTTTGCATTTACTATAGTAGTTAAAATCGCCTTATTGGCAAAGGAAAGAGGTTAATCGTTTGTCGATTTGTAGTGACGACGGATTTGTTCCTGATGCCTCGAGTCAAAAAAATCTGGCGACTATCAGTAAGAGATGATTGGCGAGTCATTGTAAAAGTGGTTCTTTTCGGTATCACAGAAACTAGACAAAAATTAAGTGATTGTTTTAGATAATACACCGTACCACTCAGGAAGAGTGGAAAAAAATATAAGCTTTGACACTTCACTTCTAAAAGTCGAGATTTTGACTATTGTGAATAAACATAAAAAAGAATACAGTAAGTATGTTTTAGATGAAATGGCTAAGAAAAAAAAAATCAAATAGTATTGAGGCTTTCGCCATACCACTGTGAGCTCAATCCAATTAATTGAGTTAATTTGGGCAGACTTAAAAAATAATTATATTGCAGAGAAGAATACTACTTTTAAATTTTCAGATATAAAAGATCTTTTTAATGAAAAAATCACATCTACATAATGGCAAAAATGTATACAGTATGTTCAGCAGAAAGTCGAACAAAAGAAGTGGGATCTTGACAATATCATTGGGACTCCAGGTGAACCACTGATAATTAACGTAGTTAATGAAAGCAGCACGTCAGACTCTGAATAAAATATTAATTTATACTTTCGAGTTTTTTCGTTTTATTTATTAGTCAGATATGTAGAATGCTTTTATTTTTGACGAATAACTTTTTCTGACCTTTGCATCGGTTTTGCAAACGAATGGGGTGCGATTAAGAGCTCAGTTCAGGATTGGCAACCCAGTTCACACCGGAAGATCTTAGATATTACATTTAATTTTAAACCATTTTTTACAGAGGTTTATTTTATTAATTCAATACATTACATTAACGAATTCAAATTAAACAAGTTGGACCAACAGTGGTCCAACTAATTTGTGAGTGCTCCTCGTTACATTCATAAAGTATTGGTTTGTTTATGCCTAGGCCATCTTTATTCTGTATTTAGTTTAGCTGTGTTGTCAGTAAACAGAAATTATCGATGATAAAATTTATTTATACAAAACATCTTAGAGCCGTTTTTGTTTTTAAAAGTAATTTCTCTATAGTTAAATTTACAACAAAAATTACCTATAAATGTTTTAGCTTTTATTGACATTACAAAATTTCTTACAAATAAAAATTTCTCTTAGTAGTACAAGTATTAAAAAATAAATACAAATTCTCGGTTGGCATTTTTACTATAAATACTAAAGCCAAAAAATAACAGGCCTAACGTATTTTTAGTAAAATCGAACAATGTAAAAAAACTATTTTGATACCTACAACTGTAAATTGGTCTAAAACACAATGATATTCAACAAAACATACAATACTTGTGTAGAAGTCAATATTTACGTAATAAAATTGGATGGATAAATTTTGAAACGAAAGCAATAAAGTGTTTCTTGAAATAAATCTAATATCACATTGGTTATTCTGAATACATAAAATAGCGGATCAAATATTTCATCTTTTAGTTCTAAATTGGAAGCACAATTATCTAATACAGATATAAAGGTGTTTGTTACAAGGGATAAATCTGTGAGGGATGTGAGTTTCATTATGAAACAAATTAAAGACGCACAATGGAATCAAAATTACAGAAGCTTGTCAAAAATATGGAAATACGTCAGACAGTAGATCATAGGGCAATCACAATTTGTATTAAATGAAGGAATAATAGTTGAGAGACGACAATTTGGCAACATAGGAGTACAAAGTTGAGGTCTGACATAAGCACCGTAAGATTTCATGTGATACATAATCAAAAAAATTTGTCACACGAATGCTAGTGTCTTTCATTATGGCCGGAGATTAAATTTATTCGCAAATCTTTTTGTGCGATGACTTTTTACAATTTTTTACGTAGACTAATGGGTTTTATAGGCCGTGATGTGGAATTCTTCCTTGCGTTGTTTCGTTAAAGATACACCTTTAGTTAGAGGAAGACAGCTACTGCCCATGTCACATCATCTTTGACAATATCTGCTGCAGTTACAGAAGAAACGAAAAAAAAAACCAAAGAAAAGAAATATTACAAACAGTATTGGATATTACCATAAGTAAGACCAAATGCAATACTAACGAATGCGCTGAATGCGCGACAAATGACTTTTCCATCCGTAGAAATACATTAGAAGTATTACTTTAAGTACCATTTAAAAGTTCAAGACGTACAAAAATTATCAACTTGATCTACACAATTATTTGTATGATTCTATTCACATTAGTTCTGTTATACAAAAAGGGACTTAAGTTATCACTAAATTTCTATTACATCTCTCTCCAAAGTGTTCGATTTACTTACAAGATAATAATAAATAAGAAAGAAATACTTTATTTTCTCTGGAGAGAGTTGCAAAGTACCTAAAAATATTTAATAAAAAATATAGTACCCTAAAATGCAAAAAAACAAACAGTAAAAATACTTAATTGGTATAAATAGTTTAACAAAATCACAGTAAAACCATGTTTCTACTAAAGAGAAACGTAACCAACGAAGTTTTTAAATTCAAATGGAGGTGGGAAGATACTTTCTCTGGTTACATTGTATAAATTAACCTTAAGAGTAGTATAATTTTGCTGGAATTAGCCGGGTGAGACAATGTCAGTCTATATTGACAAGCCAGCTGTCATATATTTAATTGAAATAAGGTATGTGCCAAAATAAACAGTAATAACGTTTTCGTCACGATACAAACTATTCCGTGTCGTGACGATCCGATCTGAATTTTACTATAGAGAAAAATTAATACAACACCAGTATAAACGTTTCGATTCAAAAATAAAAAAAATGATTGCAATGGTATAAATACCCCACAGAATTGCTCAGTGACTTTTTTCAAAAAATAATTTCTGACGCTTACATTTGAAATTTTGATAATGTTGCTTAGAAAATCTACTACAATGAAATATTAGAGGTGCAACAACGAATAATCACATTTATTTCCAGCGTTTGTAGCAACCATTCAATATAAACATGTATAATGATTTACTATTACTTTTGATTCTGTTTTTAACTACCATGTTGGGTAGATTTTAAGGCAACATTTCTATTATTGAGGTTCGATTTATATTTCTTCAAGGAAACTTCAATACAAGTTAAAAAACTCAACATCGAAATTCACAAGGAAAACCACATCCCGTAAACCGAATCCACCCTCGAAGCCACTCGACCCCAGCAGGACTGTGTACTCTCTTCACCCGAGAAGAGTATTTGGACACATGGTATATAATATATTCGGTATTTATGCAGTGTATCGTTTATTTTTGCAAATACCTTATTACACCAAAGCTAAATACAATTTTCCAAAATACTAATTTAATAAAAAAATTTATCTTTCAGAATATTTTCTCGTAAAGATATTTAATCCCGTTATTAATATAATATTGATATACCTATTGATAGATATATTTCGGAAAATTGCGTAAATTGTATCTTTTTTTATGAAAGAATTGCATTTATTATAAGTTATTTCTCGTGCTTATATCTACAAATGCCCCAAGAAATAATAATAAAAAAAACTAAAAATACATGTAACAAAAATCCTCATATAATATGTTGTTAAGTGTGTGGTTTAGCCTTTGCAGATTTTTGGTTTCCTGACTTAGTCAAGATTTTAATTTACTACTGTTATGCATGGCCCACTTATCCCGTTACACGTCATCAATAACAAAGACTATGTCGTTTTATTACTACCTAGTAGTTACAATTGTCGAAACTCCAAATCGATATGAACATTAAACGAATTCATATTTTAAGTTACTTAAAAACAAAAAAAGTGATTATTTTGATATTAGAATTAATAAATTGACTGCCATGTGCACCAATATGGTGCACACTATCATATCCATATATAAGCTTGTTTGAGAAAATCAATATATCGGTCCTGGGGGCCACACCGTATTGTTTGTTAAATCGGTTTTTTATTTAAATATTTGATTATCGATATATTATTTTGAGTCTTCTATAGTATTTCTTTGCAATATACAACAAATATAGTATGTAATTTGACCTTGTCCATCCCGATTTGGCACGAAGTTGATGCACGAAGTTGATCAACACTGGCCAGTCGGCTCTGGCCAGTGTTGAACTATTTATAGAAATAGCAGATCTTGTTAGTTGACTGACGGTTCAACCAGATGGATGACCGAGAAACAGAACGTGTGTTATGTTTATACAGAGATTCCTACGCCTTCTATAGGAAGTGAAAGCGAGTTTGATAGTGATAGTAATTTAGACCACAATTTTACAGCCAATAATGACGAGGCGTTGAGTAATACAGAGAGTGATGACTCCACTGACTCGCTAATCCACCTAGAGTAGCAAATACACTGCTCTGGCCAGGTAATTTTTATGAAATCATTGTAAGTAGAATATTATATTAACTTTTTTTTTTATTAATTTTTTAGGTACTGTATCTGATTGGAGCAGACCAGACGCCTCAAAAGTTAAAAATATTATCTACACTAAAAACAATGAAGACATAGGTATAAATTCCAATATTACCGAGACTACACAATGGAAATCCAATTGATTTTTTTGACCTATTCTTGGATGATAATGTTATTTCAATGATTGTTCAAGAAATCAATCGCTACGCTATTCAACGGCTAAATTATCCGAATGTTAAAAGATGTTCTCGAGTGCAACAATGGATTCTCACAACAATGAAGAAATCGGCACATTTCTTGGATTGGTATTACGGATGGGATTTTACCAAATGCCTTCAATTTCACATTACTGGAAAAAAGATAACTATTTGTTGACCAGTAAAGTAAGCGACTACATATCAGCGACTCTCTGCCCAACCCAGTCTGTATGTATTGATGAATCTATGATTCCTTTTTTGGGCAGGCTTTCTTTCCGTCAATACATTCACAATAAAAGGCATCGTTACGGAATAAAAATATTTAAACTTTGTTCTGAATCATATTATACATTGCAATTTAAAATATACTGTGGAAAAGAAGCAGTGGACGATATGCCAGTATCAAAGAAAGTGGTTATGGAGTTAATGGCTCCTTATTTAAATTTTTGATGTACATTATTACTGACACTTGGTACCCGGGTGTACTACTCGCAAAAAGACTGCTTCAAAATTCTACTCATTTAGTTGGGACACTACGTGCTAACAGGAAGCTAATACCATCTGAAGTAGTAAAAGACAAGTTAAAGAAAAACGAAGTTGTCACTCGTCGAAACGACTGTGGTATTACAGTTCTTAAATGGAAAGACAAAAGAGATTTTTTTTATTAACCACTGAACATAGATCAAGTTACAGAAGTACATACTCGAAGTGGCATAAAATCTAAACCCTGTGCCATAATAGAATATAATATCGGCAAATCTGCTATTGATTTATCTGACCAGATGGAATCCTACCATCGAGCTTTAAGAAGATCTGTAAAATGGTATCGAAAAGTTGCATTCGAGATTATTTACTACAGCTGTAGTAAAGGCAATGTATCTGTATAATTCAGTGGCAACAAACAAACAAATGAAAATTACAGAATTTAACGAAGAGTTCGTGAAAATCTTCTAACAAAAAAGACAACAGAACGTTCTGAAAATATAAATCGTCACATTTTACAGAAGACAAACAAATGAGGAAGATGCCAAAATTGCTATAAGGAACTCGCGAAGAAAGAGGGACGAAAAGGTAGCATAACAAACTTCTAAAAAAGTGTGGACACATTGTCTGATTTGTTGTAAATACCTTTGTACTGATTGTTTCTTTAAATTGCATTTATCAGTATTTTTGATGTGTTTTTATTTGATGAATAAACTATTTTTCTTTTCACTTAAAATAGTGTATTTTTACATACATAACATACAAAATACATACAATGATTGACCACATCAGCATGCTGTGCACTATATAGGTACACACTTTGCCGTTGGAAAATAGTGCTGTGTACCAATATGGTTCACAAATACATAATAGCAAATAGTACTAAATCGGCTTGGAAGTCAACCTGTTAATTAACTTGTTATTAAGTATGACATGATATTTATGATCTTTAATATAAAAAGCGCAGAGGTCATTTTCTCAAATCCCATAGACGTATTATATGTCTATGTCATGTCAAAGCCAGATATATAGGTTAAATTACGTTATATTGATCACTTGGGAGTTCCAATCCTGTACTTTTAAATTTAATATTATTCCACATATTCAGTGAGACAATATAGTAGAACAGTATCAGTATAAGATTAAATTTCTGATCAATGACGTGCATCGGACTTTATCGGAATGAGCTGTATGGTAAACCACTTTGATAAGATATTAGTATGAGGTAACCATATTAGAAAAATATTAACGTCTCTAGTTATTTATTGACGTTGATTTTACGTGTGCGACAAGATAATTGATTTGGGTGAAAAACACTCAAACCATCCTCTAAATTTATCAGCACGCTACCTTAAGAATTACAGGGTGTTTCAAAAAGGTGTAATTTTGTGATAAGAACAATTACATAATTTTGTTTAGAGCAAGCTCAATTTCAACAGTTTGTTTATTGTTTATTTACAAAATAAATAAGTGAAAAGTAAAGATGATTTATATAACATACTATCAAATAATATTAATAAATAATGAAAAGGAACTTCACCAAACCAGTATACAATTATTTCCTAAAAACTAAAATAGGAACAAATGGGGACTACTCGACTACTAACAGTATTCAAGGAATTGATTACAAAGAGGTAGAACTGGTAAAAAATAGATGTACTAGATAAAAATAGAAAAATAGTTTGAAGAAATTTAATTAAAGCGTTTTTGTAATCGAAATAATTTCTCCGATTATTTGAGAAAACTAACACGAGTTAATAGCGAAACTAATACCGCTCAAACGAAACTGGATTGAATGACACCTATACTGGAATAGGGGGTGTTATGTAAGAAAGTTAACAGGTTAGATAATTCACAGTTTTCTAGTAATAAGTAAAAAATCTCGTGAACCAGTTCCTTAAAGTGATTGTTTTTCGCATTAATTCTAATGGATGGATATTCTCAGCAATTCTTTTTACTTTACCTCTTAGTTGCTCCACCAAAAATTACACCTCCTCGACAATACTGAAAGTTTATTAAAAATTACCTAAATGGTCTAATTATTCATAGCGTTGAATTTACCGTCGTGGTAGGTATACTCGTCGTTGATGTTAGCGACGCTAAAGTGCTGGTAAAATTTGAGAGTGTTTCACTAAGAGTACCATTGACGGTGTAGTTGCCGTGAGCTGTTCCATTTCCTAATAGTATCGGGTCTAAGATAGTCTTCTTCGAGTACATATCAATGATGTCTTCAATAGCTGCCTTCGATCCGAACACCAAAGCCAAAACAGCTACGATGAATACAATCAAGTTCTTGAAGAGCTTCCAATTGTACTTTCCGAATCCTTTTTCCCAGAATGTCAGCATTTCGATCATAATTGGAGCGGCTAATCCCAAAATTGAAAAGCAGAACGCACCGATTAATGACACAAATGGTATGATGGTGGGTACTGCAATTGCCAGCACGACGCATATGAAGGTCATTACGGTGCGCATGATGTAGTTGGCCACTTTTTCATTTTTGGCGTAACGATCCTTGATTGCTGTCCAAGCGATGTCGATGCATACGTAGAATTGCAGTCCAAAAGTACAGAATACCGCTCCAGCAACTAAAACGTTGACGAGTTGGGCAGCACTGGAATAAAAAACAAATAGTTAGATAGTTAGAAACGGTGGCTTCTGTCAATTTTATTTTAACTTTAGATATCTGTAATTATAGACTAACAAGAAATAAATTCGCCTTTTCTTACTTATAGCTATTTTCAACCGCCGATTATTAGAAATTATACTCAAAGTAGACAGAAATTACTCAAAATCAGTTTTGACGATACAGTTGGTCAATCTGGTACTCGATGGTACTTTGAGCGCAATCAAAGAAATATGAGCACAATGAGAAGAAGGCTTTGGATGGAATGAGAAGAAGGTTAACGAGAGCAAGAGGCATAGCAGGGATCAACCTTGAGGTCATCGAAGAGATCGAGGAAGAGTATCGCGCAAGGAAGAGGGACCTTTACAGGAAAATCCGTACAGAAAAAGAAGGCACTGGAAAGAGCTGTGTGAAAACCTGGATGAGGACACCTGGGACAAGAAGGTTAAGGTAACACGAGAGCTCTTTCCGGACGGCAGATGGCTTGGAATATGGAGGGGCGAGGAAGCTGAGCAGGCCGTACCCTTTAACATGGATGAACTTGTTCCATTGGGTTCACTCAAGATGCGCAGGTCCCCCGGACTGGATCAGATACCATCTGAGGCGGTGAAGGGTCTAGGACGGGCGGAGCTTGCGTGGCTTCTGGAACACATGAATGCACAAACCTTTCCTGAACCTTGGAGGACATCGAGGTTAGTACTGCTACCCAAGGCTGGGGAAAAGTATCGCCCCATCTGTCTCCTTCCATGCATCGGTAAGCTGTATGAAAGGATGCTGCGAGTACGCATAGACGACATGATTGAGAAGTCAGGTGGTTTATCTCGGAGGCAATTTGGTTTTTCTTCTTCTTCTTCTTCAGGTTCCGCTACGGAGGTTGGCAATCATCATAGCTATTTTAATTTTTTGAGGCAGTAGCTCTAAATAGTTGTTTTGAGCTGCATCCAAACCATTCTCTCAGGTTCTTGAGCCATGAAATTCGTCTTCTTCCGATGCTTCTTCTGCGATCTATCTTTCCTTGCATTATGAGTCGCAGGATGCCATACTTCTCGCCTTGCATCACATGTCCGAGTGCAATTTGGTTTTTGTAAAGGTAAAAGCACGATTGATGCTATCATGAGTGTACTCGAAGCACTGCACAACAGAGGGGATGAACATCGCCGGGTGGCCCTGCTGTTGTTCGATGTTAGAAATACATTCAATACGCAGTGGTAATGAAGGTAATGGAGGAGAGAGAATGTCCTGGTTACCTGATGAATGTGGTGGCGGAGTATCTGTACGAGAGAAGGATTATGGTGGAGAAGGGCTCGTCGACGTGACAGCCGGGGTCTCCCAAGGATCTGTCTTGGGCGCAATGCTATGGAACCTGACATATAACAGAGTTATGAACTGTGAATACGGACAGGGTACAACCTCTTTCGCATGACCTCGCTGTACTGTTAGTGGCCCAGGATGAGCCAGATCTCAAATACCGGGTTCGGAATGCAGGCGACATCATAAAGAAATAGATGACGCAGCACGGACTGAAACTTTCGGCAGAGAAAACCGAAGCCATCATCCTAAAGGGAAAAAGGAACTCACAAAGTATGGAACTACAATGTTCGGGGGCATGTCTAACACCCAAGAAACACGTAAAGTACCTGGGAGTGACGTTTCACCAGAATGGAAAGTGGGGAGAGCACGTGCGGGAGGTGGCCCGGAAACTGCTACACGGTGTTATGCAGTCGATCGTCCTCTACGCGGAACCAGTCTGGAGCGGGGCGGTAGAAATAACAGCCTATAGGAGGCTCATGACACGAGTGGACAGAACAAGTCTGTTGCGAGTGGCATGCGCCCGCAGGACTGTGTCTGCGGCAGCCTTGAGGACCATCACTGAATGTGTTCCGTTGCATGTTTTGCCGGTGGAAAGAAAAGAGCTCTATGAGAGAAAATACCCAAACCTTACTATGTCCGAGAGAAGACAGGAAAGGGGAAAGGTCAATTGAATGATGGCAAGAAGAATGGAACAACACGGAGCATGTGGCACAGTGGACAAAGATGCTGATCCCGAGCATAAGAAATTGTTTGGACTGTGACCACAGGTGACTGGATTATTTCCTAACGCAGGTTCTCACAGGACACGGGAGTTTTAGGGCCTACCTCGATATGTTCAGAAAGGCTGACACAGATGAATGCCTATACTGTGGACACTCTGATACTGTGACACATACGATCTTAGTGCAACAGATGGATAGTACAAAGGAACAGAATGCAAAGAGAGACAGGTATGAGAGAAATGATTGAGAGAATGGTTGAAAATAAAGCAAGTTGGACTAGTATACACAACTCTATCCGTGCAGTGATCAAGAAAAAGAAGAGGAAGAAAGACAACTGGACCAACGGCAAAGGTAAGAGGGAACGATGCTGGAAGTTGAAGCTAGAAAAGTGAGTCAGACTGTATGAGTTAGACTATGTGAATTAGACTGTGTAAGGCAGACTGTAGGGAAATAAGTTTCGTTTTTTAATCAAAATTGCATTAAAATTGCACTTAAATTCTATAAAAAGTTCACACTTGGCTAATACAATCCTGGCAGCTATCACATTTGTCTCGAATTAGATGCAATAACTCTCAACATATCTAGAAAAAGGACAAGAACAAAGAGACGAAATAATGCACCACACAGCAGAACAGCTAGTTGAAAAGAAACAGAAGAAATTTAGCGAAACCTAAATTTTGCGAGTATCGTCGAAAGAAATTACATTAAATAATGTATTTTATTAGCCTATAGTACTTCTAAGGACTTAGATAGAATAAAGAAAACTCAAAGAGCTATGGAAAGACAAATGTTTTTTTGCAACAAGTACTTGAAGAATTAAAATTATTTCAGAAAAATCTTGCAAATTATTTTCAGTCAAAACTTTATGTAAGTGGACTGCTAGGGAAAGTTCTTTCAAATCGGATTTTCTACAAATAATTTCCTATTCAGTCCTTAATTTGTTTTTAGTAAAAAGGGGCCTTAGTATAACGAACTAAATATAAATAACAAAATCTTGATCAGATTCTAATTTTAGAAGAATACTCTTATAATTAAAATAAAAAAAACTTCATACCTAAATTTTTGATAAAACATTTCAAAAATACTGACAACTCACTGAAAATTCTGATATACTTACATGGCTTCTTTAGGCAGATTTAAAGTAACTGATCCTTCAACCTTGTCTCCAAAAGCTAGATATCCAAAGAAACCGATGAGTATGTATACTAAAGTAACTCCGCTCATTCCTTGATTCAATACTCCGCATAAACCGATGAAAGACTGAGGTGTTCCCATATTATTTTCCAAGGGCATAATCTAAAAGAGAAACAATAATATTTAATAAATACAAATGCTCTTTAATCATTATTAATAAAATTACTAGGCACATAACTATAGAAAAATTTATTATTTAACCCATTCGAGGGATTAGTTTTATTTCTTCAAGGAACTAATCAATACTTAAATGAAGACAAACTTCTTTCCTATTGATAAATATCAGCAAACAAAAAGATTTTTAGTTTCAATTTGATGGTATTACAGCGATCAACTTAAACGATTTTTAGTTTCAAGTTGATCGCTGTAGAACCATCAAATTGAAACTAAAACTCGTATTGCGACAGGACAACAGTTTGTAGAACGATATTTTCTTCCACTTCATAACAGAAGATCCTCGAAAGAAATGGACGTTCTGTTGGTTCTACTTGATTTATTTTTCTGTAGCTTCATAATGGCTATGTGGAAGTGCGGATAATAAAATAGATCACAGTGCATGTGACAAGTGACAAAAGTGTAATCTTTCCATGAACGTCAATTTGTTTTCAAAAACAATGAAAATGTTTCAATCAGCAATTCAGAAATGAAGCAGAAAACATTAAATGTTCTTTTTATCAACATATTCTGTCTGATTTTCCTAGGTTTATTCACCTGATATTAATAAAACACTTTAATCTTGTTGAAGCTTTTTGGCGAATTGCCATTTTCAATAACCACTTTATTACTACTTCTACACAATTATTGATATTTAAAAGTAAAGTGATAGAGAAGCAGTTGATTTATTAATAACAAAATTTTCTGACAGTTCAGCGTGTGGCAAAATTGTTTAAAGAGTTGCCGCTTTTTTAGAGTAAGAATTTTGTTTATGTTTGGATTTCTTACACAATTTGATCATAATATATTATATATTAATAATATTGTGTATTGTGATTGTGCTATGCCAAAACAACTAAATAGTCTGTAGGAAGCTGATAAACTTTCATATAAGACAGATTATTTTGAACGAGAAATAATGGCGGGACGTTTTTACCATTAATGCTCTAAATAGAGGTAAGTTTAAGATTTAGAATATATAATTTTGTATTAAAATGTTTTCTTATGTATTTTAGTGTGTTGCAGTAGTCTTAAAACTAAGTGTATTTACTGTTATATAATAGTTTGACAAATAGTTGACATTTTAAAAATTCCTCACTTACTAACTATTCTGATGTTTTGGCAACGCTGTGGGGTTCTGACGTCGTAAATCTTGAATGACGTGCACGCATTTTTATATGAAAAATACTATATGAATATTAATAACACAATTATAACAATTATTTACATTGATATTGTTAGGAATATTAACAGAAGTGGCAGTATTGAAATTAGTGTTAGACGTGTCAGTACTTTTATTATTTTTTGAGATATTAACTTGGTTGCGGCCATTTTCAATCTGTGAAGCTTAGTGAATTATTTCTTAAAGAATTTTTTCTACCACCACTATCAGTCAGTACAGATGGATTTTCTTTTAAGGAAACAATAACTTTTGGATAGCGGCTTATATCTATATTGTTTTTAATGTAAGTGTGAGCTTAAGCATCGAGTAATTGCTCCAAAGGCTTGATGGCTTTAAGATATTAGATTTTTCCATTAGATATGCAAGAATCTCTTCTTCATTTATAGTATGTACATTTTTATCATTGCTCCGTTTTTGAAATAAATTGTAGACCAATTCATACCTCTTTATTGACTTTACCGGCAATAATTCATAAATAGCGGCTTTAGCAGTTTTTCTAATCTCATCTGGAATCATTTCGGCTTCACTTTCACTGCTGATTTCCATTTCTTGGAATTGAAAAACGAAAAACTGAGCGAAAACACACGACACGAATCTTAAATGACAAGCGTTGCCCAAATAAAATACAAAGTTGATATTATTGTCAAAGCCGTTACCTAGCTACCTAAAATCGTCCCGAAAGTGAAAAAATTAGTCCCGAAAGTAGCTACTTTCGGTACGAGTTGTGTAAAATGGTACTTTCGATTTAATAAATCATACCGAAAGTTTTATTTTCAAGACGGCTGCAGAAAAATATAGATTCTGTCTGTGCACTTTCAGATCTCAGTCTGTGCTGTTACCAATTGTATTGTATGGAATAATCTAAATAACAATGAAAATGAGGGAAATGTATTCCAAATACAGTGTAGAAGAAGGAAAATTTTTTTTTTGAAGATAATGAAATATGAATTCACATAGATCTGCTTCCGAAACAGTTGTGTTGATAGCAGATGAAAAATCTAAATTAAAGGATTTCCTTTTTTAAATTGTGGATTTATTATTAGGAAAATTGTTCCCAAACTGAACTGTTTAGATTGTATTCAATGTTAATTTAAACCAAAATCCGACCATTCTTATGCTTCTGTTGGGGAATTTAGCGGGTTACTAAATTTAAAATATAAATCTCACAAAAGACACTTTTCAGGTTGTGGAAAGTACAGAAAAAACGTTGTTCTTGGCAACGGGTAACTTCAAAAATGGTTCTTGTGTGAATGCCAAGATAGTCAATGGCATTGCCTTTCTTCAGGCAATGTTTTCTCTTTATGTACTGAAGTAGTAGACTTCATTTGTCACCGTATTGAGCTCATTAAGATTGTTAGCCATGAATACCTTAGAGTTAGACGTTAGACTCTATGAACTGGGACAACAGAGGACTGAAAAAGTAAATGCTACTTCAAAAAGGCATGAACTAACTAAATATATCTTATTCAGACATTTTTTGTACAAAATCGTAAATTGTTTTTTAATATACCTACAATATAATTGTAATATATAATACAAACAATAAATATCCAAATTCAACAAGCAACAATTTTTTTCTCCTTTTTCTTAAAATTTATTTACTAAAAAGTGTAACATTAAACCTGCGGGTAGATATCTTTTTTTTTGTAATTGTTTTGGCATAAAACAATAGTTTTGTTTGCTTACAAGGAAATTTCATTACTCTATGATAAAAATCAAAAATAAAACCAACATAAACAAGTTATTTTAAAATTTTCTTATATCGACTCGTCCAACGAAGACTGTACTAACTAAATTTTTGGCGTTTTTGAGTTACACTACCGAAGAAGTAGATTACCGTGATATCTTTCAACGAATAAAGTTCTAAGTTAATTTGACCATGTTTAGGCAACCAATTTTGCACTTCAATATTGTACTTACTTGTATATCTATACATTTTCCAACGAAAACAATCCTATCTTAAGTTAGTATAGTCTTCCTCGGCATTCCGAACGGAAGTGCCGTTGTCTCGTGAGTTAATACAGTTTTCGCATTTTAAGCTTAAGTAAAGTACGCCGGTGGTACGCCTACATGACCAACGGTGTTTACGTATAAAAGTTGTACAGTGTATAAATTGCTATCAAAAATAATACGTTTGAATAGAGGGTACATTTTTATAAATTTAAATAAGTATCCAGGATGTATTCGAGAGGTCAATTCATGGTAAATTTAGTAAGGACAGCTAACAAGCGAGAAACAGATTCTCGACGGGCGCATTGTTCAAGAGGTTAGTATATTTTTAATATGTATGGAAACATAAATTATTTATACCTTTTTTTAGAAACAATTTGTGATAACCCGGACCTAAATACGACCAAAGAAGTTATATCTACTAATATCAAAGCATCTATAGGTTTGTTTTAATTTAAACAAGTAAAGATTCATAATGTAACATGCATCGTCTTTTGTTTTCAGAAACAGAACGAACGAATACAGTTAACAAAAATTTTGAAGTTGATACTGAAGAACCTTTTCATGCAATCTCAGATACTGACCCAGATTATTTACCTTCAGAAGATGATAATAAGAAAATTCCATATGATGATACGAAGGAAAATGAGGAACAAATAAGTAAGTGTAAAAAGAACAGGAAAAGTAATAACATTTAAAGTGGGTAGAAAACGAGAAAGAAAAGAAGAAGAATTGATTGATGTAAAATCTAAAACTGGTCTAGATCGTGGGTTGGAACATACAAATCGACAGGGAAAACTGGTTAAGGCAAGAAAAATAGGCAAACCTTGCCAACAAACATGCAGATTTAAGTGTAACACAAAAATGAATCAAGAAATGAGACAGAAGATTTTTAAAGACTTTTGGAACTTGCAAGATCATACAAGGCAATGGGACTTTATTGTACAGCATGTGACACAGATAGAGAAAAAATAAAGTACTATTTCTGCTGGTGTATACTCTCGTAGGAATTTTTCTCGGCAATATCATTTTCAGCTCGGCGGTGAACAAAAATGTGTAAAAATATGTTTTTAAAAAATTCTTGGTATTTCGCAAACATGGGTAAATACAGCATTGACTAAAAGAAAGGAAACTGGAGTTTTACAATCAAATCAACGTGGAAAACATAAAGTTCGACTACATAGACTTACTCCAGATATTGCAGAAAGTGTGAGAAAGCACATAAAATTATTTCCGTTGGTACCCTCACATTATATTCATAAGGATTCTAAGAGGATGTATCTTGAGGAGGGTTTAAGTATTCAAAAAATGTATAAACTATATACGGAATTTTATGGCGATGAAAACATTATTGGACAACTTGCTACGCATCGCCAGTATAGAGACATCTTTAACACTGAATTTAATATCAGTTTCTTTAGACCAAAGAAAGATCAGTGCGATGTCTGCTCAGTCTTTAACCTAGCTGATGAAAGTGTGAAGGTCGACTTACGGGAGAACTATGAACGTCACTTAGCCAATAAAATAGTGGCTAGAAATATGAAAAATAGTGACAAAGAACTCGCCTTGACAGATATGTCCATCTGCGTTGAATGTTTCGATCTCCAAAAAGTTTTAACGACTCCCCAATCGAATGTAAGCGATTTTGATTATAAAAGTAAGTATGCTACATACAACTTCACCATATTTGATATAGGCAACAATGATGGTTTCTGTTATGTATGGCATGAACAAATTGCTAAACGAGATTCAAACGAAGTTGCTAGTTGTTTGTGGAAGTTTATAGAGACCCAAAAAAAGAGGGGAATTAAATCACTGATCTTCTATTCGGATAACTGTGGTGGGCAAAACAGAAACCACACCATATTTTCAATGTTCTCTTATGCAGCTGTTTATTTCCAAGTAAGTATTATTCATAGATTTTTAGAAAAGGTCACACCCAAAATGAGGGAGACAGCATGCATGCTGTAATTGAAAACGTGAAAAAACTTCAGTCGGTCTTGTATGTTCCTGAACAATGGATTACTTTGATAAAAATGGCAAAAACTGTCGGAAAAGTATATAATGTAACAGAAATGTCACAAGAAGACTTCCTAGATTTCAAAAGCCTTGTTGGCAACAAAAATTGGAAAACTGACAATGGAAAAGGAATGATCAAAATCAGTCAAATAAAGGAAATCAGTACTTCGTATAACACACCAAATGTTGTTTTTTTAAGTATGATTTAAGTTCCGATTCTATCAGGTGTGATCTAACAAAAGCAAAAAGGGGACGTCCATCTCGTATTGATCAATTTCCATCTAAAGTATACACAAATCTTTTGCCAATAGATAAGAAGAAGTTAACTGGCTTATTATGGCTTTGTGATACTGGAAAAATTTATTCGAACTTCAAAAAATGAGTTAGTACCCTCTTCGCTGGATGAGTCGATATGCAGTCAAGTGTAATTTTCAAATTCTTCTCCCCTTATTTTTTCCGCCCTCCCGATTTCTATGTAATTTAATAGAACTTTGTGGTATAATAATAATATACTCACCACACCAATTGCTTCAATGGCAAAAATCGTAATACTGAGGAACACAGGCATGGTACTAATATCCGCTATCATGGCAACTTCAGAAACTGGTTTGAGGTTAATGACAAGGTAGTAAAACGTAATTCCTAATCCTACAGCCATGAAACCATTAGCAACCATGGAAAATGGGGCTAAATATTTTAAGTTAGGTACATACGCCAGTAGAATGAGAGGAACCATCAGAATTGCTATTGTTATCCTAATTTCCACCTCGTACCCCAAGTGGTGGTTGACGACGTAGTTGAAGTTTTTGGCCATTATGACAGTGTAGCAACTGCAGGTCATAAAATACGTCACGAATAGCCCGATACGTATAAGGTTCCTGAAACACATAATAAATAGTTAGATTTTGCTAAATACCACAAGAGCATGAAAGAATTGGACTGAGTTGGAGAGAAGTCAAGCAAAGGGCGAGGGATAAAGAAGACTTGTCGAGGAAATTTCAATGGATTGATGCAGAAGTCTTTTGGAGATGATTGTATTGGCAAAATATAGATAAAATAATGTTTTATTCGGTTTTAAAATGCCTACACGTCGGTTAATAATCACCCGGGTTTTGGTCGACCGTTCAGCACAAAAATACCGAAAAATATCTAACATGTGATTCTTGCGATTGAAGAAGATTCGGTCGTTTTGTATGAACTAGAATTCGAAAAAAAGGGGGAGGTGTTGCAGAAGTATTGCTATTTTATCGATATGTTTATTAATTATTTAAAATACAAGTGTTATGAAATGGTCTCGAAGAAACATTTGTTCGATAACTCCATGTAGATAGTAGAGATAAATTTTGTAGCTGTAAAGCCTACAAGAATTTACAAATATAGCGAATATGTAAAAACGAGAGTAAGAAATGCGTAGTAAAATAAAAATTTAGTACCTAGCAAACGGTGCAAACTTTCGTCCCCACTGGGGACCTGTTAGGCAAGCTTCTTCTGCTACATCGGCAAAACCCATTTGTGTTTTTCTCGTCTTTTTGTACAGCTCGTGCGCACTTGTTACCTAAAAATAAAGTTTGTAATAAAAAATCATCCTAAAAAGCCTTAATAGGTGAAAAGAAAAGTTTCACATTTTTATTTTCACAACAAATTTCTAAACTAACGAACTATTTCGTGTCTAATTTTTGGGTCACTTATTAAAAACTACAGTTGGTACAGTATAAATCCCGATGAACGTCATCGGCGTCATAGTAAGTGACGTCACATGATACCAACACAAAATATTTAAATCGTAGTCTGTTTTAACCAAGTACACTGAAATTATAGCCGCTAGACACCTTTCATTATAATACTCGTAGAAATAATATTTGAAGATTTCTATTAATGTTTGTTTTTATTATTTACTATTAATAAAACTCTGTTCTTTATAGAACAAAATTAGTGTGATTTAATTCCAAAATGTCACATAAGAAGTTAAATAGTCGTAAAGATATAATATCGGCCCCATTCTACCGTTGACTGCTGTTAGGGAAGTATGTAATGTATTTATATGTTTATGTAGATGCTTAAAATATACTTTCTTGTTTTAGCGTGTAGCTGCAGCTTTAAATTTACATATTTAAACTGTGAGTTCTATCCCTCAGGCCGTAAAAACTAATAAACCTGTAACATTACCACCCAAAAAACGTACTAGGCCTAAGAAAGTTGCCAATACTGAAATAATAAATACAAGTGAAATTCGTAATACAATTTACAGTCTGTATGAACGAAGAAAGTATACTTTTCTTTTCGTTAGATATCATAAAGTGTATTAAGTTAAAAAGATTTGTTTAACATGAAATCGAATTTAATTATTTTCAGAAGAACATGTGACTTGACCTCTTTATGGATTCAATTAAAGAAAAAAGAACTGTTTAGTGGTTCTCGTATGTACTGAAAAACATTGATTTTATATGGCTAAAAGATAATCCAAGGCGAGGACTGATGGAACAGTCTCATATTGCTGTGAAGAGAACAGAATTTTTGAGATTATATCAAAAATATACACATGAAGAAGTTTGTTTTTATAGATGAAACTTGGATTTCTCAGAATAGACCTATATGTCACTCACGGCAGGATGAGAATCAAAGAAGTGTAAAATCTATTAAAACTGATGGAACCCGGTAATATATAAATTTTTTATCGCGGTTTGAAAATCAACTATTAAAAAGTTTGTCTAAACCATCCCTAATTATAATGGATAACGCTTCATACCATAGCATATCGCTAGAGAAACACCAAACATGTCTTCAACCAAGACTGAAATAAAAGATTGGTTAACTAACAATAAACTACCTTTTAATTAGACAATGTTGATAAACGAGCTTTTGTAGACTTTTGGGCAGCAAGTACGCCTAATGAGAGTTTAGTTTACGTTATTAATATTTATTTTTGAAACAAGCCACCTCCAAAATACATTTTTGATGATTTCGTAGAACTACATGGCGATAAAATACGACTGTATTTTCAATTAATATGGGGAATTGCAAACAATTTTTATAACGGACATGTTGGTAGAGATGGCTATAAAGAATGTGATGTTAAACATGCGGAAAGACGCTCTACAAACTGTTACCAGACCAGATATGGCAAAATTTTATTAGTCATCAAAAAATGTAATAAAAAGTGGTATATATGCATACTCAAAAATGTTTTGCATAATGTAATATTTTCAAAATTATCAAACAAATCTGGTGAAATCAATTTTTTTTAACAAAATACTTTATTATATATATATAAAATTGTATGTTTTGAAAAAAACAATAAACAAAATTTAAAGGAATAACAATTTATTATTATTATTTATAATATGTATTATAAATATATTTTTTAAAATTTGTACAGATAAAGAAACTAATACTTAATATGCTGTATTTCCACCTCTTGCATCAACCCAAGACTGAATGCGATGTCCCATGCTTCTTATAAGTGTATTAATGTAGTTCTGGTCCATGATGCCCCATTCTTCAATCGCTGCTATTCTAAGAGCTTGTAGTGTCCTTGGGGGTGGCTGCCGGATTAAATTTTTCTTTTGAGCATATTTCATCCGTGCTCAATGAGATTGAGGTCAGGTGAGCAAGGTGGCTATTGTAATCTGACGATATCTTCTGTCTCTAAAAAATCTGCCACATGTCTCGTACGATGGGGAGGTGCATTGTCGTCCATAAAAATAAATTCTGGACCAACAGCTCCTCGCCACAAGCGTACAACAGGCCTAAGAATGGTATCAATATAAATTTGTCCATTCATGTTACCAACAATGGGAATTAAAGGAGTTTTATTATTTAGCATGATGCCGCCCCAAAACATTATGGAGCCACCTTGATATGGGACTCTTTGGACAGCTTGGTTAAGTCTATCCTGTCGATTTGGGTTCCTCCAAATCCTAATTCGGCGATTATCCGACAAAAGGCTAATTTTGGTTTCATCAGAAAATAACACGTTTTCCCATCTGTTGTCATGCTATTGTAAATGTTCATTGGTCCATTCCAGTCGAGTCCTTTTCTGCTCTAACGTAAGCTTTGGTACAAACAATGGTCTTCTTGTAAATAAATTCGCCGAATGTAACCTGTTTCTAATAGTCTGATCGCAAATTACAATATTATGAGCTTGCTGGAGCTCTTTTCTAATAGCTGGGGCAGTCACAGTGGGGTTTTTCCGGACAGTTAACGTTAAAAAGCGTTCTTGGACCTTGGTAGTAATTCTGAGTCTTCCGCTTTTTGGACGATCGCTTACAGAATTCATATCTCGATATTTTTTCACAATCCGAGACACATCACTCTGATTAACTTCAACCCGGACAGCAACGTCGACTTGTGTGTGGCCTTCCTCAATCAAAGTAACGATTCTAGCTCTGTTGAACTCAGATATCACTTGTGTCTATTCATACTGTTCACTACAAAGTAAATGAAACGCAAACCAATTTTTACAAATATCGGTTTTCGAAAACTGATGAACGCAATGTGAATACTGAGAATCTTTGCGACGATTAAGAAACAAAAAACAAGCAATAAAATACATTATTTTAGTAGACAAAAAAGAATCAGTGCAAAAAATTCCAAATGAGAAACGTTCAGTGGCGTTACAGATAATATGCAAAACATTTTTGAGTGTGTGTATAAACGGTGACAGTGATTCCAGTAGCAGCTGTGGCATAGATGTAGTGATTATATATTATATTATAGTAAGTAAAGCATCTTATGGCTCTTTTTGAGCATTAAAATTAAGCTTCATTTTTTATAGGTTTAACTTATGATGAAACAAAGTTTTTCTAACAAAACCATATTATGGATGAAAAAAGTATAACAAAGACCAAAAATCTGGAAACATGTATTTCTTACAGGAGTATTTCTTACAGGAGAACGGCCGACCACGTTACTGGTTTGCCCCGAGCGGTGCATCAGGACCGGATTTAAGAATCATAGGTAACCATTGCCTACGGTTATATAAAAGACTATCATTATTATTTCAACTAACGCATGATTGAGTCATCGATGCATAAATAAGAGAGTTACATTGTCGAACTAAACAATAAAATGAAGAAAATGCTATAAAAAAAGTAATATATCAAAAACTCATTGTCGATAGCTTATCTATATTTATCAATTTTCAATAGCTTCCATTGTAAAAAATGAACTTAAAAATGCTTCTGAACTTAAAAAATTGTGACAGCTTGACTATTACTGTGGAAAAAGTTTTGAAAATGTGCGGTGTGAGTGTTCGCAAAATTTATGACATCTGCGAAGAGGCCCAGCAAGACGAATTGAAACCGATACAAAAAAAGCAAGAAAAAGAGTTTCCAGTTCAATTTACATGAGAATACTTACGATGAGGGAGTGAAATCTCGAATAAGGAAAATTGTCCATGATTTTTTTTTTGGAAAACATACCACCAACCTTCGTTAGCATAATGAACAGAATAAACGATGATGAGGACCTATCAGCTTTTACAAAAACCACATTTCGTAGGCTAAATGACATGGGTTTTGAATATGGTAAAAATGGTCGAGATTCGATAATGATGGAAAGAAAATATATATCCTGTAGACACAAGTACCTCAGACAAATAAAACATTGAGGAAGAAGGATAATGTAAACCTTGTTTATACCGATGAGTCTTGGACTAACATCGGTGCTTCAGTCAAAAAGGAATGGAAGGACACAACGATCAAGAATCCACGAGATGGGAACCGCTGATTACCACGACAAAATGGACGGGGATCTATACGTTGTCGTTTTGGATAACGTGTCATATTACTCCGGCAAATTTGATTTCCCGAAAAAATTGTGGAACAAAAGGCAAATCAAGGTTACCTAAAAAGTGAATTACTGGATACTGCGGCCGCATTTAGAGACGAGTACGACAAGTACAAAATTGAAACAATTGCGAAAAAATATGGTGTTGTTGCGAAACTGCCGCCTTACTCATTGCGAGTTGAACCCGGTTGAGATGGTGTGGAGTCAAGTGAAAAGGTATATGGCTTCAAACAACGGAGATTTTAAAGAAAAAACGGTAGAACGGTTGATAAAAGAAGTTTAGCAACGCGTATCTAAAGAGCAGTGGCAGAATTATGTGAACCATGTCAAGAAAGTAGAAGAAACAATGTTTGCGTTGGACAATTTGCAGGAAGATATTGAACCGGTGATAATTAATATAGATGATTCAGAGAATGAGGACGATTTAGATATAGTGTGTAGCTTTTAAGCACCACACTTTTTTTACATTCAAAAATAATTATTAATATATAAACAATATATATAATTATAAATTATTCACAAATAATTATTATATAAAATAATAATATGCACAATTATAATGTATCGATCAGAAAACTGAAACTTAAATAAAGCCGAAGAAAAAAGATTAACATTTCAAAATCTAGTTGTAATAAAATATTTCAAAGCAAATAAGTAATGAAAAAGTGTTGTTTTTTATTCTATTTTACTTCTTTATACTACACAAGCGGCTTCAATTGTTTTTGTAAGATTATTACTTAATTCTTGTTTTCTATTTCTACTCATTTTATTTATTTACATTGAATATTAATTTGTTTTGTTATAATTTGTCTGCAATAATTATGGTGATATATTTGATTTAAAATGAATTTAGGAATTTTTTTGTGATTTGGCAACAATGTCAACTTAGATCTCTGACGTAGATAATGACGCGCATCGGGATTTATACTGTATAAACTGTATATATAATGTATAAATTCCTTTATCTAAGTTCTTTTTACTTTTTTTACTTTGAACAATGTTTAACCAAAGCATTAATGCATTTTTTTAGACACTTTTTAAAATAGTCGTAGAACAAATATTTACTTACCAGCACGTAAGCGCAGTGAGTGCATATTAAAGACACAAAAATAGTTAAAAATATTCCCATAGATAAACCAGAAGCTTTGAAAGCGGCGGGCATGGATAATATACCAGTTCCCAGAGAAGCTTTTAATAAATGTGTAAGAGTATCACAATTCCTGAAAAAAAAAAATAATAAATTAATATCCAATCAGAATGGTACATGTATGTAATATTACTTTCTATGACACAGTTTAAAATGTCGTTCGTTATAAGTTAAAAGTAATACAATAAATTCTACCAAACTAAACGAACCAAAATCTTCTGCTCGTCTTCGAAAGGAAGATACTAAGAAGAATAATGGGCGCATTCTGTGAGAATGGTATTTGGAGAAGGCGATATAATTTCGAATTGTACGAGAAGTATAAAAAAATAGTAAATGGTAGAGATGTAATATCCTTCATAAAAATAGGTAGGCTTAGATGGGCTGGACATGTGTCAAGAGCAAATGAAAATTACCCACCCAGACGAACTCTATTATCGGTCCCAGTGGGAAATAGGAGTAGAGGCAGACCACGACTGAGATGGAGGGACGGTGTGGACGAGGACGCAAGGAAAATCGGCGCGGCAAATTGGCAACGGTTGGCGATGAACAGAAACGACTGGCGAAATAGACTGGGGAAGGTCAAGGCTCAACTAGAGCTGTAGCACCACTGATGATGATGATGAAACGAACCAAAAAAGTTTTCGCTTTAAGAAAAAAAATCCTAGAATTCTCTTTCCTTTGGATACGACGCGATGGTCTCCGTTATGAACGTACCCTAATGAACTATTGCTAAGTATCGGAGTAGATTGTTTTTAGTGAAGCACTCTGCATAAGTGCATATAAAACTATGCCCTAACATGTAATATTGGAAATATAGTCTCAGAAATCACGTATAGAATATAATACACTCAAAAAATTTATAAATAACAATAAATATTTATTATTTTATGTATTATTTTGATGTCACAGTTAAAATGAAGCAAACTTTAAAACAAAAAAATTAATAATAAAAAAACAAATTCTACGCATTGAAAAATGATTCCTAATATTTGGTAGGTCATCCAGTCATACAGGTATTGATTTGACCAACTTTCTAGTGTACTTTGGGGAAATTGTGTTCCAAGCTTCAGTAATTTTTACTTTCAATTCATTTCTATTTGATATTAGGGCACTATTTACTTTATTTTTTAATGTCAACCACAAATTTTCAATATACTCGGTTCGCTATTTCCAGTCCGAACTGTCTAGTGAATTTAGTAATTATTTTTTTGCGAAGTTAGTTACTTTTTGACAGACTAAAAGTGGCTGGAAATTACTATACAGCCAAGCACACGTTCTCATAGCCAATAATAATAGTAAACAAACTAAATAGTAAATAAAATTGAACTTTGCGAATTACCGACAATCAATATTTATTTATCTGCACCATATAATAAATAGTTATGTTAAATTATAACAACTAAAATATATTTTTTAAATATATACTACCCAAAATTTGAAGGGTTTAGTATACACTTCCACTATTTAGAATAATTCTTCTTTTTTAAAGGAAGAAGTCTGCAATAGTTGGATACTTGAGCTATTAATACTGACAAGTAGAAATTGTTGTGTTGTAGGTTTCCGACAATGAATCTGTCAAAATATGCCCGAGCTAAGCGAATGGAGCGAACAGTCAAATCTGATGACTGGGCTGGTATTTTAATGACATTTCGGCAATTATAAAGCAACCCCATATGACCTGTGTTTTAGATCTTTGTCCTGATATTAAAACTGGTAATTCTTATTAATAACTAATTTTTGAGCACTAGCGGCGAGATGCTACCTTAGTATACGTATTCGTTTATATTCCCTTCAATAAAATGCATGTTACCTACTCCTGCAGATGACATACACCCCCACAACATCACTCAACCTCCACCGTGCTTTACCGTAGCTTTCATATTTTTTAATTTTAGTTCTTCATTCGGCTTTCTCCACACCGATATTTTTCCATCGGACCCAAACAAGTTTATTTTGGTTTCATCAGCAAATATTACTGAATTCCAAAAGTTCAAATCTTTGTTAATATGCTCCCTAGCGAACACCAATCTAATAAGACTATTTTTCTGGCTAATAAAAGGTTTATATCTACCAGTTCGGCCATGTGGGATATTCGTTCGTAATATCCCTCTAATTGTTTCGGGATTACATTGTTTTCTAAACTGTCTTTTCAGCTCATCTCGCAATTTTGGTTCACTTTTTGTACGATTATTTGCTATTTCTCTGACAATCCATATTTCCTCACATTCGGCAAAAATTTTGATTTATTTTCAACTCTATTT
Organism: Diabrotica undecimpunctata; assembly: GCF_040954645.1. Lineage (NCBI taxonomy): Eukaryota > Metazoa > Arthropoda > Insecta > Coleoptera > Chrysomelidae > Diabrotica > Diabrotica undecimpunctata. The sequence continues at coordinate 102,260,081 of NC_092811.1, forward strand.
TCATTTCGGCAACGTTCAATAATGTGCTGAACTGTTGATGAACATTTATTTACCTTTTTTTATGTGTCTCTTTGGCTATATCAATTTCTATGGTGAGTAGTAATTAAATTTCTTTCACTAACCGTAGTTCGGCGACCCATTCGTAAATAATTTTGTTATTTGCCAAATTAAAAGCTTTTGAAATGTCAAATTAAACATAAAAATAGCTGCAATATGAATAACGCCTACTTCGCAAATTTCAAATTGATAAGTTGTTAATGCTTCATCTTATTTGCATCATTTTAGCTGTGATAACAAAATTATACATAAAATAATTAAATATTTATTGTTATTTAAGTATGGTATATTTGAATCCCAAAAATAGCTTATGCTATTTTAGAAGACTTATAGTAATTTCATTTCAGTATGCAATTTTTTTCTAATAAATATTGAGCCGATGACACAAGCTAGTTTTATTGAGTAGCGATTGCATTATTAAAGCTGTGAGCCACTGTAAGTAATCTCCACGTATATGGATTTATTTAACACACCTTGTTTTAAAAATGCTTATCATTTTCTTTCCTTCTAAAAAAAACACTAAAATTCTGTACACTATTTTAATTCTTAAAAATGTCGACTTGTAATGTGAGAATTAAAAAGTGTTCTCATCATGACAAAGCATCTTAAAAAATAGAAAATTAATAGTAATTAATTAGATAAACCCAAACAAATCAACTATTTATTTTTGGATTAAGAAGGCATATATTAGAACTATATAGTTAATGCTAAGAAGCTGTCATGATTAGCATATTTTTCTGCATAGGTAGCAATTTTTTCTAATTTCAGAATCAAGTAGTAGTCATGATTACACAACACTTTTAAAACCATGCATTTTTATATTTATTGTACTTTAGACATCAAACACACCTACTTCACGTATTGATGTGTAGCAAGACAAAAGCAAATATAATTAAGGTTTTATAATTGAACTGTGTCTTCTCATATTATGTAAGCTTTTGTGTGTATTAACTGATTTTATTATTGGAAGGCCACAGGCCACATTAGCGGGAGCGATTTGATCGCACATATATATATATATATATATATATATATATATATATATATATATATATATATATATATATATATATATATATATATATATATATATATATTACAGTTAAAGACCCAGTATTTGAAAATCCTTTTTATTTATGCATGTTCAGTAATTTTTTTTACAGCTCCAATTTTAAAACTTTAATAATAAAGTTATCTATACAGTATTATAATATACATATGTTTTACTCATTTCGTTTTTGTCGCGAAATTACATGCATATTTATTGCTTCAGATTAATAACTTAGCAGGCATTGATCTGCAAACCTAACCTTGACACCGCCTTCACGGAGTCTAGTCGATTCAGTTACATCATTTCGTATTAAAAAGTAAAAGTTGTTAGTCATGTTTTATCTACAAAATAACATAAATTTATTAAAGATTGTTTCGGTCCAGTAGTAAGGCGTGACGTCACTTTTGTACAAGGAAGTAGTTCAGTCGTCATAAAACGCAGTCTACAAAACGTCTATAAAACGAAGTGTCGATGTCGAAGTGAAGTTATTTAATCGAGGTCGTGAAGTCGAGTAATATAGTGTGACACTTCGTATTCGAACTTCGGGCCCTTTGACTCGGACGCGAAAAACCGACACAGAACGGAAGAAGAACGAGGCGAAGCGAAGTTGCATGAAGTACCTGTCTACACTCTCGTACTCGCTGAACTTCGATCAACTTCGCGAGTAGTATAGTGGCCGCTTAAAGACTCGATTCCTAAAAGCGTTATATTTTATAGCTTGCCGTGATTTCCTTAAAATTAACGCTATATCAGCCATACTCACTACGCGGCCCTTGGGCCGCATGCGGCCCTCGAAGCGATTTTTCGCGGCCCTCAGACTGCTAGGCAGTAAAACAAAATTTTCGAGTTATAATATAATTATGTTTCTATTTATGTATTTAATCAGATTACAGTAGTGTAGAGCGGCGCCATGCATTGTACCGTATTTCGCATTAGCCATCTTTACCCCCACCACAATGGCACTGGCCGGCCAGTAAAGATGTTTCAAAACCTTGTGGACCTTAGACGGTCACAGAACTTAGCAGCAAATATTGCCCTTAATCTTACCGATGAACTTCTTCTTGTGCCACTCCTATCGGAGATTGGAAATCGTCAAGGCTATCCTGACCTTGTTTACAGCTGACCTAAAGAGTTCATTAGTTGTACAGCCAATGAACTGCAGAAAAGTAAATATTTTAGTCTAGCGCTCGACTCGTCCACTGATACGGCAATTTCTCAACTGCTATTGTTCGTAAAGTATGCATCGAAGGATTGTGTTCTTAAAGAAGATTTTTTGGCATGATTCCTATGACTGGACAAACTCGAGTTATTGATTATTTGAACACAATAGTAAATTTTTTTAACGAGCATAGCATTTATTTGAAAAAGGTTTTTTCTGTGTGTACTGATGGTTGCCCATCAATGTTGAGGCGAAATATAGGGTTTGTTCGGTTGTTGAAAAAACACTTGGGAAATGATAATTTATTAAGTTTTCATTGTATCATTCATCAAGAAAGCTTATCTGCTAAATTTGGTGAAAATTTCAGGTGTGTTATGAAAACCCTTGTAAAGATTGTGAATGTCATATATCAAATGAAACCACAGAGTTTCAAGAATTTTTGAAAGAACTTATGTAACAATATGGGGATATTCTTTACCATACAGAAGTGAGATAGCTGAGTAAGGGTAAAGTTTTGGAATGTTTCTTCAGCATTCGACATGAGATTACTCTGTTTTTGGCTACAAAGAATAAAGAGTTTCCTGATATTCATAATTTTAGTTGGTGGCTTAAAGTAGCGTTTGATACTTGACTTAAGGTCAATGTTTCATTCATAATGCTCACTGATACAATGAGCATTATGAATGAAACATTGACCAAATTGCAAGGAGACTACAATAACATTGTAACGAAAATGATGAGTATTGTGTTTTCACTGGAGCAGAAGCTGAATATGTATATTGAAGAATTACAAATGAAGATTATTCCAGCTTTCCTTCCGTTAAAGCACTGTTTGATGAAATTCCAGATATGCTTTAGTAATTTACATTATTTTTCATTGTACATAAAAATGTTCTTGTCTTTGCTCTCTAATTCTAAATTTGTATGCATTCTGAATTTATTCGTGAGGTCAAGAACATGTCTTTCCCTTATATCGGATGGAAAGTAAATTTCGATAAACAGAGATAACAGTAAAAAACCGAAAGACAGAATAAGTTACATACCAGAACACATTACAACTTAAAAATACTTACGAGACTGGGTGAGCTAACTGTCGAGCCTTAAATGGATCATAAGTTGCATGATTTGCAGCTGCTTCTACATCACCTTTCGATGATATTTTGTACCTAAAAAGAAAGTCAATTAATATATATGTAGAAAGCACTAAAATGATGTTTTAAGTTATTTCAATATTTTAATTACTTACTTTGTGACTCCATTTGAATTAGAGTTGTCTTGAGGAAGGAAACTATCCATCTCAGTTGAACCATTTTGAGGTTTTGCCTAAAAAAGAAAGAAAAGGATCAGTATATCACATAAGGACTCTTCAAACAGAATTAAAATCAATTATATTTTACAATTAGCGTACTATCAAGAGACAAACTGCACTGCTACATGATGAACATGGTAAAGTAATATTTGAAGTAGACGACAAACTTAAAGAATACAGACAAACCCCTAATACCACGCTCTGACGTAATACAAGTCATGCAATCAACAAAAAATGCCAATGCGATAGGCCCTGATGAAATTCCAAGTGCAATATACCAGCTTATACATAATAGCAATGTTTTAGAGACTATAACTTCGTTTTTCAATACCATTTATACCTGATCAAATTGTATATCAGTTAAATTAAAACGCAGATGGTCACGGTGAAATTAGGTCCAGAATTGAGCAGGTCAGAGTCTGCTTAGCCAGCCTTAGAAGAATGTCAAAGGTATTATGTAATACAGACCGAAAATTGGCATTGCGGATCCACCTACTTCGCTGCTACGTATTTCTCGGTCTTTTTTTTATGGTGTCGCGTCTTGGACTGTGAATAAAAGTGATCTAAACAGCTTGAGACTTTCGAAATGTGGTCCTTGGAATGAATTTTCAAAGTTTCTTGGATGAAGAAGATTCAAAACTCCACAATACAAGAACATCTCAGCAAGACTACTGAGATTATAAAAAGCATCAAGAAGAGAAAGCTGGAGTACTTGGACATGTGATGAGAGGTCCCAAATATGTTGCTACAAAATATTATGCAAGAGAGGATAGCAGGCCAACGCAGTCCAAGACGAACAAACGGTGGTCATTCACCGCCACCCTAAAAAACAGTCCATGTTTTTTAGGGTGGCAGTGAATAAAATTAAGATAGCTATGATGGTAACCAACCTTCTAAAAGGACATGGTACATGAAAAAGAAGTAATACCATTCTATTTGTTGTATTTTTGGTGGTCTAAGTGCCGATAAGACTTTCAGAGAGAAGCTGAATAACTTTCAACCACAACATGCTTAATCATAACAGGAGTGATGTCGACCACCCCAATCGCCTCCATGAAGGTCATACTTGACTTCTCTCCATTACATATATAGATGAGGAAGGAGACGAAGGCAGGAGCATACAGAAAGTAGATAAGACGCTAGAAAGCGCAGGTCGGAAGGATTTCAGGATCAAATCTGGAGAAATAATCAAAACGCATCCAGAGTTGGAAATAGTACCAGATACAATGCAACCTAAATATAATTTCGAAAAGCCGGTTACCGTCGTCTATCCAGGAAGGGACGAATAGAAATCGAAGTCGAGTTGTAGCTCTTTCAGAAATTAGGAAAAACGCTTCAGGACAAGAATATGTGAAAGTTGTATGGGATAATGGAAAATATTATTGAACCTGTAATAGTAAGGGTAGGCGTCAACCAGTCAACAAACTCGATGGATTCCCAGGATTACGATGATTTATAAATAAACTAGGCTGTAAGTAAAAATTTAATGTGATAAATATATTTATCGTTATAATATATTTTTTATGCAAAACAGTTAAGACTGAATTTACTATATTTATGTTAAAGATAACGATAATTTACACAGAATATAACGTAATTTTCATTGTTAGATTATTTATTTAAGTATTTTTTATCTTTCTAATATTCATACGACCTATTTATGACCGAAAAAAATTAATTTTTACTAACAATCGGTATATTTTCTATTTGGCAATTAGTTATCTAAACAAATTATTTAAAATACATTTCTCAAACAAATTCAATTTTCGATGTAGAAAATACAGTTAAGATACTTTCATGAAACACCGCCGATGGAGAGTAAATAAGGCTTCGACTCCTCGTATAATTAGTAGATTCTGATACATGTATGCATCCCCCTACCCCAATTTCTTGTTGTATTTTAGTGTGTTCTAGTTAAGTAGAATTGAATGCGACATCAATGAAAAAATTGAAATCATTAGAGCTGTGGGTGTATAGAAGAATTCTGAAAATATCGTGGACAGAACACGTCACAAACAAAAAGTTTCTGAAAAGGATGAATAAAGAAATAGAAATTTGAAATACAATTAAAACAAGAAGATTGGAATATCTCAGACATATTACACCTTGCTCAACTGATTATGCAGGGAAAGATACAAGGAAAGAGAAGCATAGGGAGGCGTAGAACGTGATGGCTGCGCAACCTGAGAGAGTGGTACGGATGTACATCAAATGAACTTTTCAGAGCAGCCGTCTCAAAGTCCGAATAGCTATGATGATTGTCGACTTCCGCGCGGAGATGGCACGAAAATGTACAATCAGTCAATTGGCTTCAGTAAAGCCGATTTATAACAGATGCCTTTAAAAAATCTCCAAGTACACTTGCGAGAAAAAAAAACGACTCACTCGATAAATTGATTTTATGCTTGGTAATTTTATGTGTTACTTTGAATTAAAACAACTAATGCAAAAAATATGATCTATTAGAGAGCTTCCAAAAAATAATTGTTTTATAAATAATTGTTTTATGTAAATTGGCAACGTGTTGTAAAATTTGACTACTTCTTTATGGCACAGGGAGTGTAACAAACATTTTAACGGGCATGTTTTACGCAATATAGACCTGTATGAGTTCGCCGGCGGTGATCTCAGTCGCTTTTCAAATGTTGACGTGCGTGTACACTTCAAAGTGCAGTAAGTGAATATTTTATAAATGGATACTTCGCCAGTGAAGGCGGCCCACAATTGCATTATTACAAGAGGGCTATAGTCAAAAGACTGTCGCCGGTGGCCTACTTATGACGCAGTCTACAGTCTCAAGGACTTACCGTCGATACCAGGAGACCGATAGCCACAGTCGACGACCAGATTCGGGTCAGCGACGTGTAACGAGAGGGAGGGATGATCGATTCATTGTCCTGAGTGACTTTCGGAATTGGCAGGCGACATGAGTTGAGCTTCAACAATCCTTGGGGAATGTACGAGGTGTCACTGTCACTCAGTGGACAGTTGGGAAAATACTTAAGGCTGCCACTTTGACTCCCAGACCAGCTAACACAGGGCCCAAATTGAACGCACTTCAGAAACAAGCTCGACTTCAGTTTGCCTGAGGACACGTCAATTGGGACCTTGGCCAATGGAGCAGAGTTTTATTCTCTGATGAGGGTCAAATGAGCTTGTATACCAATAATAAGACGACGCTTCTATCGGAGTCCCGGAAAACGATTTGGTCAGTACTTCAGTGTCGAAACAGTGAGCTATGGAGGTGGTTCGTGTATGTTTTGGGATAGTATATCTTTAGAAGGAAAAACAGAGCTTGCGTTCGATGGTGGTAGCGGAGGGGCTTTGACAGCGGATCGTTACATTACGGATATTCTCCAAGACCATGTTGTTCCTTACGCCTGCTATATAGGCGACGGCTTATGTAGCATATAATAGCAATAGACTGGCCTCCATTGAGTCCGGATATGAATCCCATCGAGCACCTATGAGATAAACTTAAACGCAGGGTTTGGGTCTGTAATCCAGCACCCGCAACAGCGGCGGAGTTAAAAACTGCATTAGATGAAGAGTAAGAAGCGATTCACCAGGAATCAGTCAGAAACTTAATAAGGGCCTTAAGAGATCGCATGGAAAGTGTAATACAACTCAGAGGAAGATATACTCAGTAGTAATTTTGATTTTAAATGTTCATTTACTTTTATATTTATTATATAATGACTTTTATTCATAACATGTTTCCTCACATACAATAGTTATCTTTGTTATGTTCTTTATTAACTAACTTTATAAATATTGGTGTTCTTTCAATTAGAAGACACAAACTAAGCCTACAATATGCAGCTAAAATTGGAGCAAACTTTAATAACCCTGCTTAGTCCTACACATTTTCTGACCATTTTCATTTAATTTTTGAACAAGTTTCAATTTCACAGGTTTCAATTTTCCGAAAGTTATTTGCAATGAAATAAACTACCCTCCTCCTTGGACCATAAAACTCCCCAAATGTAATACAAATCTTCTACTGTATCCTAAATCTGATACTTCATCACATATAATTCTACAACGGTTTCAAGCGATTAAACATTGTGGCATACATTTTGTATGCCACATCTAAAGCCCTACAACATATATCAAACTAGCCCAAATTAGAAGCAGTCATTTTCACAGATTCTTTAAGCGAAGTACAATGGGATATTAAGGGTTTACCCAAACCACCCAATACTATGCCAAATTAAAATTGATCTAGAAGAATTTTACAGTAAGAATAAAAGGGTAGAATTTGTTTGGATTCCATCTCATGTAGACATAATAGGTAATGAAAAAGCTGATCGGGAAGCTAAAGAAGCATTCCTCATGAATGCATTCTCAGAAGAGAAATTCCTCATTCCGACATTCAAAACACCATCAAAGAATTTTCAATGAGAATACGGCTCGAAAGATGGAAAAAACTTGAAGACAACAAACTACAACGCATCAACCCAAATTTGTCACCAAAAGGGATAATGCCATAAAAACAACGAGATCAAGCCACTCTATCACCTGGAACGACTTCAAAGTGATTTACCAAGTGATCTGAAAAGTGCTCTGAACTATGAACTATAGTAAATGTGATAAAGTGACTAAGTTTCTAAAACTAACTAAATTGTACAATCTAATATAAAAATAGACTACTTTTAATTTTAGAAGTAGTCTGATCAAATATATGAACAAAATATCCTTAATTTTAGATTTTGTTTTGTTAATAAATGAATCTTTATTGAAATCAGACACAAGGTCGATAAAAAAGACTATGTGTAGACATTTAATATTTATTTTATCAAAGATCGACAAATAAGCCACCAAAACAAAAGATATCACATATATGCAAAGACAGAAATAAGCTTAACAAATACTTTGATTTGATCTCAGTAAACATTGTGTATTTTACAGATAAAAAATATGCACATGATTATTATTAGACCGAAATAAAATTATCTTAATAACGCTATTATTTACACGAGCCTTAACTAGAGCGCTACTTTTTCAAAACAGATACGGAAAATAATGTGTTTGTATACTTACCATTTTTATAGATTTCAGTCGCTATTTGACGGTAAAAGTTTCAAGGTTGTGTTAAATCTGAAACAAATAAATGTCTTTGAAATAAGGACTTGTACTGTGGGGAATATGTTTGCAACGCATTAAAATAATTCAGATGTTTACTCATTAAATTTGTTAAATACTAGTTTTCCGCTGCACCGAAATAGAAAATTAGTATACTTATAACATTCTGTTACACTACTACCTTGTAATTAAGCGATAGGTCGGCAGACATAATCGTTGCGATATAATTCGTTAAGAACTTTCAGGGACAAACAACTTGATATAGAAAAATTAAAGCGAGGCAAAGGTAAATGCAAAAAAAATGGAATAGATAAAACATAAATCTTCTGGTACTTCTGGTGGAAGTTGCTACGGGCCAAATCTGATGAATACGGTGGATGTTCCAACAATTCGAACATTAGTTCATGGATTTTAGCCATTGTCAAAATGCTCATATGATACGGAGCATTGTCTTGATGAAAAAGAATATTTTTCTTCTGCAAACCGTATCTTTTTCACGATTTTTTTTCCTTCAGCTGGTCTAAAACGTTACAATAATATTCAGAATTTATTGTTTTACCAGTTTGCAAGTAATCCACAAACAAAATTCCTTTCGCGTCCCAAAAAACTGATGTAACACCTTCTTGGACGATTTCGGGACACGAACTCGTTTCGGAATTGAAGAACCAGATTCAGACCACTCTTTAGCCTCTCGTTTTCAGGATTCAGGATCATGGTAATATACCCAAGTGCTATCCATAGTGATAAATCCACGCACAAAATCCACTTTATCGTTTCGAAAACGCTTTAAATTGTGCTGAGAAAGTCGAATTCGAATGTGTTTTTTCTATCCATGCTGCACCCATTGTGAACACAGCTTTCTAAAACTCAATACTTCAGTCAAAATATTGCTTACACTGCTCAATGAGCTACTAAATCTCTTTCAGTCACTCGACGATTTTCCCACACGATATACTGTATTTGTTCTACGATTTCTGGTGTTGTTGCTGTTTTTGGAAGTCCTTAACGCCCAAGGCCTTAAGGCCGAAAAGTCCTTATACACTTTCAACATTCGATCATAAATTTCATTTGCTTTTAAAACTTCCAAAAATAAAAATTCAATGACTGCACGTTACTTGATTTTTTCAGTGTAAAAAAATACTTTGACACGTTGATACTAAATGGCTTGTAAACAAAGAATGAAATGACAGATTGAAATCAAACTCCACAGGTTCATATGAACAGTGTACCAACATATTAAAAAAATTAGTGTCTGGCAAATATTTAACGAAACTATAAACAAATCACGAGTCTTAAGTGTTCAAAAGTAGCCGAAATCACGTGTATCTCATGCATTCTCGGACATTTCGAATTCGATCATTTGTTTAATTCTCTTGAGAAAAATTTAATTCTCTTGAGTGTCAAATAAACGAAAAGTCTATTTAATAACCGAATTAATCAATGTCCTGACATTATGTCGAAATGTGTTTACACAGCAAAACAAAGACACAACAGATGAATCAACAGCTGAATCAGCAGATTACCGCAACTACAAAACGAAGTAAATACTTTCATTTTATAAACGTTAATAAAAAACTAAAAATTCCGTCAAAGTAAGAACTGGAATATAGCTGGAAGTGCTTGAGAAATAACGAATTTTAAATATTTTTGATGCTTGAAACATGAAAGAAGCAGCTGAAGAATTACTAGGCATAAAAGGTAAATAAAGAAGAAAACGAACGAATAACTGTTTTGACGAAGAATGTCAGATTATAATAGAGAGAAGAAACAAAGCATATTTAATGATGCAACAGAAGTACAGAACCCGACAAGCAGATGAGGAATATAAATAACTATGCAAGGAAGAAAAGAAAATCCACCACAGAAAGAAGAAAGAAACTATGAACAAAGAACTTAAAGAACTACAAGATTTAAGTAAGTCAATAGAGACGAGAAATTATACCAGAAACTGAACAAAAAAAGGAATTCAAACAAAAGAAGTAAAGAGATAAGAAGGGTAATATATTGACAGAACAGCAAGAAAAACTAAGAAGATGGATTTCCTGAATAAGACCGAAAATGTTTTAGATTATATTCATATGTTAGATGTTCGTTTATAATACTCCATTTAAAGTTTTTTATAAAAATATTGCTTTTGATTATGTGTTCTTAATATGCCATACACTAAATAAAAAATAAATACTCCGCTACTGATATGCTTCTTGGTAAAACTCATAAAGACAACTAAATTATACGATAACTTACGATATCACGCGTATGACTCATTTCATTATTTCTTTGCTGGAGTATAGTAGTAACGCCCTCTCTTATCGAACCACAAAACTTATTTACAGCCTATTATTTTGCAAAAATACTCTTGGTAGTACCCGTATCTGTTTTGTTATATCAATCCACATTAGAAAAAGTATCCTTTCAACAACAACACATTCATTTTAACTTGTAAAACTAAACAACGTAAGGAGAATTCTACAATAAGCACGGTTTTTATAAGACTAATAAAGATGGCAAATGAAAATGGTTCATCAGCAAAAAAACTAATGAAGTATAATAAAAATGCGACAAATTAGTAACTTCCTACTTTATGAATAACAAAGTTCAACTGAATAATAATAGAGAATTCTCAAACGGATGTACATATGACCGGCTAAGTGAGCAATTTTCATATTTTTTCCTATTGTTAGGTTTGTCGTTAATAGAAAGTGATTCTATTTTTGGATTAACTGGATCATGTCAAACAAAAGATCAATTACGTTCAGCTTTTTCTAATTTAACTGCTAATTATAGACCTATTTCGATTCTGGGAAAAGGAGTGAAATATGTGAAGTCTTTTCGGTGAATTAATTAAGGAAGTAAGTATTTTTTTTATCTTTAATCTGGTGGTAATCGTTACCACTTTTAGGTGGTTTAATGTCGTTTTTCTTTATACGTGCCAATACAGTCTTATCCTCTGGGGTTCGATTGCTGATTGTGTTCAATTTTTATTAATTTTGTACTTAATGGTTCATCCAATACCTGCCAAATCTGCATTGTCTATCATTGATAATCATTGATATTTATTTCTTTATGAATTATGCAGGTGTATGTATCACAGCGAAAGTCCTATATTTCTTGTATACTAGTGATATGTAATGATTCCAGGTTTCTCTATCAACGCTGAATCCCTGTTGTATTTAGCACAAGTAAATTCCAATTTATGTACCTGCTTATGAAAAGTTTCACAACTTATTTGGGGAATTACTTCATTAGTTTGTATTGCAGAAAATATTTTGTCTAGAGTAGGAATTTTTTTATTAAAATAAAAATAATGAACTGTACGATACTGTATGATTTCTGAATTATCTTCATTAAATTCAATTGGTTTTCGACCTCGTAGATCTGTCTGTGCGTTGTTTTGACGGGCAATGACAATCTTCACAAGCATTTTAATGTGGAAATCGTAATAGTTACTTAAGAAACCATCCCAGGGCGATGAACAAAGACATAAATATTTTGTGTTATTATTTTTATTATAATATGACCTACTTAGTTTTTTCAAGTTCGGAGCATGCCACTTGTCTAAATCACCACACGTTTTCGGGAAACCATTAATTTTAACCCCGAACGAATAAAACGTTTTCAAAAGACCAACTTTTTGAAGTCTTATCTAATTTATCGCATCTCTCAATAAGGGGATGCATACATTATTGTGTATAAAAGGCTCGAGTTACAGCGTGTACCTACCACGCCTTACCTATCGACCACCTAGGTAAGGGGATTTGCCTCTAAGAAACAGACAGTAGTTACCAAGAACTCGAGATGATCATATCTACGGTCTAGCGTCGAAGATGTCATTTCTCCTAAGAAATGCTGTCGTCCATTTCTTCTGCATAGCGATGCCGTCGAGTTTAGATGTTGTCCTCGCTACATGCCAATTAACATGTTTCAAGAAATGGTGGGTGCGATTCTCTTACAAATTGTTAACAATTTATGAGTTATGCTAATTGTTTTTTCTTATTTTCAATCATATATATTTTATTTCATTATTTATTGGCTAAATTAATTAACCAGCTTTTTAACAACTTCCTATATAAACAATAATAGAATAAAATTTTTAACGCTATTCTCATGATGACCAGTACTGTTATATCACCCGCATTATCGTATTATTTTAATGGTATTCTTATTGTCGTTCCTGTGTTGCTGTAATAAAAATGCCTTAGATAACGAGCTATTATATCTTTCCTCGCTGCGCTTCACCGTGCAAATTACAAAGTAATTAAGTAGATTAAATAAAGATGAATATAAACTAATGATTTAATCTTAATGTATTATCTAACAGAACACACCCAAGCACACGCCAAAGGATAATTAAGCAAAGTCTAGATGTGCAAAATGTACATAAGTTATCCTTTTTTAAGTATCTGTTAATTACATTGGATTCTCCTTACAATATCAAGTCAAAATCAATAGTGAGTTTAGCCTGGTGGCTAGAAAAGTTTTAAGGTTTAAATTGATTTTAGAATATTTAAGAATATTACTTGAAGAAGATTGTTATATTACATCTTTAGTATTTCATGACATGACTAGACAATCGTAATTCGCTATGATTGTCGCACGAGCCCTCATTTCCGTTGAGATTATCAACGTAATGTAAATAATAATTTACAAAAAAGTTTATTAAAATTTTGGGATATATCAATAAAATCGCCAATCGAAGATATTTTGATGCAGATAGAAGGCTTCATAAAATCTAACAAAGTAGTTTGGCGACTTAAATTTTTTTTTCCCGAAAAATTTCTTCCTAAGCAGGCTAATAATTTTTTTATTCTTTGTTTTGTAGAAGAAATGCGCTCTCCGTTGTATTTTCTAAAATTTGTAATCTCTTATCAATTAAACTGAAGCCTTCAGTTAAGTTTCCAACCGTCATTTGATCCTCTATTTGAACTGGATCTAAACAATCAAGCTCTTCAATGTCTTGCGCTTGCTCATGCATTTCTATGAGTTCATCAATTGTCAGCTCCGGGTTGTGGGAATCCCACAGTTCTTGAACGTTATCACTATTCACTTCTATATTTATTTGCATGGCAATATTCTTTATTCTTATTATTCTTTCATCGCAACACTAATTTCATCAGATCCACCTTAGTATCAGTGATGAAAAAAAGGACACAGCTTTTTCCAGTTTCATTCCAAAATTTTCCAATGATTTTCACTGCATCTAAAACCTTGAATTGTTTACAAAAGACTTTATTAGGGAGCTCGTTGTTTTTCTTATAACTTCATGCAGATGTGCAAATGATCGTCTGGTGTAAAAAGCTTTGAATGTTTAATGACTCTCTGATCCATCTAGTTGTATTAGGTGGTAAAAATTCAAATGTCACACGTGGGTCACAGCTAGTTAAGTTGAAGGAGGATGACCTGGAACGTTGTCGATGATTAGCATCACTTTAAATGGAATTTTTTTATACTAACAATAACGTTCGACGTCAGGTATGAAATGATGAATAAACCAGTCCTCAAAAAGGAAATCTGTCACCCAAGCTTTAAGATTAGACTTCCACATCACACGCAATCCAGATTTAGCTCATCTACATTGAATATGGTTTGGTTGGTGTAGCCACATTCATTTATCATAACTTTAAATTTCTTTGCACAACTATACCCATTACAGCGACTTTTGAATCGGCTTAAACAACCGTTACTAGCTTTAAACCCTTCCTCTTTAGCGATCTCCACAGGATCCTCTTTTAATGACTCAAAAATCAGCTTGGGAGCCACACTGTTCTAATCAATAAGAAATTTTTTCACATTTTCCTGATAATCACACCATAATTTTATTTCATCTCGGCAATAACAGCGTGACATTTAGGAACTTAAAGATTGTGCACTTATCACAGCTTCGAGAATTTTTTCTTTAAAAAATTTATTTAAAAATTCAAACAGTTCAAAAAGGAAAACTTTTAGATAAAGCTAATCATGTTATAAACGTAAAAGAATTCAGAATACATTCTCGCATAAACCACGATGTCGTTCAATTAAAGGTTACTTGTTTTTCTAGTCTTTTTTTTCAGCCATACATGGAAATAACGCTACCTACATAGGAAAGCAGAATCTTAACGTTTCGACTTCTATAATTTTTGCATATAACTTTTGCTATAAGTTGCGAATATACTCGACAAAAACCAAACCAGCGAAGAATTATGTCGATAAACCCACTGAAGTCAGCAGATTGTAAATGAAAGGCAGAAACGATTATTAAAATGAATATAAAAATATCAATCTTTTTATTTTCTGTTCTAATCAGCAAAAAATCTATTTTAAACAATCTTTTATGTTTTACGCTTTTTATCTAGAATCATTCGGCAATCAACATACTCGCTAAATTGCTATTTCTTGGTATTAAAGCGAAGGAAATAGCATAATGTATAATTTAACAGCACAACGAGATCACGTTTTTTAAAGGTCAATGATATTTCAGTGTAGGTAATTGCTCCCAACAAAAAACTATATAAAATATCGGTAATCTTTAACTGTTCCGTTTACTAGGTGTTCTATTACTATAAAAAAGTATCTTACAATGGAAATATATACATATATTATTACATTCCGTTAGTTTTCTACAAAAAATGGTGGAATTTGTAATTTTGTATAAATATCATGATATCATTTTGGGCGTGTATAATCGAGAATGGTAAAAGGCAAGAAAATAATTAACCACACGTGTTTAGCTTACTCCCATTTGATTGACAATGTGTAAATGTGTAACTGTTTTTCTTTTAGTTATTTTGTGTCACTATATATTATCCCCTAATAAAATAGATTTAAAATTTATCTGAAATCCATTGTGTAAATAACAAAGCCATTTGATTTTGATGATCTGATAAATGTAACACCGAAAAATATCGGCTTTTACAATACTTGGATACTGTCAAATGAAGCAAGGTCACTTTAAGCATCTAATTAAATAAATTAATGAACTATTTGTTCCTGTTAATTATTTTGGTAATAAAAACATTCCTACAATAACTTTTTCAATCATTCTCGAACGAATAAAGCCAGTATTGTGTGGGTTTAATAGTTGGAATTTTAATTTAATGTTTCTCGTAAAAAATTGAAAAATGCACAGGCATAAAATGATTATATACACACCATTATACTTATAACCAAGGATTTCCGTTCCAGCTTTAATGAATTTGACTGTATTTTCTCCATTATTGTGTTGCTTATTTCATTATTCCGTGATTTATTCTTCTCCTCAGATCTCTTGCAATCTTGTTCGAGTTCGTGAAGTGCAGTAAGCTCACTGCAGCAATTATTTCTATTCAAAAATATACAGTTACATCAATCGCTAAGATAAATACAGATTTATTCTTAGTAATACAATAAATCTCCCTAGATTTGCTTGTATCTTGAGAATCAGTGAATTTTCAAGAAGCAGACAGACCATCAACTGTAAATTATATTACGTTATACCTGTACATTACTTAGAAAAGCTTGAGAGTGGCTGGTTCTTTGGTAAATTCAAAATCGTATATTTGTCGCCTGTTACGATTACGTGTCAGAGTTATAAGGACGGTTACACGAACTTCATTTACTATTAGAGTCATATCATCTTCTTTCATCAGTTACATCTTGATAAACACAGTGCTAATTTAATTTGATAAACTACAGTGCCGGTTTGTTTTTTGTTTGCAACAGAGATCTTTTTGATTTTTTAGTTATTGTCCAAATATTTCTACTATTTCCACCGAAAATATTTGTAACTTCCACATCTTTTACATGTTTGGTTTTCAGAACGTAATTTTTGTCGTTAACGATTTAAGGTTTCTTAACGTTCCCCTTTTATTTACAAAAAGTTAAGTTTTTCTATCTTTTTATTCATATCTGCGGTAATTTGTTCTGCTGAACCAAATACCAATTTCAAAAGCTAGTTTGGAACCTACGACTCCTCTCCAAAAACCATATAGCTGCCGTTCGCATTATATCAATGGTTGACCTTTCTAGCAAATAGAATATTGGAAGAACTTGAGGCATTAAAAAAGGAAAATCAAACAAGAAAATTCTATAAAAATCTAAATAAAGCAAGAAAAGAATTTAAACCAAGGATCGGACTATGTAAGGATAAGGAGGGGCATATACTCAATACAAAAGAAGAAGTATTGAAAAGGTGGGTGGAACACTATAAAGAACTGCTTACTATCGAAGTAGAAGATCCAAATCAACCACCCCCAGGAGCAAACAACAATACACCATTGGAGCCTCCATCAATTCAGGAAGTACGGGATGCAATAAAACACCTAAAAAATAATAAATCTCCAGGAAGTGATGGTATACCCGCGGAACTTATTAAATGTGGAGGTGCTACTCTGACTAATCATATATATAAAATCATACTGAGAGCCTGGAATGAGGAACAAATCCCAGAAGAGTGGTGTATTGGGATCGTTTGCCCGCTTCACAAAAAGGGCGATTAATTAGAATGTAGAAACTATAGGGGAATAACCCTCCTTAATACAGCATACACAATATTTTCGAGTATTTTATATGGTCGCCTGAGTGAATATTCAGAGGAGAGGAGCTTCTTGGCGAATATCAAAGTGGTTTTAGGCCTGGTCGATCAACAACAGACCAGATCTTTGTGCTAAGGCAAATACTGGAAAAAACCAATGAATTTAATATCGACACATACCATCTTTTCGTAGATTTTAAATCGGCCTATGATAGTGTCCTAAGAAATAAATTGTATGAAGCCATGGATGAATTCCACATCCCCGATAAACTGATAAGATTGGTTAAGGCTACAATGCGTAAAGTTGTTTGCAAAGTCCAAATACAGGGCGAACAATCACAGGCATTTGTAACGCATGTTGGGCTGCGACAGGGAGATGCGCTGGCATGTCTCCTTTTCAACATAGCTTTGGAAAAGGCGGTCAGGGATGCCCAAATAGACAGCAGAGGAAACATTTTTAATAAATCATCCCAAATTTTGACATATGCAGATGATGTTGATCTAGTTGCCCGCACAACACGCAAGCTAGAAGAAATGTATACCACCTTGTCACACGCCTCAAAAAATATGGGCCTGCAAGTAAATGAAAATAAAACTAAGATAATGGCATCAACACCCAACAATAGAGCCAGAAACATCGGCCACCAATTCACGGTTGATAATTCTACCTTTGAAGTGATGGACAAATTCACATACTTGGGCTCCCTGATCACCAAGGAGAACGTCATGACGGAAGAAATCAAGCGAAGAATAATCCTAGCAAACAAATGCTATTTTGGACTGAGTAGACATATGAGAAGCAGAAACTTAAGCCAAAAAACAAAAATAACCATATACAAAACCCTTATACAACCAGTGTTGACATATGGGTCGGAGGCATGGACCATTTCCAAGGCAGATGGAAATCTCCTGCTTATATTTGAACGAAGGATCCAGAGAAGAATATTTGGTGGCATCTGTGAAAATGGTGTTTGGAGAAGGAGGTACAACTACGAGATATATCACAGATATAAACATATATTTGGTGGTAAAGACGTAGTATCCTTTATAAAAATAGGAAGACTAAGATGGGCAGGACATCTGGCAAGATCACAACAGAACAACCCTCCTAGAAGAATCCTTATGTCACAACCTGTGGGAAGTAGAAAAAGGGGTAGACCAAAACTCAGATGGAGGGATGGTGTAGATGAGGATGGTAGACAAATAGGCGCAGCAAACTGGCAACAGTTGGCAATGGATAGAACTGACTGGCGTAATAGACTTGGGAAGGTCGAGGCTCTTTTATAGGGCTGTAGCACCAATGATGATGATGATGACCTTTCTAGCAACAAAAGGTTACACATTCTTTTGCTAGGTTTACGTTAAAGTTTCCGACAATTACTATGTACTAATGAACGTATATGTACGACAGACACTCTTTAACACTTCTAGCCTTTCATATCAAAGGGCATATTAATATATGAATGGAGTTGGGAAGAGCACGCCCGGGAAGTGACCCGTAAGGCAGCGGATGCGGAAAGAGTGACTGCGCTGGGGAGGGTAATGCTCAATATCGGGGGAACCAAATCCGAAAGGAGAAGGGTTTGACACGGAGTTGTGTAATCTATCATTCTCTACGCGGGACCAGTATAGTACAAGAGGCTCTTGGTACACGCAGAACGAGTCTGCTGCTGCCCTGTGGGTGACCACCACCTGTGTCCCCTTCAATGTGTTGCTAAGAAAAAGAGAAAGTCTATTTCAACTAAAAAATATCTACGAAATAGATACAATGGGAGAACGTTAAAAGTGAGGAAATGGCGACATCTACTGAGATATAGCAAAGAATGCAACGACGGATATAGCACAGTGGACGAAGTCACTGATACCAAATCTGCGGAGCTGGCTGGACTGCAGGCACAGACGCTTAGACTACTATCTAACGCAAGTTCTACATACCCTTTTAGAGTGTGTCAGATGGTTCAGAGAAGAGAAGGAAGAGCGGGAGCTAGATGCAGTTCTAGCAGTTATCGACGAGGCAGAACTGGGTCCGCAGAAGAAGGAGAGGTTGATTACACAGGGGTAAAGGTGAGTAAATGAGGTGAGTGTCGACTGAGGTGCAGACGGACGAAGAAAAATAGTATATGGGACAGTTGATCGCGGCTCTGCTTTCCATTTAAAGCCAGGGCCGCGATGAGGCTAAAATAAGGTGCGTATGTATGTATGCGAAGGAGACAAAGCGGAGGAGAAGACCTGATTAGACAAAGGCGGACGTAATGGTCGCATGAGTGAGAGCGAATGAGAATCGGTCAAAAGGATGACATCAGGGATACATTGTGTATTAACTGACAATCCCAACCTGATGCCCTAGTATGAGAGGGTTGGGTTTAGCTGGTCCTGGCCACATTTGAGTTACGGAGGGTAGAGAAGTACGACTCAGAGCCAAGCGGGTCGACGTGATTCTGAAGGGGTTTTTAGTCTTATAATGAACCCAGCATTGTCAGAAATGTTTTCCTCCGGCATCTGTTTACAGATTCTCCACCTAGTGATGGAAGGTTTTCATATAATTCCGTTTTGTTGTTCTCTGGTAGATTTTCCGTTGAAGTATATATTTTCATATCACTATTAAGTTTTTTTACCTATTTTATTTTATTGTTAGCCATAAATACTCACAAAGTTTTTCCTTGTTTATTATATACTCCGTAAATCCTCTGCTTAATGGTTCCTTTCTCCTTCCATCTTACTTCCTGTAGTGCTAAGATGCAAATATTGTATTTCTGTTGCTATTTGTCCCATTTTTACAGGTAACAGTAATATTTTAACATTGTCTTTTTCCAGCTTTATTGAAAGTGTGACGAATATTCTTTCATTTTTATGTTCTTCTTAAATTTGCTTACATATATACTTCTTCTTCCTATGCCGTCCCCATTAACGGAGGTTGGCGACCACATTTCTAAAAGCTTCTCTGTCTTTTGCAACGTGGAATAATTCGTCTACAGTCATGTTTGTCCAGTCTCGAATATTTCGCAGCCATGACTTCCTCTTTCTACCTATTCCCTTTTTGCCATCGACTCTACCCTGCATGATGACCTGCAGAAGACTATATTTATTATTTCCCAGTATGTGTCCAAGGTATGCAGTCTTGCGTACTTTTATCGTTCTCAACAATTTTTTGTCTCGACCCATCCTTCTCAGCACTTCCTCATTGGTGACCCTGGCAGTCCATGGAATTCTCAACATTCTCCGGTATATCCAAAGTTCAAAGGCTTCAATCTTCTTAACTATTTGCGCTTTTAGTGTCCATGTTTCTACCCCATACAATAGTTGCGACCAGACGTAACATTCAACAAACCTCAGTCTCAGCGCAGTATTCAGATTTTTGTCACAGAACAATTGCTTGAATTTTAAGAACGCTGCCCTTGCCATTTCTATTCGTACCCGGATCTCTTGGTCTGGATCTAATTCTGTGTTGATGTAAGCTTCCAGATATTTATATTTTGTCACTCTCTCTATGTGCTGTCCACCAAGAGTTACTTGTTCATTATTTATTGGACTCCTTGATACTATCATAAATTTGGTCTTATCTGTGTTGATGTCAAGTCCCATTTGAATGCATTCACTATTTATTGCATCTAGTAAAGTTTGTAGTTCTTCTATACTCTCAGCCATAATTACCGTGTCATCTGCAAATCTCATGGTGTTTATGATTTCTCCACCAATTCTTATTCCCTCTTTTCTTTCTCATAAGGCTTTTCTGAATATGACCTGTGAGTACACGTTGAAAAACGTCGGAGACAAGACGCATCCTTGCCTAACCCCTCTCGCAATCGGTATATTATTTGTTTCTATATCGTTCACCTTTACTACTGCTTTCTGGTTCCAGTATATAGCCTTAATAAACTCAATGTCTTTTTTGTCTAAATTGATGTTTTTTAATTGTGCATAAGAGTGTTTAAAAGAGTGCAAAGTGCATAAAAGTGTTTATATATATAAAATGTTATTGCATAACTTGTTTTCGACTTTTATTGCGCATATAAGTTAGTTAATGGTATTTAATTATTATGTAGATATCTACATATTTACTTTTGATGATATTGATAATATTTTATTATCATATTAACAATGAACAGACAAGTTAACTAAGTACATTTATGGTAAGCAACAAATAAACGCCTTTAAGTGGTCATTATTGTACATTTTGTTTTCAAATCGACAGCACCATCGATATTGAGTGGAGAATTAATGAATGCAGTTAACCTTGTAGTGGACAAAGAAAAGATATAGATGAGATTAGCATTTGGCGGTACAAAATACTGGTAAAAAGTCTTCAGTGGCGTTCAATTATTTGGCCACTTATATTTTACTTTGTTTATTTAAAAAAAAAACACAAAAATCTGACGTTTTTGCCTGAAAACCTAATAGAAATAAAACAATTTATATTAAATGTAATGTAGTGAGTTTTCTTCCTGAGGGAAGTAAATCATTCTCGATATCTACAAGCCAAGCTACACTAAACACTCTTCTAAGTCAATAATAGCTTGGAACTGTCAACAGCCTCTTAACAACTGGAAAAATAAAACAATGTAACTTTATTATGAGTGTCAAGAAATTTTTGGTAACTAGATTGCTGATGGCCTTGATATAGGAGGAGCTAATAGTTCTTTTCCCAGATCAAAACCATTTGAAATATCTTGAAAAGCCACAAGTGGTAAGTATCCGAAAATGGAAAACAGAATTTGGTGCAGTTTAATACGAAATTAATGTGATTTTAATAATCACAGATGTTCCAACTGAAGACTGCTCACTCAGATATCGTCTCTGTAAAATGGACAAAGTAAACAGAATATCAAATCGTAGATTATGCAAAAACGCAGATGAAACGGCTACACATATTTTCTAAAAATGTAAGGAGTGTTCGCCAAGGGCATAAATACAACAAGCCAACAAGTAACCAAAAGTAAAACCAAATGGATAATAGGTTATCTTAGAAGTCTAGATCTTTTAAAATAAACGTAGATATGGGTATGCACAAAAGATCTTTCTACTTGCAGTGTGGAAATGTTTACGAGGTAAAACGACCTTTTTCACCTCTTTCAAGCATTTGCCTCTCATCAGATGTGTGCAGGTGTCTACAAATTAAAATTCAAACTCCAGATAGCCTCGGTTTAAGTCTATCAACTCAAAGCGTTGTATCTCCGATGCATACATAAATCTAAGTTATAGAAAACTTTTCTGAAATTTTATTTTGCACATGACAAGACCTATGTATAATTAAAAATCTTTCCTGGCATCAACTTGAAAACATCAGGATTGTCCAGGATAATTCTGAAGAGCTTCAAATACAGTGAGGAGTACGACAGGGTTGCATTTTGTCCCCACGAATATTTAACATCTATTCGGAGTTGGTTTTCAATAAAACATTGGAAGTGTTCAATGTCTTATCAAAATTAATGACAACAATATCGATAATTTGAAGTACGCGGACGACACGGTGTTAATTGCAAATAGTTACAAAGAACTTCAACATCTGATTAATAGGATTATCAAAACGTGTGATGAATATGGACTGAAGGTAAATACCACAGAGACAAAGGTGATGGTTGTCAGTAAAACGCCAATAGAACCAGAAGTGGTAACAGCTTATGAAGAACAACTGGAGAGAACCAACAGTATTACTTATATTGGTTGTGATCTAAATGAGAACTGGGACATGAGCAAATGGATTAGAATACGTAAAGAGAATGCCAGAGCTGCATTTTTTAAGATGAAGAAAATCTTATGTGGAAACATAAGATTTTCAGATCCAGATACTATGTGTTATCTATTCTTTTATATGGTGTCAAAGGTTGGATTTTAGCGGAGACAATTAAGAAAACTTGAAATCTGGGTGAATTGGAGAATTCTGCGACTAAGTTGTTTTGCAGCAGATGGGAAAAGTTACGAAAGTGGCCAGAACACTTAAAAATCGCAAACTGGAACATTTTGGCAATATTATGCGTCACTCAGAGAGATATAATATAAGCTTGTCGAAGAAGAACGTCCATGGCTTAGAAATCTGAGGGAATGGTGTAACAAATCCTCTGCATCTCTTTTTCGAGCAGCCGTTAACAAATTACTATAGCAAACGCACGATAATCGAGCAGGGAACAGCAAGAAGAAGAACATGTTAACAGCTGGCGCAAAGGACAGAAAAAAATACCTGGAAATTGTTTATTATAAGGAAGGAAGAACGATACACACTCACACGCAATACTAGTGCACTGAGTTTAAATTTTGTAGATACTTGTGCACGTCTAATGGGAAGCAAATATCTCGAAATTGCAATGAAGTGTTGGTATTAAACAAATTTCAATACAGAAACTAGCAAAGCGTTGTGTATCTATTCAACATTGAAAATTTTTGTGAAAATATACTGATTTTAGAAAAGCAAAACAATTCGGATGAAATTCAAAAAAATCAACGGTTTATAGATCGTATATATATCTAGTAACGATAAACAGATTCTATTATTAAATATCCTATTATTAAAACCTCGCAAAATGCAACTACCATGTATCGCTCGCAACAGCAGGAAATGGAAACTTTATAAGGATAAAAAAGTGTAAATTATGTCTAACAACAGGACATAAAAAAGGAAGTGCAGCACAGTGTTATAAATATTTATTGGTTATCGATCTAAACATATCAATACATGCCGTTAAATGCTTTAATCCGAATTACCATTGAATGAGATTAATCCGAAATACCACTGAATGACAACGCCGTCATCTCTTTCATATTGGTTTATCGTTTTTATCATTGACGTAGCTTTAATATCAGACGTAATTTTATAAACATATGCGGCTTATGTAGGAATGATTTCCTGAAAACATAACGACATTTTGGCGAATAGAGCTTTACTGTTCTCAAGAAATCGCTCTCACAGGCGCTTATTGGCGTCAGTTGTAGCCAAAGATGCTTCACAAATCAGCGCGGTTAAAACAATAAGCATTTTGTTCCACTTCACACGGTAAGTTTCCATTTGTCCCATTTCTTTTTTTATGTTAAGACGCGATGTAAAAATGCGCTGACCCGGCGTCTTGTGTGTCATGTATACTAAAATTCTATTGGTGTAATTGGAATCCGTATGTTATTATAAAATTATGTGTGGCGCGAGGCTTTAATTACCGAGATCATGTATCGTGTAATTATTGCATTGCTAGTAATTTAACCGAGTTCATTTCACGTCTTCCTGTAGAAGAAAAACATGTGATTTAAAACACTTATATGAACAAAAATGTAGTTGTTTTGGATCTTTCACAAGATTCTACATTAGCCAGAGCGAAGTACTGAAATGTATAGCAAGAGGGTGATTAAAATAATATCAAAATGTTCTATCTCCAAATTTTAATAACGGAATGGATAAAGCAACGGAAGTTCTAAAAAGGAAGAAAGTGTTCAAGCACAAATTGAGACGACTCGAAAGTCTTAGTCAATAGTGAGTTCTTTTGATTGGGGCGCAATACGGCACTAATACCATTCCTTATATGTAGTAACTTTTTATGTATTGGCATTTAATAAATATACACAATACCGACTATTCGAGTATTACCTACTATAGATACCACATAAGTGACGCGTAAGAGATTGCCAATTATCTATATGACAATACTGTTGGATTTTTTGAGACCTACACACACACACACACCAAAGTAAATCCCATCTCCAGAGGATATGAGATTCCCGAAGAAGCTCAAAGAGGTCACCCCCTGAGATGGTACCCCTGACCCCCAAACTACCACAAAACCCCTCCTCAATCGCAGACATAACTTGGGGAGACTTTATTTATTTTTAATTTTGGATTCCATTGGATGGGGCATCAGAGAGGTCTTTCTGCGGTGATTTCGTAGAGGTGGCGCAAAATTATAACTTTCTTGATAATCTTGCACGGGTTCCATCTTCGGATGCTTTTTTATTAAAAGCATTATTTATTGAAAAGCTATGAGTTAATGTAGAGAACAGATATCGTTAGAATTGTAAAGTCACAAAGACTAAACTGACTTGGCCACTTAGAAAGAATGCCAGATAATCGAGCTGTAAAAGTAATCCAGCGATGGAAACACCAAGGAAATAGAATAAGAGGGATGCCCCAGTAAAAGGTGGATAGACGATATAGAGGAAGATCTTAAAACCATGAACATCAGGCAGTGGCGAAGGAAAGTACCTGACAGGACAAAATGGAAGAATGTTGTTAAGCAGGTCAAGACCCACAAAGGGTTGTAGCGTAATTAGAAGAAGAAGGGAGATGACAATGGAGAAGCCAATGAAAGAGTAAAAAAGACAGAGATGCAATATTGAAAAACGCAATGAAAATGATGTTTTAGAGAAGAAGCTGCAGATTAACACTAATGGACAAAGTGAGAAATGAACGAATTGGAGAACTAATGAACTGTGAAGAAAATGGAAAAACGAAAATCACTCTGGTAAGGAAGAAGGAAGGAGGCGACAGAAATACCGCTGATCCAAATAAAAGTAGGAAAAGAGGACGTCCGAAATTACAGTGAAATGGACAAATAAAAACAGCAATGGAAAAGAGACCTCACCGTAGAAGATATATATGAAAAGAAAAAATGGCGATCGGGCTGTGGTAAAGGCCAAACAGAATATCTGTAAAGCCACGGAAAAGTAAGTAAGTAACAACTGTTTTTAAGTAGAAAAAAATTCTACAAAAAGAAAATTTTATTTTCTTCAATTTATCTCGTTAGAACTTTGAACTATGTTAACAAATTAATGATAAAATATGTAAATAATAACTTTAATTATTAATAAACGCTATACTTTACCGAAAACATCAAAAAAAGGTTTATGGCTCACCTGGAAAAGAAAAGAAAAATAGTTTGGTAAAAAATATATTATTAATAGCAGACAAACAGTAAATTTAGAAGTGGTTTTCCATTTCTATACTAGGTTAAAATTTTGAGAATATTTAAAGTATATTCTTATAATGTGTCCTTTTTTTTAATAATAAATAAATACATTTTTAAAGTTTATCATTTTTTGATGATTGTATTTTATTGACGATATTTTTTTGCATAATATAGGTAAGTATTAAAATTTTAATAGTTTTGCTTATGTAATGATTCTATATGTTTTATGGCGAATTTGAGTCCTTTATAAATCTCGGGTTAAGATTTATTAGCTCCCATCTTCTGCAGTTTAGCTGTATTCAGTATTTCT
Organism: Diabrotica undecimpunctata; assembly: GCF_040954645.1. Classification (NCBI taxonomy): domain Eukaryota; kingdom Metazoa; phylum Arthropoda; class Insecta; order Coleoptera; family Chrysomelidae; genus Diabrotica; species Diabrotica undecimpunctata. The sequence continues at coordinate 102,286,422 of NC_092811.1, forward strand.
TGGCTTTTTAGGTAAATCTATTATCTGTTAACCGTATCCTTACCCATCCCAATGACGCTTCCGAGAATAAGCAACGAACTGTTTTTCGTCACAACACTAGCTTAAGGCTATAGCAGGCAAGGTTTCCGGAGTTATAATACTTGGGTCAGATTACTTATTTTAACACCACTTGATTCGTAATCTAAGAAATACCGAGAACAACTAACAAGCCTTACAAAACCATTGAAGAATGAGAGTCGCACAGATAGCATCTGTAATGTAAATAGTAAAAAAAGTGTCTTCTATTATTTGTATCCCTTTCTCAGACATCATTCTGATAAAGCTGCAATACTAACATCAGAAAAACAATGAGCAGGTGAAACTTTGAGGAAAAAATGTGACGGAAGACGAGGAGAGAATGGACAACGACGATCAAGGCGGCAAAGGGAAAAACTTTCCATGCGAATTGAATTGTAAAAGGTAAAAGTGCGAAGTAATTGAATCATTCACTGAATTACAACTTTTCACTTTTTTGAACACCTTTGAGAGAGCCAAAATAACACTGATCGTACACATCTTTTCAGTTAATATTTTATTATAAAAGAGAAAATATTGGGTTGGGAAAACGTTGGGCATTATTTCATTATAGTTACGGTGAACACATGTCAAAGCTTCAGTGTAAAATAATTACAGAAATATCATAACCCATGATTGATTTCAGGAGGTAAACCTTACTATAGACATCCACTTTACGAAATACTGCAAATGAACCAAACTTTCATTTGCTACAAAACGTTAGTAGACTGTACACTGTATTTGTTTTTCCCATCGGTACGTATCTATACAACTGAGTAACTTGAGCAAAATACTGCGAATGAACCGAAAGGACTCGAAGGAATTTAACAAAAAATTTTCACAAGTTCGGGCCGCTCGCTATATTTGTTGTGTTCTGTTCCCATGGGTATCAGTAAAGTACTGTTCGGAGTAAGATATTCAATTCAGCAAAATACTTCGAATGTATTTATGAATATGAATTATTTTGTAGAAATGATCTAGATCTAGAAAATGTTCGTTTGATTCATTTACAGAATACTTTTCTATTTATAGGAATTTTATTAAGCGATATATTGCCAGCTCCCAAGGAAATAGTTTAATCGATTGCATTAATTCGAAGTATATTATTTAACTTTATGTCAGTCCTAAATTGTTATTTATTACTACTGTAACCACAAATAAACATTGATACGCCCAGGAAAACAAATATCTGTTTACCCATATTATTTAATCAGTCAATAAACAGTATCTAAACTCACACGGGATGTATTAAATTCCAACCACAAATTGAAATATTTTCTGCGATAGAATATAATTGAAATACATAGAGAGGTGTAGCCGAGATATCGATTATTTCACCTAAAATTATCTTTGGAGCCTCACCTGAAGCTCGTGTTTACAATATGTCCAATGTCAAGGCTAGCAAATATCAATGACTTCGGCCAATGTAGACTCAAACGGAACAACTTTTACGAGGGTAAATAAAATTACTGAATAAACTGCTCCTCAATGAAAGGGTAAATATCTAACATATTTGTGTACGGTTCTGCCAGAAACGCATTACGTTATAATACAGTCGGTCGTTTGGGTTGGAAACACATAATGTCTTCGTTGGGTACCATTTCGTCGTGATCACGTCATCCATTTGTTTTTTTTTAATGGAAACCATGGATATAATATACTAAGGATGGAGCCTATTGATATTTTTACATGTAGCTGATAGGCGACGGTGTTGACGTCACATTATACGATGTCCGACGTGAATTTGACAGGTGATTAATTATTTCCCGATATTTTAATGTGAACCAGGTAACATTATGTGTTGAAGTCAATAATTTAATGCATTCTTTTTGGTAAATTAATAAATTCGTGAATTTTTTAATATTTTGCATCCAGCCACATCAGTGGCTTGCGATGCGCAATTACGTACCTGCAAAATATATGTTTTTATGTTATAAAAATATTATTTTTTTAATTTTACAATGTTACACGTCGTTATATCTTTTATTCAAATGTAAATAACAACGAAAATAAATAATTATTGTACATATACAGTGCTAGTCAAAAATTCGTTCCCCCTCGTATCTTTTGAACGGTTGTTATACTAATAGGGAAATTTGGAGGGAGGTAATAAACAGACGTAGGCTTCTTAACTAGTCATAACAAGTGACGTAATAGTGACAGATGACGTTACAGCGCCACTGTGATAGATAAATTTTAAATGGGACCTTATGGCAAGTGATATTTCGTTGGAAAGGTATTGAAAATACCTATTCAACCATACTGATTTTATTTGAGTTTAAGCTCATTTTGATAAATAAATTAAATAAATACTAAAATTGTAGTTTTGCATTTAATTAATAAATATTTAAACCTCCGCCTCTGGTTACTTGTCAAAAAGTTGATGTTTCTCAATTCTCTAATTGGTTTTACGTCAACGTCAACTTTTTTGACAATTAACTAGAGGCAAACGTTAGTTAGAGTATTTATTAATTAAATGCGAAACTACAATTATTTTAATATACCTATTCAATCATACTAATTTTGTTTGGATTTAAGATGATTTTGACGAATCGTGTTGACGAATAAATTAAATAAATACTAAAATTCTAGTTTGGCATTTAATTCTAACGTCCGCCTTTGGTTATTTGATATCCTTCTAGTATCTTAGATAGCATTAAAAGCAACTAGAGAGTAGACAATTTGTTTAGAGTGCGTCTTCTGATCTCTTCTTTTTTGATTTTTGCAACCATAAACTAAAACTGAACTAATTTCATGCTGCTAAAAAATTTGGGGGAACACTCTTTTTTCCTCCATATTTGTTTAGTAAAAACCATGCTCAAATAAAACATTGAAATCTCTAAACACATATCTTCCAGTAAATTAATACTTGTAACGAGCAACTTATTATTCTAATGATGTCATTAACAATACAAAAACACTACTAAAAATAATGTGAAGGCAAACTAATTTATGCATCGTATAGCGATGTGGTGGACATGGTAACAATAAAAAACCGTTGTAAAAAGTCAATTAGACATTAAAAAAATAAGAATGCAACATACTAGCGAAGTAAAAGTTGCTCTGACCGTTTCTTTAATTCAGTATGGATTCCGTATTAAATAAGTTACAACAATGGTTGATCGCATACCTTATTCGGATTTTGTAGAAATTTTATACAGTGAGAGGTCTTATGACTGAAGAATGGTATAATATACTCCAAGTATCTAAGTATGTTAATCACATCTTCAAAATAAACTAGTCATTGCTTGTTATTTATTATTTATCAGAAGAAAATTGTATCTTTTAAAATTTGGATGTTTTACATGTACCTATATTTGTTTCCGCACAAAATGTCACAGAAGTATAAATAAATATTCCCGTAATTTTTTTGAGCAATGTATATACAAGCTTTTTTCCTCGAAAATTCCTCCAAATTGAAATATATTATGCTTTCTGTGGTTTTCCGGGTTTGACTCGGCGTTGAATAATTTTGGTTTTCATAAAAACCATTATTTTGACGACCTTTCGGCAAGGTCGCACTTGCCATTCTCAAGTCAGGTAGTAACGCTTCTTGCTAGTGCTTGAAGTAAACTATATACAGTATGCTCCCTCTATAACGGACACGGTTATTACGAGGTTTTGCTTATAACGAGGTACGTTAGATATCCCGTGAAATTTCTATTAAACTATAAACCTCTATAGCTAGGCAAATTTGATTATAACGAGAGAAAATCAGATCAAAAAACGTGTTTTTTTTACATTTTTGGCCCGGCCGTGGCTATAAATAAATACCCTTTTTAACTGCCGCCCATAATAAACTTTTTCTGTTTAATCTACCGACCGATATTGTGTTGTCGGAAATTTACAATTTATGATTCACAAGTGACAGTGTAGAGGTTTGACCATTCGCACCTAATAAACTACGTAAAGAGGCTTAAAAACAAGACAAATGAAACAAATTTCGCGTCTTGAAAGATGTGTTGTAGATTACATAGTCACATAGATTACACACTATGACTCCTAAAAGAAAAAGAAAAGCATTTACTTTAGAAGAAAAAATTAACATCCTTAAAGATGTTGAGAACGGTAAGAAGAAAACAGAAGTTTGTCATGAAAGAGGACTTTCAAGTTCCACTCTATCTACCATGCTCAAAAGTAAAACACAAGATTTTCGAAGCAGGTTCGTCTTTTTCCGGTAAATCGAAAAAACTATGTGCCGCAACTAATAAAGAACTTGATAATGCAATGGTCAAATGGTTTACCGTAAACAGGGCTGCAAGTATTCCAATAGGTGAACCACTGCTTCAAGAAAAAGCAACACAGTTTTCGCAGACGCTAGGTGGTGATGAGAAGTTTAAAGCATCGAGTGGGTGGATGAACCGTTTTAAGACCAGGCACGAAATTACGTGTGGAAAAATTTACGGTGAAGCGAAGAGTGTTTCCAAAGAAGTCACCGACAACTGGTTGAAGTCATGGCCTACTAATGTTTTCAATGCCGACGAGCTGGGACTTTTTTTTAAACTTACTCCAGATAAGACCCTCAAATTCAAAAATGAACGTTGTACAGGTGGCAAGTTATCAAAAGAAAGGGTAAAACTCGCATGTGTCAACATGTCCGGTTCCGAAAAATGGAAGTTAGTCGTCATTGGGAAATCTCAAAAACCACGATGTTTCAGAGGTATGAATTAGCTTCCTGTCACATATAAATTTAATAAAAAATCGTAGATGACAACAGAGATTTTTAGTGGAGAACTTTTTAAGTGAGACAGAGAATTGGGACATCGAAAGATTCTTTTAATTGTCGACAATTGTACATCCGAAAGTTAACGGTTTAAAAAACATTCAACTTCTTTTTTTACCCCCAAATTGCACATCTGTTCTGCAACCGATGGATCAGGGCATCATAAGGCCCCTTAAAGTTCACTACAGAAAACTTTTAGGAAATACACCATTCAATTCGGTTGAACAATGTGGATGATTCAATTACATTGTTCAATCAAATTGAAAAGCATACATATACATGGTTCAATTTATTCTTCATAATTTTCACACTTTGAATATCAGTAATAATTAAAATTATTAGATTAGTATTACTAATACAGTTATTAAATTTTATCAATTCATTTACATCACTCATCCCTAAAGCGATATAACTGACAAAAAAAGCCGAAAAAAAATTTCGTCGGTTCTGCGTTTATTTTTGGAAATGTCAAAGTACGTGGCACATTTTTCCTAGTAATTACTGAAATGAATAAGTGAAAACGTTGGCCAAAATCCAAGTGCACTCGACAAAAATGAGGTTACTGTCCTTAAAAATGTATAAAACAAAATTAGATGAAAAGTGACAAGAAAAAGTTTTAACACGGTAATGTTTGCAATGTAAGCGGATTTTCTATAAGTCAACAAAACACATTTTAAAGATTTGTACATGTTGAAAGTAAAGAAAAGCCCAAACACATTTTTTTGTAATTTGTTCTCTTTTATTGTCTATAAAAATATGTTCTATTTTCGTAATATGTGAAGTGGTGATTTATTTCGTATATTCTACATTTAGTACCTTTGGAAGCAATTATTACATAGGTTTTAACCCATTTACTCATACATCGGTCTACCGATTTACCTATGAACTCTTAAACTTCTGGCCAGAGTATACACGGCGCAAATACCCACTGAGGTGCCGAGCTGACTTCTTTATTACATAATAAATAATTCTTATACTTATATAAAGTCTATTCGATGAACTTACACGGGTTTCGGATTAAGTAAGTAAGCAATGGGCAATTACATAGGTTCATAATCAATAGACTTAAGCTAAGCGTGCACTGGGTCGGGACAGTAAAGTACAGACGGTACGTACGCTCCGCACATTTTTTTAGGAGGTTGCGCCAACTGATTAGGTCAGTACAGGGCTACCGGTCGGTAGGAACCGCTCTCGTATTAGAGAAAAGTATTCCGGATAAATCAAATTGTACAGTATAGACTAGTTTTGCATCAACATAATTAATTTGCAGTCATCCACCATTATAAATCACTTAAATAATGCAACTGAAACGGCAGAACATCCGTACCGATCACTGCGCGCTCCTCCCTCTTGGTTCACGAACAGCTCCTTTACGTCTAATGATAGCTTTTCTGAACTTAAGCTTATGTTTGACTCTAGGATTCCTCTGTTCCTTCTTCCTATGTGGCGTAAGACCTTTATTTTTCGCCATTTCATAGGTAATGGCTCTCTTGGAAGGTTCTTCTTCTTCATCTTCCTCTATAACTTCAGTATTTTCTACTGCTTCTTCTTCTTCTGCTTCAGATGATCTCATTTCTTTCTGCTTCATTTTTTCTTTTTCTTTAACTAGGCTACCCTCATCAAATTTGACTCTTTTAACAACCTCAGCAGCTTGTTCATTACTTGACTTCCGTTTAGGAAGTTTTTCATGTGCTGTTTTCTTTGCAATACTTGTTAAAAGTTTTAAAGTTTTCTTTGTTTTCTTAGGTTTGGTAGGTAGCTAATGAGTCATCGGTATCGACCTGTATCCGGTATCTCTCTCATCGTCCTGTTCCGACCGTGACGTCCAAATGCGTTTATCACAAGAGAAATCAATGCTAATTTATTTTGGAAAAATTCGGTGCGTACCGTCCAACCGTGCCGTCCCGACCCAGTGCGTGCTAAGTTTTAGACATTAGTAATTGTATACTTACGTTGATGCTTTGGGTGGGTAACGGTAATTACCAAGTCACAATGGACCAAGGATAAACTTTCACGCAGCACGTGGACACACCATTCACAAAACAACAACAGTCAGAGCTGCAATAAGCGGCCTCGCAGGTAGAAACAGCAAACTACGCATAAAGACCAAAATAAAACTGATTGATAAACAGCATCATACTGTCTATAATCACATATGCATCTCTCGCAGGAGGACATATAAATAACACAAACAAAAGACCAAAGAACAAACGACGCTAGAACCGGAAACGCCAGAAATTACCACAAATGAAGAAGTTAATATAAATGTACAGCAAGTTCGGAAAATACTTGAAAATTTTATACAAATTACAAATTAGATAATCTAATTTGTAATCTAATCTTAGTCCGAAAAAAAAACAATTATGGTCATGAGATGGTAATTTGCAATAAACATGAGAATGGCGAACTACCCGAAAACCTCACCGCAAAACTCGCCATTCACTCAAAACGAACAATATGTCGAAAGAAAGAAAATTTGAAATATCACAAATGCGTGCAAATAAGAAACATGTGACATTAAATAAAATTTTATTTAAATTAAAACAGAGAATTTGGTGATACTAGCAAAACAAGTTTATAGGAAGTTCTACATAGGTTTCAAATCTAAAAAGAGGATAACAGAAAAGCGCTTTGTGAAAGAAGTTCTGTTGTACAAGAGAATTGAGTTTTTCAGGGAATATACAGAATTTAAAGAAGGAGAACTTTTATGTATTTAGACGAAATATGGATATTTTCTACGGATCCAACAAAGAGAATGGCAAGATGACAACGGAAAATAGATCAAGCATACTAGAGGGGAAGGGAAGAGACATATAATTCTGAACACATAAAGGAAAACCAGCTTTACAATGGAAGCTTCTGATTTAATATTTTTGCGCCAGTCTTGTGCCAATCTGGTATCTCTAAGTTCCTTTTTGCCACACGTTTCTTACATGTTCTACGAATCTGAAACTGTAGCCGATTTTCCGATGGTGTAAGCTAGAGATTTTTACCAAACAAGTATAGCGATCACGGTAAAAGTCCACAAACTTGACACGTAACATTCAAATAGTTAAAAATACAAATAATGGTTTTGAATAGTTTTTTACAATTTTTTTCTTGGCTTAACTAAATTGCCAAAAATGAACATGTATATTTTTATAGTTTACGCTAATAAAAAGACATTTCCCCAATTTTTCCTTATCACAATAGATCCTCTATAGCCTGTAAATTTAATATAATCTATCTGTCTCTAGTTCACCTCTGAACACCATCTATTTTTAATTGCGCCTCATATTTTTAATCTTCGTTTAATCCGTTAGTGCTAGACAAGCCAAAAGCCTTGAACTTTAAATAAAACCTACCTTTAAAATACTGGGTGTTCATTGAACAGAGCTCAAGTTCATGCTTGCCAGAAATGCAGTTTTTGACGTAATCTTAATTAACAAAGACATCAATCGTGCTGTTCCTAACAAGGCGTTTTTAAACTTTGGTGTATTAAATGGTATTTTACAGTTCTGTAAAGAAGTTGAAAAAATATCCAATATACTTATGTACCCCAAAACAAAATAAAGGCTTTAACGGACGCTTCTGCAACAAAAATAAGTAACTCCGTATTCAGATTAACATGAGAATGATGAATTATATTATAACAATATTCCTAATTGTTTGCAGTTAATGGTAAGGATACACTTTTACAATAACAACACAATTTAGTTACAAAGCTCAATATGATAAGTCAGCTGTTGATAAGAATGTAGATTTTAGTGCCGGTCAAAAGGTTGTTATTAAAGATAAGCTATGGGTACCAGGCAAAATAATTGCAAAATCTGAAAAACCCAGATCTTATTGTGTTAAATGAAAACAATAATATTTTGAGAAGAAATACTATACATTCAAAACATTTTATGAATGAGAGTCAAGTTCAAAATGATTCTGATAATACAGATAATTCAGTAACTTTACTGAATCAAATAAAATGGAAAAACAATATTTTACCGTAACTAATGATTATGAACATTTGCAGTTATACAATAATCATAAAACGTCTGTGGCCCAAATTACTAAACAAGAATTAGTAGAAAAGCGCGCTCGCAACAAGTCATCATGGTGTAAAGATTTTGTTTTATATTCATCATCATCAGACACACATTCATAATTGTCAATATACTTCTAAGAATATGGTTGTTGATCAACGTTTAAGAACTACTAAGTATTTTAATAATCCTACACACAATAATATTTCATTCATTCTTATATTTCTTAGGTTATCCATAGTCTTGCAGTGTCTTCTTTGACAAACTACTGACCTTACTGTCGTTTTGTCAATTTTTAAAATTAGCGGTTTTTTCTATTACGTAGAAATTTTTATTTACGAGCAATAGATTTTTTTATAGATCATTTTGTAATTCTAAAGTACAATAAGTTTTAAAAATGTCTGTAAATTTTACACAGAACGTACTAAATACTCATTTATGTAATTTATAAACAATTAACCAATTGATTTAACCACAACAGACTTTAATTAAGCAGAATATATTATAGTAACACGTTTTGTAGTATGAATGAGAAATATCAATGAAATACGAGTATTAGTATTAATAGCCTTGGTTATAGATGATATTAGCATTATAAAGGTACCAAAAATATGTTACGGTTGTGTTTTGTTTATTGTTACCTTTACAAGGCAATTCATAAATGTTTTTTGACAAAATAATGAAAAATAGATTTATCTGTTTGAGTAGCATAACATAAACTAATTAGCTAGACTGTTACCTCTACCTGTTCGTGGTATAGTATAGAATATTTGAAACTGTTTGGTAGCACAAATTTTATAGCAAAGGTCTAAATACGTAAAGATAAATGAGAACCTAAGCATAAAAAAATATGTAGCCAAAAATTCCTCGTGTCTGATTATGAAGATGAAAACTCAATATATTTTTAATTGGTTAGTGCTTGAAGGACAAATTATATTTTATATTTTAATCTAATAATAAATTATTTATAATATAAGTTTTTTTTGTTCTTGCATGTCACTAGAAATGATAAATATTAGTATTTTTTCTTTTCACCTTTATCTACTATTTTTTTTTTGTTTTTTGTGCGAATGGAAATTTTTTCTCCATGTAAAACACAAAATAAGTGTTTTAAATCTTCCTCAAATCAATTCTTTTTCAACTATTTTTTTTTTGTTTTTTTTTGTACGTAATTTAATGTACCTAATATAATGATTTTTAAGGAAAAATTGATAAAATTACCAACATAAGAACCACTTAATATACCCAAGAAAACTGTAAAATATACTGCAAAACCTGCAAAGTTTTTTAACCTATCAGTTTCTTCATTTCCCACAGAAATAATAATTGGTTCTATTAACATATCGAATTTTTAGAATGTTTTTTTCTCTGCTATGACACTTCTTACAGCTTTTTGCTAATTGTCATAAATAATGTTGTATTATTTCTCACGACATATCCTTTCATTTGAGCCCAGATTAGTTCTATGGGGTAAAATTCACAGTGAAAAGGTGGTAATCGCAATACTTTTTAAATGGTAATTGGCATTATTCACGACTATTTCAGAATTGGTCGATAATAAATCTATCATTTGACTGAAATAATCCTCAAAAACATCGGCAATCATTTCTTCATAGTAGTCGTTCGTAGAATTTGAAATAAAATCTAGCACGCCTCTATAAACAAATCCTCATCTCCTTCAATATGAGTGATAATTAAACGGCGACCTTTACCATTTGAAAATTTTAATCCCGTAGACAAACCTTCTATAAATGCCTGATGAGCATTTGTAACGAGTTTATCTTGCCAAACTTTTTTTACAAAATGCCCTTCATTTAACCATGTTTCATCTAAATAAAAAATATTTTTACATTCTCTCTCTCCTCTATTTTCGAATTTCCCTTAAATATTGCCTCCTCCAACAAATAATTTCTTCTTTTTCTATGAGCGCAGATTTATTGTTATTCTCATAAACAAATCCTAATTCACGTAAAGTTTTCCACAATTTATATCTTTTAATGTTTGGCAAATATTTGTCTTCATCAATGTCTACTAAAAGTTTATCCAATGTAGGAATCTTTTTTTTGTAAATAAAATGAATGAACTTTTCTTCGAATTGATTGTTCCACAGTATCGTTGACGTTTTAGGTGCTTCTGTAAAACTTCCACTCTTTCGTTGCTTTAAAAGTCTATAAATAGTTGCTTCTCCAACTCCGGTCATATCTGAACAGAAACTTAGAACATTAGAAACTATACTCCGAACAGTACTTTTAAAATGTTAATGTATATGAGCATCATGTAAACTTAACACTAAAGTTTTCATTTGCACGGTTAAATGACACTTTAATTTCAGATGAGTAAAATTAGACGCTTGTGACATTTTTACTACACAAGTTCAATTATCAATATCGCATTTTATTATAGAATTAACAATTCTTATAATCACAGGACTTTACAAACACAATCTAATAATCTTAACTAAAATGATTCACAATCTGCAAAATACGTTCTGCCGATTGGAAAGTTTAATCCTTTCTAAGAAAGTTGAGGGCTTATAAATTGACCCTCTCCTCTTTGGAAATTGTAAATATTTTGTACCTGTAGAGATTACGCACTTATATCATTTGTTGATTAAAATGACTACAAATTTTAAGACAAGAATTAAAATAAATTGGTATATTTAAAAATTTTAGGTAAAACCCAACCATTTTCAGAACAATGCTAAATATTTTATTTTAGAAAATCTCCGTCACTGTTGAATGATGTTATATTGGATTTTATCTCACGTGCAATAAAATTTGTGCTATCAATCATTTTCAAATGTATTATAGCTGTCAATTAGTGTAAATGACATCTTAAGAATGCCAAAATGAGATAATTGCGTTAAAATGACGTAATGACTGAAGTTAAATTCAAATATTGACGATTCTTGATTAGCCTAAGTGATTTAAAAGTCGGCTTGATCATCTGGAAGGATTTTTATCAATTTTTATCTAAGTGACGTGCTTGTGTGAAACCAACAACTTCCAGTTTAAGTCACATGACATAGAATAGGTGCCAATCGGCCAGTCGCAACATGACTAATATATCAAACATAAATTTTTAATCCAAAAGTTCAAAATCAAGTCCAAAAAATATCACTAACGAAGAGTTGTACATATGATATGATTTAAGTACTGAAACTTCTTTTCATTCTATCACCTATTTAAATAAATTTGTTTTATTAAGTATTCATGTAAAAATATCATTCCCTGGAAAACAGTCCCCTGTCATTTCATAGCACAGGAGACTGGATTTATTTTCCAAGTCCGCGTCATATAGTTAACTTTTTTATTTTTAGTTTTATGAAAAAAAGTTATTCCTTATAAAAAGTTCTGTATGATCGAAAACCTAGAATACAATCTCAAATAGTAAATTTTTCGGTCATATACGCGGTTTGTCAAAAAATATGAATTTTATGAAGAGTTCGCTCACTGTTGCTTGGGTTGTGGTGTTTGTGTATTCTTCGTTGGAGTGTGTGTCCTGTTTTTGTCACCTCTTCAGGACGTGGTGCGTTTTTCTTGGGTGGTAAGGTTTCTTTGCTAATATTGGATAATGTATTTTAGGTTTTTATAAAGAATAACTTTTTTTCATAAAACTAAAAATAAAAAAGTTTCCCATATGGTGCCGACTTAATTGGACACACTTTTGGACTTAATGTATATATATATATATATATATATATATATATATATATATATATATATATATATATATATATATATATATATATAAGAATTACTGGATATTAGTGACTGTCAATATAAACAAACAACACAGTTTATTAGGGTTGCAGTCAGAAAATTGGCCGGGATGTTAATGAAACACTCTTATGACTTTTCGTCTAGCTTTCGGAATCGTTTTGTTCCTTTTTCAAGACACTATAATAAGAAAAAAGTGTAAATATTTATAAAATATCACAAATCTTCAGTGCAACTTACTAGTCGTTGAGATTATTTACAAAAGCATAGACACTCAACATTAATAACAACACACATAAAATATAAAATAGTGGACAAAATACATTTAAAATTCTTTAAAATTTAGGTACAAGTAGTAAAAATTTTGTTGTCATCTTTTACTAGTGTGTTTTAACTCTGGCACATAGAGAACAAAAAGAAAAAATCCTATGATTAAAAAGTAATTAGGTGTATTTAATATCATGTTTCTTTTTAAGAAATACTAGAGGCCCATCTTAGGTGATTTTAATTTTTAAACCTGTCTTAATGGTATGCAACATGTTATGCATATAACTGTAATTTGTGTGGGTACGGGTACAGGTAGATATTAATTTTATTTTGGATGTTTTTCCAGTAAGTAACAATAAATGTTGCTCAGTTTATCTATGTCTGACTTTTTATTGATGCAAGATGTACTTGATTTTATGGAACACATTTCCAAGAAAACACGTTTTGAATGGTTCTTTTCCTTTGCCAAAATACAGGAATCCTCGAAATTAAATTCACGTTTCAACGTTAATGCATGTTCTGTCAATGCACATGCATTTATTTTTTTGGTTTTTAAAAATATATAAATATATATATATATATATATATATATATATATATATATATATATATATATATGTCAATATTATTGTATCCATAGAGATAAATAAATGAATATTTCAAAAGATTAATAATTGGTAAATCTATTTCTTAAAATACTTTATCATGTGAGGTATTTGTTAATAACAAATTTGGGGATTGCCATTTTGTATTTCCACAGTCAAGAAAGATAACGTTTCACCTTGTTGGCATATATTTTTCTTATCAGGCAAGGGGAGAACAAACAAAATAGATATATTAAGTATATATATATATATATATATATATATATATATATATATATATATATATATATACATCAATTCTTGTATACATAAATAAATAAAAAACAATTTTAACAGATTAAAAGTTGGTGAAAATGTAATGTTTTTTTTTAAATCATCTTAGGTATTTGTTAATAACAAATTTGGGTAATGCCAGTTTCTATTTTCACGGTCAACACAGATAATGTTTCACCTTGTTGACCTATATATTTTTTTTCTTATCAGGTAAAGGAGAACAACAATACTATGTACGTCCAATATCGAGAATAAAAAATAGACAAATATTTTAATCTAACTAGAAACATTTTTAAATTATTACGCCCATCTCTCTGGGATACTCCGTTCGCTGAACAGAACCATAATTTATAATTGGAGTCAATCGGACTAACCGAAAAAAAAAAAAACTTTTCGTCGAACATTTTATGATGGCATTAGGTCAAAAATTTAACTAAATCACATGAAAAAATAATTTACCGCGTTAGAAATCACACCAGAAAGAAGAAATTACCTTATTGTGCCGAAATTTACACCTTGCCAGGATATTTTATATTTAGACCGCTGAAGATAATTTTTGTATGTAGTCAAAAATCACTGAATATATACTCAATAGAACAATATTTATAATATTAAACCTTATTTTGTATACTGAAATTATAAATACCTCAAAAGAAAAAATATTAGATAGTAAAAATTTATGTTTTTTAATAGTCCACGTCACCGGTTACGTTCATAACATAAACCGTCATCACTTACGGGTTAAATTGCAATAAAAAATAATAAATGTTATCTAAAACACCAATTATGAACTTGAAATTGCATGTTATGTAAATGTCACACCCGTCAGACTGGAATAAACGATAGATAATACGCACTTATAAAATTTTCTTTGAATTAATAGTTATAAATTATTAAAATAGTGTTTTACACCATTTTCACTGCTCACTCCCCACACCGAGTGTGGCGTCAACGTCAAGTTCAAGGGAAATTGTAGGTATTTGGATCATCTGATGCGGACTTGGAATTCAAAGAACTGAACTGCCCTCCAACATACAGGATGGTAGTACTGAGCATAATTCTACCATAATGATAACAAATGATTAATTATTTTATGATCATTTAAGTAATTGTGAATTATTGTGTATGTATTATTTTTTTGTGAAATACGTGAATTGTGAAATAGAAATAGGAAAACGTAGGTAAGAAAGTGAAGCATGGGAAATGAAGAAAATTGGAAGTATACAAAAGTAGAAATTATAAACGAAAATTTTCAATTGGCTCATTTAACCTACAAAAAATTGCAAGTGAACTATATTGCCTGACCTACTTCTTCTGAATACTTAAGTGGACCAAAACCAAGCTGAAACCTCTTACACGTGATGACTAAAGAGGCAAATTTCATTTAATTACGTGCAAATGGTACAACAATAATAAATCATGTAAATCCTATATTTACACAGAAACAATCAATTTGGTTTTATATTATCACATTACGCTTTGCATTTAATGGATTATCGTCATAATGCTAATAAGTTTCTAGGTCGGTAAAAGTGATTTTTAATTGTTGATTTTTCTTAAAATATATAAATAACCCGTGATATCATTAGAATAATTATTACATTCATCACAAATTATGTAGTTTTATTAGTAAACTGTTATATTTTACCCATCATATGATCTACTGGATGCTACCTACGATAGAGCCTACAGTGTAGCAACATATGTACGCACAAATATAGAAAATGCAGCCTTTATTTACAGTTCTACCAAGAACAATGTTCACCAGGTAACTGAAAATCAGCGATGTCACAGTAGCTAATATTTGGAAGCCCCCTACCCTTATCTGGCCTCCACATGTCCTTAAACCCAACGAACATCCAGCAATATACGTAGGGGATTTTAACAGTCACCGCGCGATGTGAAAGTACTCTTGACTCTCATTACTTTGGAGTAGAGTATAATGCAAATCTTTGTTTTCTTACCACTGACGACACAGAGTCTTAGCAGCATCAAGAAAGTCCATATCCCTCATCTGCAGCACTCCCTAATTGTGATCAAAATCAGCAATATTATTCCTGTTAAAAGATCGTTTCCACGCTCCAGATGGAACTTTAGGAAAGCTAAACTCTCTAGTAACCTTGACAAATAGTCAGACTGAATCCCATCAAAAACCGTAAACTATGAGAAATTGACGGGAGCAATAAAGACTGCAGCAATTCCAAGAGGGTACCGCAAATAGTATATTCCTGGATGGTCTCAGCAGATAGAAAAACTGAAACTGACTAGAAAAATTCTGTGAAGAAAGAAAGCAGGAGATTGCAGACGAATTGCTCCACAACTTTGATACCGCTAGGCGCGAGAAATGGACTGAGACAGTTGAAAATTTAGATTCTAAAAACTCGAGTAGACAAGCTGGTCACTGCTGCGAAAACAGGAGGTAGTATACCACACGACCGCCCAACCAATCTAGCAACAACAAACCAAGTGACGTCCAACATATTGTCTACTTCAAGAGCTCTCAAAACCGCTTACAGACATCTAAAGTTTAAAAATACCTCAAGACTTTAAAATCTACCAGTCCACTTGAAACAGAGTATTCCAACCCTTTTATCTGTAAGAAATCATGGAAACTCTTAATGAACTAAAAACTGGAAAAGCCCCTGGCTTTGACGACATTCATACAGAGTTTCTAGAAATCTCAGAAATTCTTCAGACGAGACCAACTCAAAAGAACAAAAATTGTCCCTATTTTAAAAACAGAGAAAGCTAACGATCTACCTAAAAACTACCGCCAATTGCACTTCTAAGTATGGTCTACAAATGCCATAAAGCCATAAAGAATTGGGAGAATACTGAGCAAATTTTAACAAACGATCTTATTACCCTCGGAAGATATTTTCGCGTACGATAAAGTATCTCGTACTTTCATTTAAACAACAGACTGGCCAAACAATTAAAAATCTACTTTGAATACAGACTCCTCAGCCACAGCAAAATTACGAACACGAAATAATATTCTCCAAAAGTTATACGGTACCACATGACGTTCCTCAGCCACTACACTAAGATCAGCAAAACTGGGACTCGTGTACACCGTTGCGGAGTATTGTGCACAGGTGTGGCTCAGTAGCCCGCAACCAAACGTGTAGACCATCCAACTAAACCAGAGTTTACTTATTATATAAGGCACAATCAAGGCCACGCCAACGTACTGAGCCACATACTGGACCTCTAAACTCTGCAAGAATTCGAATTGAAAGGAACTTACAAGATAACCAATCAAAGCAAGAAGAATGGGTGAAGAATAGTATGTATTACAAGCAAGCCAGAGGTGATGCAAGACAAAGTTAACATTTGGTGGATGAATTCCCGATCAGATCATACAACGGCTTAGTCGGTTTCTTAGTTGCTGACTTAGAAACTGGCTTAGAGTCAATTAAATATATTTGTCAACTCAATGTTTGTTTATAAAAATTAATTATTCTTATTTACTACTTGTAACGATTTGTCCTTTTTGTTTATACACAAAACTTAACTGTGATGTACCCATAGGCTAAATAAATGTTCTTCATATCTGGAATTGTTGAAAATTCTTATAGAGAACCATAAAATTCGTGATACGTATTCATTATAAATATCGACGACATATCTCCAGTGTAAGTTAATGGATTATAAGCTGTTTTTTAATGTACTATTATTGTATGATAATAAGATTGAAGTCTAGGAAAAAACCGGAATACCAGACAATCAGAAAATCATTTAAAACAGTACTAAAAAAATACTAGTACATTTCCTCATATTTTCCATTTTCCCTCCCACAAAAAAGGGGCAGAAATAAACAGCGGTCATTACTTGCTCATCATGAAAGTATGGGTATATAATACATAACTCAACACAACAAAAAAGAAGAAAGATAACTAAAAAATAAAAAGCTACAAATTAACGGGAAATATTAATAGAGAAATACCAGCAAAACCGAAATGAACAGTTTGGGACAAGGGAGGCAAATATCACAGGAATATATACTTTATTGATTTGATTTGAAAAATGCTTTTGATGGAATAAGAAGGGAAGTTTATATGGATATTGTTGTGATTGTCTCTTGTCCTCATTTTTAGACGAGAACCAAATTTCTTTCTGATTATGAAAGACTCTGATTAATTAATCTTCGTAGAAGCAGGTTACAATTCGATGTTGAAGTAATAGTAGATTGTGAGTTTAAATATTTTTATTTTATTCGAGAACAGTTAATTTTACAAACACTTTTATTTTATAATTTGTGTTAAAAACGAATAAGTTTAAAACTGACCACTTTGCTATGTCGAGTATGCACGATAATATGTGGTGAAAGCGAAATATGTAATTTTACGCAGCATGTCATGAGTTGTTCAACTAAGGACTGGATAGAGAATGTGTACGTAGAAAGCGCGTGTTGTGATTGTCCCAACTGGGGACGAGAGAGTGTCTTGTTACTGCAAAGAAACAAGAATTTATGGGGATTCTTGAAAAGGGAGAAAATGAATGGTATTTTTCATTGACTAGTTTGTAAATTCAAAGCAATAAAATGTTTTTTATGATCTAAAACCTTTTAGCAGAAATAGAACGATAAAAAATACAGGTGTGTGTGGCTAGAATTGTTTCTTTGGACACAAAACTACAAAAATGAGATTCCTAAGAAAAATAGGTTTCACAAGAATATATCAAATCATAAATAACAAAATAATACTAAAGCTAAGGTTAAAACCAATAGATACATTTATATATGAAAGACTACGAAAGAATAACAAAAAAAAAGTATACGAAGTCAGAGCGCAAGGAAAAAATAAGGTAGAACGTTCAAGAATGAGATTGGAGGATCATATCAGACCAGAAGCAAGAAAGAGAGGATTGTAATAGAAAGAGATAAGAAAATTGTACCCAAATTAGACAATCAAGAAAAAAAAGAGTATTATAGAGAAGCAGGCTAAGAATGAATTTATGAAATAAATATGAATTTATTTGTAAACCCAGCAAACGAATGAAAAGATACCTGACGGAATTGTTTAAAGCACAGGAAAATAATAATCAACACAATAACGTACCTGAATTAAGACCCGAAATAGAAATCAGTTTTCAGGAAGTAGAGATAGCCATAAATTCACTCAAAAATAGAAAATCGCCAGGACCAGACGGAATAACCAAAGAGATTCTAAAACATGGAGGACAAAGTATATCCCTAAAACTTATACAAAAACTAATATTGCACTGCAAGATACCAGACGCATAGAGAAACAACATAATAATACCAATGTTCAAGAAAGGAGATAAAGAAGACCCCAACAATTATAGAGGTATAAATCTACTGAACACCGCACTTAAGCTTACCACAAAAATCCTAACCAACAAAATCAATAAACTAACAACTTTATCAGATGAACAACAAGGATTCAGATCCGGAAGATCCTGCGTAGACGCCGTATTTGTACCAAGACAAATCACAGAAAAGGCCATCGAGTACAATAAACCAGCATATCTATGTTTTATAGACCTAACAAAGGCTTTTAATCGCATCCAAGTCGAAGACGTCTTACACCTACTGTATAAACGAAACATACCAATCAATATTATACAAACCATCGAAAACATCTACTTCCATAATCGAGTACAGGCAAAGGTAAATGGAAAACTAACACAGTGTACACCAGTACAAAGCGGAGTCAGGCAGGGTGACCTCGTTAAGCCCACTTCTCTTTAATATAATAATGGACGAAATAATGCAAGCAGTACGTAAAGGTCATGGCTACAGAATGGAGAACAAAGAAATCCAAATATTATGTTATGCAGACGACGCCGCATTAATCGCCAAGACAGAAGACGAGATCCAAAGATTAACACACATCTTCAATACAACAGCCAAGAAATACAATATGATAATATCAGCAGAAAAAACCAAATGCATGACAACATCTAAATACCCACTACGATGTAAAATCGAAATTGATGGGAAGATAATAAAGCAGGAAGCAAGGTTTAGATATCTAGGAATAGATATAACTAGTTACGGAGATGTTGAACAAGAAGTACGACAATACGATTATACATTAAGAAGTACTATGCACGAAGGTGATCAAAATGGAGAATGTTTTGTCATATATAAAGAAATTGTAAATTTTACAAGATCTGCAGACTTAAATCAACGACAATTAATTGCTTTCTTAAGTGAATTAGAGAGTCATTATTCAGGTTATTATTATTATTATTATGCATATACATATTCTATAGCGAGGTACGTTGGTTATCTTGCTCTAAGATTCTGAAACAGTTCTGGGATTTGAAAGAAAAAATATGTAAGTTTTTACAAACTAAAAATAAAGATACAAGCTTGTTCCCCGATCAAATATGGTTGCAAGGTTTATATTTTATGGTTGATATAACCAAACACTTATCCAATTTAAATTTATTGTTACAAGGCAAGGATCAGATCATTACGAACATGCTTGACATAAATAAAGCATTCAAATGTAAACTGTTTCTTTGGGAAAAATCAACTGCAAAGTGAAGATTTAGCGCACTTCTAAACAAATAAGAACAAATCTAGTATAGATGATACTGCATTGTATCAAAAATATGCAGAAAAAAATTAAAATCTTAAAACAGAATTTGAAACGGTTTACAGATTTTAATTCTTTGGAAGAAACATTTTGTTTGTTTTCTTCGATTTTCTCAATAAATATAAATTCAGTGCCCACACCCAGTAACATGCAAATGAAAGCGATTGAGATTCAGTGCAGCTCAAATTTTACAAATATTTACCGCCAAGATTTAAAAATACTTGAAAATTTTCATATGAATTGATTTCCATGTTTGGAAGTACTTATCAGTGCGAGCAATTATTTTCTGTTATGAATGGAAACTGTATTAATAACGCTCACCTTGGGTCAATTTTGAAAGTATTCTCGGCCAATAAAATTTTTGCCGAAATAGGAAAGATAGTAGCAGAGAAGAAATGTAGCAATGAAGAGATGAGTATCAGGACGTAAACAATAATTTAACTTTATACATGTTTATTACAATGTACTATTCCAACAAAAAAATATTTGTTTCTATGAACATTGATTTTTTGCGGCCCACCTAAAGTTAAGCATTGTTTAATTCGGCCCAAGTAAGCTCTTGAGTTTGACAACCCTGGTTTATCGATTAAATAAAAATAAAAATTTTCTTCTTAGAGTCAAATAGACTATATAATCCGAGATTCCTTAATAATACCTGAATTATCGATTTCTTATCCGTATTATTAATCTCTTATCAACCCAATTCATAAAAAACAGCACAGTTATCTAACACGTGTATTGAATTTCATGATATAAGCCACTTCGCAGGATTCTCAAATGGGATTATAAAAAATATCCTTGAAATATTTATATCCCAATTCATAATATATTTTCATGCATATTCATATTTGTTTGGGAAGGAAATGTGTTTAACAGACACTATTAAATTAATGTGAATTATATAATGGATCACATAAAAAGCGGAATACGCATTATTTCCTAAAACGTAATGGTTATTTTATATGTCGTAAGTCGTAATAATCACGATTAATTATAAAGTATATTAGAGATTTTACATATAAAAATAAAATTATTTGATAAAATGCGTTACTTGTGCAATTGCAAGCATAAACAAGGCGATTGTTAGCAAGTGAATTTTGTAGGTACTCAAAAGTGCCTAATAAACGACTCAATTCAGCCAAAATATTCATTGCCTCAGCCTCAGATAGCCATGCTGCAATGAAGACTATGAAATCTACAACAGACGGTGCTAGGAATGCAAACGGCCCCTTAGGCAACTATCAGGGTACCACAAAGTAACTTTGCTGCTATAAAGCACATAAAGAAATTGTTCTTAATGAGGTTGTTGATAGTATTACTTAAGAAGGAGCTAATTCTTCTTTTCATCAAACCTAAGCCATTTTGAGGTGTACCAAAAACTCGCTTAGTAGAGAATGTCCGAAAATGGGAAAAGTGTTAGTAGTTAGTATAGCGTACTAGGATACATACAGGCAAGCAAAAAGGTAATTACAACCTTATGATCGCTGCTCAAAATACTCTTAGAGCTTCAGTAAATTGACTCAGTGTTTACACTAGACACAGTTTATTCAGATAATATTTGTATAAAATGAGCTAAGTAAACAGAGCAAGAGATAGATTCTGGGAAAATTCAGAGTAAATAGCCAATCATATTGTCTATAACTGCCTAGTAATTGTTCACCAACGCCATAAGTACCCGGAGAGGTCTTTTTAGAACCTAAACAGGTAAACAAATTTCTCCTAAGTGGATAATAAGCTTCCTTAGAAGTCCCAGAATCTCTTGCTTTAGAGAGTCAATCGACCCCTTTGAAATCTACAATCTCATCACCTTCAGATGGCGCTACAGCCCTCGTGAGCCTTGACCTGCCTCAAAGCATGCTTCTATCATTCCCCGTCGGATACCTGTCTTTCATCTCCCACTCCTATCTAGATCTATATACCTCTACATCGTCCAGATATCTGAGCCTAAGTCGTACCTTCCTTCTAATTTTAACCGACTTATTTAACATATTTATTTTAGCATGGCAAATTTTTTACGACAAATTTCTTGATTTCAGCTGAAGGCCTACGTTAAAGTAGCAGCGATTAGCCATCCTTTGTTACTTCTGTGGACGTATTGGTTTTGCATTCCACGGGTGAACCCAAATAATAGAATTTCTCCACTGTTTCGAAGGTTTCAAAGAATGTTTCCACTGTGTATTAACCACAAGTCCGATATTTTCTTCGGCATTTTTGATTCATGTGAACGCTTCAACAGCTTCATCTCGGGCTCTTCCAATTAACACGATATCATCAGCGTATGCCATTATTCGGGTGTATATCGTATCATTTAAGTTTATTCTTGAATCTCTCATAATTTTCTCCAACAAGTTGAACAGCGTGAATCATAGTCATCGTCCTGGTGCTGTTAGTTTTAAATGGATCAGAGATCAATTATTTTGATGTTCCAAAGTCGACCACAGCAGAATATAATTGTGGCCTGTCAATGTCGCAGTCTATGTCAAATTACGTTGTTTTTTTTACTATTTGTCTGATTAATGATATGTGATCAGTGGTTATCTGCTTTTTAAAAAACCTCTTTGGTAGGTTCCAATGATATCGTCAACGTTCATGCAGTATTAGGAAGAAAACCTTGTATGCCGTATTAAGAAGGGGGTTCTCGCTAAAATTGGAACAGTCAAGTACGTTTCTTTTTTCTGAATGAGGCATACAATTTCTGTATTCCATTCTTTAGGTAGATTGCGTACTTGCCATATCTGTATCAGTAGCTTTTGAATGAGGGTTATAAACGTTTGATCCCCAAATTTAAATATTTCTACTAGTAAATTGTCAGATCCTTGTGATTTTTAGCTCGATAATGAATTGCTTTAATTACTTCTTCGATGGTTGGAAGTTCAGTCTACTAGTGCTCGAGCTCTATAGAGTCTCTACACTCTATTTTTTCCATCAAGTAACATCCTAGTATTTCTGACACATTTTCAGTACTTTTGCGTTCAAAATATCTCCATTCTGAGCCTTAATCCAGTTTGTTAGTGGCTTAAAAGCTTTTCTGTTGGTGTTATTTCGTTTGTAAAATTTTCTGTATTGGTGTTATCTGTTTAAGCTTTAAATTTCTTCAAACTCTTTATTGATTTTTTGGCTCTCCTTTTTAATCGATATTCTTCATTACTCCAAGTGCTCCTATTGATTATTATTCTCTTTGGTTACACGTTTGCATTCTTTATCAGAACAATTGTTTCGCTGTCCTTTAGATACTCCATCCAATGCTTCCTCTGCTGTCTCTTAAATCGTGGTTTTTATAAACTCTTAGTTTGTGATTCTTTGAAGGGCCTGCCTCTAAGTGAAAAAGGACCAGAAATACTAAAGGTACAAGTACTGCATGCTATACAGTTGGCAACGAACAGGAAAGCTGTTGGAGGTATTATTCCTACAGATATGTTAAAATTAATTAACGAAGAAGACATTAAAATGTTGGTTAAGCTTTTAAATCATGTGTACTCAACGGATGAAATCGAATAATTCTTTAATTGTTTTGTAACTAGAACTCGATATGTGAAGTGTCCTGATTCTTGAAGCACGATCTGCAGAGCTAGCAACTTGTGTGTGATTGCAAGAATACATATTTCATTTAATTAAAGAATAAAATAGAATGGGACCCCGCTGAATAAAGATGTGCTCGAATTATTTTCCCTTAGCTATTTAACAATAAAAGATCCTGCTCCCAAATAATGCTCGTTCTGGCATTATTGCACTCTTAGCAACATTCAAAACTTTTACTGTTATCTTCTTAGTTATACGTAAAATATTAAAGGTCATGCCGTAGTTATAACTGATATACATACATAATGCCTAAAGGTTTTTCAAGTTTCCATTGGAATCCTTTAATTGAGAAGCAATTCACCACATTGATGACGCAGTTTGAAGTCGCAATATTAAAGATATCTTATCAATGATATAAAATATACATTAAAAACGGAACTACTCAAAATAATACCTTGAGATTCCCATTAAATTTATTTTTATTGCACTTTCGTTACATTCTAATTCGATATACCGTTTTTGCGAAACCTTGAGCCCACACGCTTGAATCACGTTTACTTTCAACCGATGTCGTTGTCACCGAGCCAGATTTACTTAAACCCATGCTTTCTATTCAATAATTTTGACTTAGAGGAAAAGAGAATGAATAATTTGTATATTCCCGGTATATATTCAGATAGGTTAGGATTCTAAAAATACTTGGCGTTTGCCAAATATTTCTACAACCTGCTATTTTTGATCATCTGTTCAGTTTGCATTTCCGTGTTAATTTTAGTAATACCTTAATACCAACAACTCAAGACTAAATTTACTCGGGAAATTAGAACTGAGAGAATTTTACAAATAAATTTTAGAAGAACAAAGAAAATATACAAAAAAAACTCATTTGAGCAGATTAGTATATTATACTTGCAGGTAAACATAATGTTCACTCAAGGTCAAGTGTGTTGAATTAAGGGATGCATTTAGGTTCATCCTTCTTCAATTTTGCTAGTCAGCGATTCTCCAGATAATTGAAAAAATGAAATATAATTTTTG
This sequence comes from Diabrotica undecimpunctata, assembly GCF_040954645.1. Classification (NCBI taxonomy): domain Eukaryota; kingdom Metazoa; phylum Arthropoda; class Insecta; order Coleoptera; family Chrysomelidae; genus Diabrotica; species Diabrotica undecimpunctata. The sequence goes on from NC_092811.1 coordinate 102,311,208, forward strand.
CAAAAAAAAACTGGTCTTTGGAATAGAGCCTTTCGAAAAAGAAAATGTACAGGTTGTTACACCAAAAAATACGGGGAGAAATAACGAAAAATCATATAAAAAAGGATGTAACGTATTGTGATACTGTCGCCAGAAGTGACCAATCACGACGCAGATTGTCACTCTAGCCTACCAATCACATACAGTTTTATTAATTGCGTTGTCACATAATAAAAAGGCAGTACATCTTCCGATCGGGATCTAGTATCTAGTCGTCTTACACTATTAGCCCCGCTAGACCTTGTTGGCCGAGTGCCATTTAAAAATTCAACGTTTATTATTATTACCCAAGATTGAACCTTTGTGAAGACTTAGCTTGGAAGAAGAGTCCGAATGCTTTTACAGTGAATACGAACAAAGTCTATTTGACTACGCAGCATTCACAAGAAGGTGTAGGAGCCAGAGTAGCGGTTGACTGTTGGTCAGTAGACTGTTGGTCATTCTTCTGTTAGTGTTCTTACACACCTTGTGGGGTGTGTGCTCGACCAGACGTCGAAACGTAAGGGGCTGGCATCTCTGTGAAATCTAGAGCGTACACCGCAATTGGAATACTCATATCCAATACATGTAAGAAAATAATACACCGTCAAGTAAGAATATATCGAATTTTTAAAGTATTCTAAATTGTCGGTGGGCTTTCGAGGACTATAGAGTCCCCAGTGAACTTCACTGAGTGTGGTACAGGTACACACCATTACCACGAGGTCGAGGATGGAGCCGAGAAACCTTCGAAGCGCGGCGGTCGCGGTCGCAGATCATCCAGATACGGAGAATACCTCCGTGGATGCTACGGCCACATGCGAGAGCGAGCCTCATCTGCACTTAGAATTAACTTATTTACATGTAAAATCGTTCTATAATTTTTTTTTATATTATAGCTCTTGTCTGTTTCTTATTTAGTATAACTGTTTCATTTTTGCAATAAAAAATTTTAAATTTTAGTTTTTTTTTATTAGTAAACTCGTTATACACGAGACTCGCATGCCACAGCGTATCACGTAGCAAAAGTCAGAAAACAGAAAACGAAAATTTAAGTGATTGCAGAGCGGTTTTATACGACCGCCGTAGCCGCGTGGCAGTTAACCTGTTAATACCTACTTGCCAATTCCAAAATATGAAATTCATTTAAAATCTTAAATCTTATATAATTGTTTAAAACACAAACATTTAAAACGTCGGTTTTGTTGTTCTGATATTATCTTGTTTCAATTTTTGATAATTAGAGAATCATTTGAAGTACCTTCACCTTGCTTTTAACAGTTAAGTTTTTAATCTTTACATCTAAGTTCATTATAAATGAGCAAATATCCTTGATAAATTTACTGTGTACACTAAGTACATTTATTTTGTTTAATGTTTCATTTCAGTTCCTTCTGACTAATTTTATATGTTTTGTCGGTATTTTTAATACAGTTTTGGTCTTATAAGATATGTTCATGCTTCCATAGACTTGCTAACTGTATATAAACAATATATAGTTCAAGATTTTGCTCATAACTATTGTGTGATAAATATGGTGTCATATATACACTACACAACTAACATAACTATTCTGCAGAGGCTAAGTAAAGACGAAGGAAATTAGGAAATTGATTAACTGTCTGACTTTGTGGTACCCATTTCATGTGAACTACACCCCGTATATCAAAGAAAACAATCAACATCGCCTTGAATTTGGACACTCATCCTCGCTTTTTGACTCTAAGAGTTTGGAGTATTCCACTGCTTAGATTGCCGATTGATTTCAGGGTCATGTTGAAAAATTTATGTCTGGTCACAAGTTATGACCATTGAAATGAAATCTGCCCTTTTTGATGCATTCCACGGTGTCAGAACAAATTAATATCTCTACAATGCATCTTTTGTTTTACCGTTAGGAGTCTGACAACAAGCTTAGCACACACTTTCCTAATGTAAAATTTGTTTCAGTTACTTTATTAATGTCCACATGTTCAGTAATAGCCCTGATACCTATTTTTTTTATTTTTTCGAACTATTTTGGCCATTTTGAGACGTTCAAGTCAAATATTTAAGTCACAGGCTGCACGGGACGTTGGTCATCTTCAACATACTCACTGCCGTTCTTAAAATGTTTCCACCTGAACAATTTCATAGCTTTACTTTAGTTTCATAACTGAGGGTGAAAAATTTTGATTTTGTGCGATAGCATCGCGATGAGTTTACCCCACTAAGGACGGGAGAACGTGTAATTAGGGAGGCGAAGAAACGGCTTTTGTAGATATTTTATGATATTTTTATGGCTTATAGTTTTTTAAATTCAAAAGCAATAAATTATTTTACAACCGATTATTAAAAAAGACCTTTTAGTGCGACTAAAACGATATGAAATGCAGGTGTGAGGTTCGAATTGTTTCTTATGACCATAAAAGACAATTTGACCTAGATTTACTGACGCCTAGATTTGGCACTACAGATATTGTGTTAATAATGTATACAAAAAGGGTCTGATTCAGTATACAAATGTATACAAAAAAGTTCAAACTGTTTTTTATACTGATAAAATAAAGTTGGGCCTAGATTAATATCGCGTCAAGTTGACGCCTCAAATATTATGTAAATAATCTTTCTGAAAATATTATGAAAGAGTATGATTTATGACATAATAAAACTTAAAGACATTTAACGAAAACTCAACGTTGTGGTAAATAAATATAGTACAGGGCTGGATTATATTTGTCAATATGTTACAAGGCTGTAATAATATATAAATCACGGTTATTTTATTCTTCTCGCTACACAGGTTTTCGTTAAAAAAAATAGCCTCTGAATTTAATTGTAAAACCGTGCTAAGCTTTGACTTAAGAGTCATCATTCAACCCATCATCTTTATTTACTTGGTTTTCTACTGCCTTTTGTATAATCCCTCACCAGTTTTCCTGTTGTGCTTTCTTCTTACTTTACTATTTCCCGAATATTTATCGAATATTTTTCGATAGCCTCCAGCCATCTATTTCTACTTCTTCCCTGTAGTATTTTTACAACCAATTCTGCCTTGAACTTTCATTAGTCTCCACGATTAATTTTTATTCGTTGTGTGTACTCTTCAGATAAAACTTGTAATTTCGTATGAAATGCCAGAGCTCTTAAACTTGAACAGTGCCGTGATTGATTTCGTGTTTCATTCCAACCTTAAAGTATCAAAAAAGGAGTTATTACGATGACCAGAAACGTGAAAGTACATAAAATTCCAATAATGTTTGCGATAAATTCTTGGTACAATATCGATTTCCCCGTCTGAATTTAAATACAGACACGCTTGGCTTATCGAATGCAATATGTATCTACAAAGAAAATATATCAAAACGGATATGGGATTACGTTAGTGTTAGTCTATACAGGAATTTCCGAAAGATAAGGTAGACCGATATAGAACCTATTCATGGAAAATTGAGGGAACCGGAAGTTTTAAACGTAGTTCCCGTAAGAAATTATATAATAAGTACGTGCAAAAACTTAATCAACCTTGACTTTGAAACATTATCTGATAATTGTTCTGGCTTGACGTACAAATCAGACGAGGACCCGAAGGTAGAATCAATTTCAGGAGAAACGAAAATTATTTATTATAGGGTATGTGTTAATACATTATTTGGTTACAAAAATCTCACTTTTGTGATGGCTTAATTTTTTCGGATCAACAGCGGGATTTGTTTGAAATTGATAAGGAAACTAAAAGGGGATATATATATATATATATATATATATATATATATATATATATATATATATATATATATATATATATATATATATACTTCGGACTAACACGCAATTCGGTGAATTGCGTGTTTGGAATATATTGCCTGACATACAAGATTTTAAGATTTTTATTTATTGTTTTAACAAAGAAAAACACAAATTTCTACTTATGGGATATCTGGATTTCTTCTTTTTCTTTCCAATCCCGCATCCCTTTTTAGAATTTTTTTTACGTGTCTCGACAGCGTAGGTCACTGACACAGGTACAATTTTATTACATTACATTACAAGAATATACAGTAACATTACAATTAATAAAGAAATACATTACATATTGTTAAAATTATTAATTATCAAATTCTAAACTTCGTTTCTTCTTCTAAATTTCCTGGTAAAGCTTGGTTTCATAGAGGAAATTAGTAAGGTTTTGGAATTGATCTGGCGAACTGAGAATATTTTGTAGGTTTCGCATCAAAAGATTCTTTTTTCTTTCTTTGTTAAAGTGGGGACAGTCTACGAGAATATGTTTAACAGATAAAATATTACCACAGTGTGTACATGTAGGTGGATCTTGGGAAGTCATTAAATGTTTATGAGATAGTCTTGTATGGCCGATTCTTAGTCGGCGAATTAAGATTTTGTTTTTTCGTGTCATGGAAGGAAACTCAAGCTTTTTAACGCTGAGATGGACGTCTCGAAGCTTGGAAGGGATTTTATTCCAGTTATCTTGCCAAGACATTTGGATGATATTTTTAAAATACGACTGTAAATCTGTATGTAGTTGTATGTTTTCAGTGTCCATATTAGAAGAGGCTTGTTTTGAAAAGAGGTCGGCTAGATCGTTACCTGGGATTCCTACATGAGAAGGAATCCATATCATTGTTATGGATACTCCCATTAAGATTAAACTATCGAAAGAGTTTTGAATAGTTTGAACAAAGGATGTACCGTTTACATACTTTTGAGAGAATATATAGACGCTAAAGAGTCTGTACATATTGCTACTTTTTTATATTCTGGAGATAGTAAGTTTGTAGCTTGGAGAATAGAGAATAATTCAGCAGTATGTATGCAGCAGAAGAGCGGAGATTACAAGATATGATTAAATCTGTGTTTGAAGTTACAGCACATCCAACAGCTATAGGAATCTTAGAACCATCTGTGCATAATATTTGGTCAAATCTGTTGTTAGCAATTAATTCTTTAAAGGTTTGCCTTAGAGAAATTGTGGATGTGTCTGATGCTTATCATAATTAGTTAACGAGAGATTAAAATCTGATATCAATTTATTCCAGGGAGGTTTAGGTGATATTAATATTGGAGTTGCAGCTGAAAGATCGATATTATTCAGATGTGGTGAGAGATACTGTGGCATAGATTGAAGTTGAATAGGAGAAGGAGAGTTTAAAAGTTCATTACTTAATAATTTATAAGTTGTCGTTTCGGTATTAGCTGAGATTCGAGACGAATATTTTAAAAGGAGTTGCCGGCGAGGTAGCCAGAGGGGAAGTTCGTTAGCTTCTCGGTATCAACTCTCTGCGGGGCTCGACCTGAAGGCTCCAAGGCATATTAAGAGTGCAGTGTTGTGTACAGAATTAAGAAGTTTTAAATCTGATGGGCTAGCTGACATATAAATGAAACTGCAGTAGTCTATTTTAGAACGAATAAGACATCTATAAATCTGAAGCAAGGAGTCTTCGTCTGTACCCCAATGATGATTAGAAAGAGTTTTTAATAAGTTAAGATTTGTCATGCACTTAGTTTTGAGATCTTATAAATGGCATTTCCAAGTAAGTTTACTGTCGAATGTGAGTCCTAAAATCCGCATACTCTTTACTGCAGGTAGACAAGTACCATTTATGGTAATTTTAGGATTTATAGTACTGGCTGTCCTGCGAGAAAACTTAATGATTTTTGTCTTTTCAACAGAAAAGTTAAATCCACTTACTGAAGTCCATTAAAGCAATTAGTCAGTAGCACCGACCCTTGGGGAACGCCATCAGTTTGTTTGGAAGTCCTAGAGACTTTGCCATTTTCTCTTACGTTAAAAGTTATATTTGTTAGAAATTGATTAATAAATGAAGATATATTTCCCGGTTGCCTAAAGAAGATAAAATCTATATTGTTATATTGTTTTATATTTATATATTTTTCAATGTCATAGTATAGACTTTACACTAATTCTGATTTTTTGTTTCAGGGCCACCTACAAAAAAAATGACAAAAAACCGGCTTCGGCCACCAAAAAATTTAAAAAATACTAACAAAAACCGGCGCAAAAAAATTAACAAAAACCCCAAAACCCGGGCACGTAGGGCCCAACCCCTTGAGCACCAAGTCGCCGAACTGAGCCTAGGCTCAGAGCGGAGACTTGAGGCCCAAGTAAGCAATTTTAGTTCGCGGATAAGCCACATCATGATAACAGGATCATAGCGACAATGCGCTGTCCTGAGTTTTGCAATCGATTAGGAAACCATGTTGGGGTTCTATTACCTAGGACCTCCACATGAAGAGCATTTGGCTGATAGTTGTGCCCCTATCGCGCATCAGAGTGCTATAGGGGGGAAAGGGATGGTCTGGAGCATTGGAGCGCGGTGGGGTGACTCCTGTTTACTCGAGGTAACACACCTCGCTCCAATGAATTGTTACACCCGAACGTAATTCTTAGGGGTGAACATTTCTCACAGGTTGGGTTTAATCAAATTGCTTGCTTGCGTTGATCATTTAAAAGACATTTTTAATCAATGCCTAGATGACTGATAATAATTTTTGTTTCCATTTTTCACAAATTTTTAAAAGAAATAGTGTATTGTTTCTAACTACATGAATAAAAATTGGTTAATGTAACCATGTAGAATGTACTTATTTTTCATCGTATTTTATCTTAAAACATCTTTTTGCTAAAATACGACAATTTAAACATGAGTGACACCTGTCCCCCACTTGCCCAACTACGTCATACTTAAACACGCGCCTAACGCAGGGTTAAAAAAGATCAAGGCCCCAACGCTTCAGGTGTAAGTGAAACGCAAATATCATTTCTTAAACAGTAAAACAATATTTATCTAGGAATTATACCGCAATTATTTAAATATTTAATTTAATTAAATATTGTAAACACCTAATTGCTTTTAAAATATTTGAGCATTCTATACAAAATATCTTTCCGAGTTATTGAATAATCAGAACGCTATTTATTGACAAACAAAAATATGGATTTGGTATCGTCGTAAATAAATAAAGCATGGAGCAATGAGGGAAATGACCTCTAATTATAACAAATATAAACGGCGTACTATTGATCTGAATAAATTTTTTGACGTTGTCAATGGAGTAAGTAATAAATGGCTTCTCACAGCATCTCTCTGCAACGATTATTAAATAATGATTCAACGCGATTAACTCTTTTATGTTCCATTGACCAATTTATTAATAAAAATGTGTACTCTAACTGACCGTAATTAAATTGGAATTTTTCACCGTCTCGCGTCAGTCTCGTTCATGTGAAAAAATACAATAAGTTTATTTAGACTGTATATATTTTAACAACTTAAGTGGGCAAACGAATTACATAAATCAAAAAATATTCAAAATTTGTTTTGACACGTTAGAACTAGAATAAGTTCGAATTACCTTAGAATCTTTTAATTACTCCGAAATCATACGAAAATATTTTAAAGCTAGGAAATGAAGTTGTTTCTCTTTGATTTTGTCGTCTGGTTGTTGCAACAAATTGCCATTTACTGTTTTTGCGTATGTAAGTAGTTGACCAAGGTAATTCGATGAAAATTCTAAAACACACAGTAAACACGAATTATGATGAGGCAGCAGCCTGTTGCGCGAGTGACTTATTTTCGTCTGGAAACCCACCCCCACCGCCCACCGGGCAAACGATTGGAAGCTCTGCATTTATTCAGTGGCGTATACGCGAAGTGTTAGTGAACACGTAGAAGCCACAGTACAAAAAGCAAACATGGCAAGAGCTTCAATAAGAGGACTAACAGGGAGAAAAAGTAAACTCAGACTAAAAACAAAGATAAGACTAATAAATAGCATAATACTGCCCATACTAGCATATGCATCCCTTGCTTGGGGACATATATGCAACACATCAAAAACGAAAATACAAGCGACACACAACAACAGCCTAAGAGAAGCAGTCAACGTACCAAGATACGTTGCAGAAAGATTCCTCTTCAGAGAAAGAACTACAACAAATCAAAGTGACTGACACGATGAGAGAAAAAGCCAGGATAAAGTTCGCAGAAATAGAGAACCACCCCAGTCACATACTAAGAGAGATGATGACGTATGACGCTTTCTACAGATGGAAGCACAAAAGACCAAAACAACAAATAGTAGAATAAAACAACAACACCAGAAAGAAAATTAAACCAGAGAGAAAATAAAACACTACAGAGAAAATAAAACACCAGAGAGAAAATACTTCAAAATAATCAACAACACACATAGAAGACAGTTCGTAGCTCAAAAAACACTCAATGACTATCGCCAAACACAAAGTGGGCCCGGTTGCCTAAAGAAGATAAAATCTATATTGTTATATTGTTTTATATTTATATATTTTTCAATGTTGTAGTATAGACTTTACACTAATTTTGATTTTTTGTTTCAGGGCCACCTACAAAAAAAAATTACAAAAAACACAAAAAACCGGCATCGGCCACCAAAAAAATTAAAAAAATACTAACAAAAACCGGTGCAAGCCACCAAAAAAAATTAACAAAAACCCCAAAACCTGGGCACGTAGGGCCCAACCCTTTGAGCACCAAGTCGCCGAACTGAGCCGGGCTCAGAGCGGAGACTTGAGGCCCAAGTAAGCAATTTTAGTTCGCGGATAAGCCACATCATGATAACAGGATCATAGTGACAATGTGCTGTCCTGAGTTTTGCATTCGGTTACTAAACCATGTTGGGGTTCTATTACCCAGGACCTCCACATGAAGAGCATTTGGCTGATAGTTGTGCCCCTATCGCGCATCAGAGTGCTATAGGGGGGGAAAGGGATGGTCTGGAGCATCGGAGCGCGGTGGGGTGACTCCTGTTTTACTCTAGTTAACACACCTCGCTCCAATGAATTGTTACACCCGAACGTAATTCCTAGGGGTGAACATTTCTCACAGGCTGGGTTCAATCAAATTGCTTGTTTGCTTGCTTGAAGTGTTAGTGTTCTGTTCTTTAACAGACTTAACCGCGATTCACTTATACTATGTTTGAAAATAATCAATACAGTCCTTTCACTTAGCTTGGGAATATTTTGATAGGTTCATTGTAGGAAATATACAACTCTAAAATTCCTACATCACACTATTAACAGCTGAAAATAAACTTCTTATTGCAAACTTCTTTCATTGAAAAAAGAAGAAAAGCATGAATTCTGGAAGAGTGTACTAAACTCATAAAATCTTCGAAATATTTTTAAAAAAATATTTCAGTTGTTATAATTTGACGTGGATATATAATATATTATATTCTGCCAAGCATAGCGGCGTCAATTGTTGGTACATTACTACTATATTTGATACTACTTTGATAAATACTTATTCCACACATAATTATACGTATTTTGTTATCTAAAAACCAAAGTTTATGTTGTACTATTGTGTTCTACGAAAATATCAACAACATCGAAGTATGTCGTAATTTACTGATTACTTTTGTCAAACTCATTTTCTCAAAATGTTCTTTAGTTTTTACAATAAATAATTTTATTTTTTCTTGCAAGCATTATGTTGGTGTCTGATTAACGCAGATTGCTTGGTTGTATAGTGATTTTCAGCTATTTCCAATCGACGTCAAAATTTAACCAGCGTGGCAACAAAATAGTTACTAAAGTTACTATAATAGACAGCTGGCAGCTTTCAAAAGCTCTTACGTTTGGCTTCCTCCGTTCACGATATAGCTCTTGATATATTCTGGATGCAAGTAGGCAATTTATCAAACTTTCTCCCAGTACCCAGATTATATCTGTTAATTCTTCTACACAAAAATTTATTTTTAAAATTAAAGACAGGCCACCCAAACTTAAAACATTAAGACAAAAAAAATTAAAAAGGTAATAATATGAAAACTGTCATTTTTTCAAAGCCTATTGTTTCAGTAAGAATGTAAACATTATGTGGAACAAAATCAAAATTTCTGTTATAAAGTCCCAGAACGAAACCGTACAAAAGAAAGAAAAAAGCCGAAAACCTTGGATGACGAGAGAAATACTGGAAATTATGGAACAAAGAAAAAAATATAGAAACAAAATGCCGAAACATTATGCCGACGATGTAGACATTATCTCCGAAAGTGAGAAAGACCTGCAGAACCTGCAGACCTACTACTAAACACAATTTGTGATACTGAGGAACAGTTTGGTTTAACAATAAATATAAAGAAAAAAAAACCATGGTTATCAGTAAGAGGGGTAAAGTCATAACAAGGATCCAGATAAAAAATGAAGATATTAAACGAGTGGACAAAATGAAGTACGTAAGAGTCTGGATTAGTGGAGATCTAAATCCGAAATCAGAAATTCCATCAAGAATAGAGCAATCAAGAGCAGCCTTTTCGAAGGTGAGAAATTTCTGAGTAACCAAAGACTTAATCTGCAAATCCGATATCGGACAGTAAAATGTTATATCCACTCTATTTATTTTTATGGTGCCGAAGCTTGGATTGTTAATGTTGACTTAATGAGAAAGCTGGAAGATTCTGAGATGTGGATCTTTAGAAAAAATTTGAAATTACCATGGACCAATCATATTACGAACGAAATCGTGTTGCACAGAATGGAATGAGACAGAAAACTTTTAACCACTTAGACCATACTTAGAAATAATAAGTACGGGGTAGTACGTATGATAAGGAAAATGGGTAGACGACAAATATTCTAACTGAAAAACATTCGCAACTGGACCGGTTTAAACACACAGACGGTTTTGAGAAAAGGAGAACATGGAGACGAATTTGCAATGGTTATAGCCAACCTTCATTAGTGGAGTCGGCACTAAAAGAAGTAGACTATTTTACCGTTGCTGATACAAGTGGGCTTTTACTTAATAATTGCTCGCCACAATCGACGGTGATAAATGTTTAGTAAAAACTTCTTGGGTTAGAATACTGGTGATATAACATTAATCGAAAAACTTTTGTTTTGAAAAAAAAATTGTATAAGTTATTTATTGAATAAGAATAATTTTGTTAAATTATTACAAAAGACTAAGTTATTTCTACTCACAAAAGTTATTCTCGAAATTTAAAGAAAACTACAAATATGTCGGAAAGTAATGAGTTTAGGTATAAGAAATAATTCATAAAAATGAAAGAGTATCTATCATAAATGCAATCTTGTAAAAAAATAAAATATAGGGTTGGGCATTTAAAAAATATGAAAAAATTGTAATTTTCTTACGTAGTTCGCCCTGTATACGAATATTTATCAATGATTTCTGTTAAATTTACTTAATTTGAAACTACTTCATTATATAAAATGAATACTTATTTATTTATATCTTTATATACAGTGTGTTTATTTCATAGCGATTTCGAAATAAAAATAGTCATATTTCGTTTAATATCCTGTATAGTAGTGTCAAACCCCATATTGTAAGAACAGGGATTATAAGAGAAATCTAAATATGAGAAAATATACCGGATGTCCTATTTAATAAATTGTACTTTTGCTTTACCACGCAGTTATTAATCACCCTGTAGAATTCGGTATATTATCCAAGCTTGGAGAACATCATTGCCTACATTTTTTTCTAAATAACTTGGATATTCTGTACCATAATGGAATTATCGACCAACTAAAAACCCACCCTGTATATATAACATCAGCACAGCAGGCTGTGTATTACCCACACTAAAAAACCTTTTATGGCTAACAACTGAGCTATTTCTTGTTAAGTCTAACAAAATTATAAACGGGTGGAATAAAAATCGATAAAATAATAAAAATATGTCGAGGAGTTTTACGCACAAAAACTTTATATCTAGTCGATCGTGAAAATGATGTTGACGTACAAAATTAACAAAACAAAGCGGTGGCAGTTTTATTTTTACCGACAATGGCTCGTTATATTCATATGCAAATTTGCAAATCTTAAAATAAATTGACAATGTTTTTCAAAGACGCAAATTAAACAAAATTATTCGCTAAATACTTGAGTGTTATACAAGATAAAATGCACTCAAAAAAAAACAAGGTCACTGAAGACGACAAAAGCCATAAAACTTTAATCTCTGCCGGCGTAATCTTCCTGTACAAAAATTAGCAGTAATAATATTAAGAACGCAGTACATAAGGGAGGAGATAACATTAACGATCAAAAAACAAAAATATTGGCAAACTTAGACCGACTCAGCTTAAAAGTAGATGATGTTAGAAAATCAAACAGCCGCGTCGAGCTGCTAGGCAGAACAACTCTGGATTGGGTAGCTTTTGGAAGACTGCGTGACGTCCTTAAGGGCGATGTACTGATCAGGTTAAAGAAGAGTCTTTCGTCAATGTGTGCTCTATGTTCTCGCGTATCGCAGAGACATTAACTCACAAAAACATCCGCACGCAATTAAATGAGAGTTTGGCAAGAACCTTTACGAAGCCCAAAACCATTGTAGTCTTACTGTTACGGCATGAAATATGTATTCTTGAATCTGTTCTGCTTCCGCATGCAGTAGCTTTTGAACAAATATTTCTTCTACTGCATGATAATGTTCAGATGGCCAAAACAATTTTGAATTTCCTAACTTAAAAAAATATTAACATACTTCCTTGTTCAACACAATATTCAGACAGGATCAGAATTGACTACGTATAGTCCAGTCGGTTTAGACGAAAAAAAGCCTAACCTTGTATGGCGAGCTGCCAAATTTTTGCAATTACGATTTTCTACAACTTCTTCTTTGCAAATTAGTTCGCGACGTCGATATTTTCCGAGTTAAGGGGGAAAATAGTTACTAAGTATAATTATTTAATTACCTCGTTTATTATTAACTTTACGATATAAATGGAGAGATATCATACATACAATTTTGATTTCTTTGAATTTTGTGTTACAATCAACATTTAAGCTCCTAGGCCTAACGAACGCTAGATGGTGACGTCATCAGCAACAAGCCATAAACGGGAACGAACCTACGACCTAATTTTAGCAAAAAAAAGCATTTCGTAAAGTCAATAATAAACGACATAATTCAATAATTATGCTTCCCCCCTCCAACTATTTTTCACCTAATTTTGGCTATAAGTAGAAATTGCAAGGTGGAGGGTCATAACAGGAACTGATCATTTCGTTATAGATGATTTTTGATTACAAATTTGTGAGCTATTTTATATAGATATTATAGAGACTTTTATAGAGATATTATTACACGTAAAATTACTGGTAAATACTATAAAAAACGAAAAAATGTCCTAACTGTATTTAAAATTGTTCGAATTAGTAGCTACTTAGACAAATTGATGTGCGTATTTAAAGAATGATAAAAACAACAAAGTTCTTTAAATAGATGATAAAATATGTAGTATTTATTACATTACAAATTAAAAATAGATTAAGATAAAAAAATGGTTAGTAATTGTAAACTACTTTACAGAAGTATTATAGGGTTACAAATTTGAACTGTAAAATGATATAATCTTTATCTGTATTATGGGAATGAAATAATACATTATAAAACAAATAATGTGTCATCGTGCAAATATGTATGTAATGATCGGAATGATCTTTCATGACTGGAATCGATATACCCATTCATCCTAAATACGACAATTCAGTTTTCTAAGAACTCTCTATTTTTATCAACGATGTTTATTGCTTCTCGTACTACCGTGTGGATCTTTTTTTAACGTTTGCGGCGCCTGACGAGACGAGTTTACGATGAGACGATGATTGTGCATAGAAATAGTAAAACGTGGTTCGAAATCAAGGTTGCCAGATGATTACATTTTCTAAAATATCCGGATAACACTCAAATTCGTATAGAATTTAACTGTTGATACTAATGATAAACTGGACATTTTTAATACCTTAATTGCACTGTAAGGTTTGAATAATAATGAAATATTAAAAACATTTATCCACGAAATATTTATTTAGTATGCTGGAATATCTCTAAAAATTTCGTACGGATCTGTAAGTTGCACACTGGAGCAGAATCGACAATTTAAACACAATAGAGGAGATAAAATTAGACCTCCCTATTATAGTAATTCTTCAGCTGCTTCTTTCATGATGTTTCTTCACCTTTCCCAGTCTTCATTTATGTTTTCATGTTTTAATCTCTTTTCTAGTTTGTTTATATTCTCTATTTTTGTTCGGATCTTTGAATCCTTCTACATCGTATTGTTCATGTTTAGAACCTATTTCCTTTTTATGTCTAAAATTCTGGCCCTTACCCTAGTTTCGACCAAGTAGTGATCAGGAAGTTAAAATTATACAATCGATACTGTTTTGTGTAAAACTAGAGGTGGCTGCTTAAATGATATTAGAAGAATAAAGAAAAAATGCAATATTTTGACTGTAAATAAATTAGCGAAAATAGCAAATATTAATTGTGAATAAATTACGAAAATAATCTGGCTTTATTCATTGCTGTTATCTGTACAAAGAATAGAACTTACCTTTGAAATATTGGTGTATTAATCGTAGTCAGTGGAATAGAATTGTATTTGACCGTCGCGGCGCCATCCGAGGCACAAAAAAAGGGACGTCCCGATAAACTCAAGATGACTACTGTACGCTGTCTCGATAGGAAGTGTATTGAGATGGTCAGAAAAACCCTCTGAGCGTTCTTAGGTGGTTTATGGTACAAGTGCACTCCCATAAATCAGCGCTACTGTAATGCGCTTTTGAATGGCGATAATCTAACTTTGAAATATGATACTTTACAGCGTTTTGTGTGCTGGCGACATAATTTCCAAAATAACAAAAAAAAATCAGATTCTTTGAACTTAAAAACAGACTAAATGTGTTTAACCCAGTTTAACAATGAGATTTTACTGAATAGCAGAAAATAATATCTTTTAAAGTGAATAAGTAGTTAGAATATAGCATTAAATAAGATCATATTAGAGTACAGTAATAAAAGTGGAAAAAAAAATGTAAAATATGAAAATAAATCTTAGAATCTTTATAGTTGCCTTTCGTTCTGTATACTACCGAATAGGTAGGATCAATTGCGGGGAGGATTGTATTTGTAACAATATGATTCATGTAATGCACGACTCGATGTATCATCATCAGCATCATCTTTGGCTCGACAATCCTCTGTGGATCCGATATGGACTCGATGTATAAATTCTTCTAAATAATACGTTTTGGCATGTTTTTAGAAGACATTATGTACATACAGACCACACAAGCATCTGTAATTTAGCTGAAACTCTGAAATTAATGTACTTTTTTTGGAGGCACAATGCTAGATACAAACTACACACGCAAATAGTAGGAGTAGGCGCTGAACCGCCTACTAAGACTGTTTTTGCGAATCCAGTGAATTTGTTATGGATTTCTGGTGCTGGTCGGTCGATTTATGATTTACGTAATTATAATCAATGTTATCGATAATCATTGTTATCGATAATGTGTCTTGCGGCATTTTAAAGTAATTACTATTTTAATGGGAATAAACCACAATTGAAGGTTAAAAGAAAGTTTATTGACGTTTCAATTTCCACTTCGGAAATCGTTCTCGTGACATTTCATCTCGTTTAGTTATGAATCTGATTTTTTCAGATATTATTTTGCCTCCATTCACGCGATTTCATGTTATAAAGTAAATTTTTGCCCCATTGTAATTTATTTACACATTTTATTTTGAAAATGTTCTTAAATAAATATTGACATTTCTTTGATACTCTCTCCGGGATATTTGTTCCAAAAGTAGAAAACGGATAGGCCACAATTCCAGGCATTGAACAAAGATCTGAGATAATCCTGAATTTATATTGAAATCAGAGTGCAAAAAAATATAAGAATTTAATATGAAGAGGAATAGAATATGAAATGAAAAATAGGAATATTTCGGTTATCTCATGGAGAAATAAGATACACACTTTTGCAAACTATAATTCAACTAAAGATTGAATGAGAAAGAAATCCAGACTGTAGAGAAACATCTCGGATGAGAGCCGTTTGGCTCTCATCCGAGATCCGAGGGAAAAATAAAGAAGGAAGCATACATAAGCTTACTCCAAAAAATTTCAAGTTTCATTGAAGATTTAAACACCCGTAAATAAACGATTACCACTGACAGTGAAAAATGAGATCCAAGAGATCAAGACCAATCAATTGGAGAATATTGTCATGACAAAATCTTATAAGTAAGTAGGTCATTTAGAATTTAGTAAATATAGAAAGAATGTTTTTATTACAATACACACTGGATATTGTAAAAAATATAAGAATTTTATATTACGAATATTTTGCAAAAGAATATCTGGCAGAAGCCATATCCATATAATATTTATCTATGGTCATATCTGTTTGTTATTTACGCTATATGTCAAATGTCAACAAGAAAAAATATTTACCAATTTAAATTTTGCATTCATGCAATATTTGGTTTTTCATATATAAACTGAAAAACTCCCGTTTGATTTTATTTTACATTTTTGTTTTCCTTTGGGAGATGCATGATTTTTCTTTAAACATGGTCTAGGCTAGGTGAAATCAGTAGCGCACCTAGAATTTGCCTCTGGGGGGTTTTGGTTGGTCACCGAATTTTTTTTTATGATATTACCTCCATTTTGAGCCCTTAAAATGTGTGAGTAACAGTGTCGGAATAGGGTCCTGGGGAGGGGTTTAACCCCCAAAACCCCCCCCTGGGTGAAATAATGAATTATGATTAATATGAAGTATCTAATTAAAATTGTTATGTTGATTTTACCAGAGAAAATTATATGCGGATGCGATAATCGAATAGCGTTGAATAACATAATTACCCATGATTTCAAATTATCAAGTCGGATAAATACCAATTGAATAAAATCTAATTTGCTTGATGTATATGAGCAAATGAGAAACGGTATTCAAGAGAATAACGCGACAAATTTTAATAACGAATAAAAGATCTTGTCTGAATGGAAAAGGCGCCAACTTCTGTATAATTGAGTCGTCATTAGAAACCAATTTGCTAAGTATAATCTGTAGAATGTGATCCCTTGATACACAAATGAAAACGTGTCGGAGTAGATTGCGCCGTTATATATTTAGGTCAAGAATTCAGTGCCGCAAAGACGAAGTTCGATTCATAAATTACAATTGAGTACGGCGAGTCTATAGGTTTGATTAATCCATTACGAAAATCTACTGATAATTTATGAAGTATAAAACAATATCTATAACTATGAAGATTTTTTTTTCAAATCTATTAAAAATTAAACTCAATAAAATAAAATTCAGTAGTTTTCGTTGACTGTGTCTAAAATGTTCTGAATATTTGTATATAGTTCCTTGCCATCTATATTTGAGATATTAGTTTATCCTGCTCAATTTTATTTTATTTTGAAACACGTATAAAAAGATTGAGTAACATCAATTAACAGTTTCATTCCTATTTTGTTAGAAAAAATCTTCTATTTTACTGTGAATCAGTGTAGATTTACACCTTAAATATAAGTATCCTATCTATCTACATATTTCAGCTTCATTCGCCCAATATTAGACAAAAAGCCTCTGCTGATCTCTTCCATTTTGTTGGTTCACAAACTATTCGTTTTTATTTTTGTAAATAATTCTTGGATCTGTTGTATTATGTTTCCTTTTTTTCCTCTTTTGTACATAATTATTAAACGGACTCGCTCCGAATATTCGAAACATTTTCATCTTGTAATATTTAAAGGAGAAGAGTATTGAAAAGAATTATAGGTTTTCCACCCTTCGTAAATGTTTCCACTTTCCTAATTCATTGTGTTTTTCCTCTAGATTTGTAGATTTTCCTCTAGACAAATTTGTAGCTAATAAAAACGATAGAAAAGGATAATAAACGAGATAATATATAACAACATCAACAACAATAAACCAAAACATGTTTACAAGACAGTGGTATGATCTATTATACAGAAAATAGCAACAGCAACGACCGAATACATATAACAAAAATAGCAAAGCGTCCATGACGATGCACTCCATCGGAAATAAGAAAAGAAATAAAGTTTAGAATAGAAAACGACCACAAAATACTGGCATCGTAGGATGGACTACAATAAAAAACAGAATATTGTGCACAAAACCCCTAAACAAACAAGAGATACATAAAATTTGCATACATCAATTATAAAAACCATGCTTAGTTATTTCACTTGCGCATAGTTCGATAAAAAAACGCTAAATATTCAAAAACTTTCGTAAATTATAATAACAATTGTTTAACTTTCAATAATATGCCTACATACACATTTACTGGTTACCACGTGGTCGGCATTTCTGACGCAAGTTTGTATTATATATGCAAAAGATGTATATAGATATAATATTTATACCGATAACTGTACAGCTGTACGTCACCATTTTTACAACCTCGAAATCCAATTCTAAACTTGCTAACTCGGATAATCCTCAAAGTTGCATCAGTCAAACATAGAAACGTGCTAAAAAGTTACATCATCTTTTTTGAATATACTTTTAGATCAATCATATTGAACACTGCTCTTTTATTTTAGAGGATTTTTATATTAATGTTGTTATATTATTCACCTAGTGATCATGACCCAAATAAATTAGAGATAAATCAACTAGACACTCCAGAAAATTGACTAAGACTTGCTAGGTGTTGTTAAGTTAGGTTATGGTTGCGTTGATCCAAATTTTGATAGTTCTTCAATTAAATATGCACTATAAATACGAATAACTGAATAAATACTCATGACCACATAGTTATCTACAAGAACTCGTAGAGTTACAAGTCATTTTGCTTTAAATCGCTAGTTTAATAAATAGTACCTAACTAAGCACATGGTTTAGTTAATTTTGTTAGAAACAATAATTTTTTCAAAATCTAACAAATTGAAGACACTTTTATAAGTTAAAATAATGTTTAGTTGTTAATGCGTACTTAATTTTGAAATTATCAAGAACTAAATATTTGTTAATTAGAAATTTCTTAGAAAATTTAGTCAGATATGTCTTTTATTTATTTTTAAATATTTCTGGAAAAAGCAATGAAATACTTCTCAAATTTATTAAAAATTAATGTGCCTATTCAACTAAAATGTTATTTTTTTAAAGTAATTTTGGTAATCAGACATAACATACTTTATTTATTAAACAAAACTTAATAAATGGGGGCAAATGTAATTGGTTTAATAGTGTAACATTAAAAAACTCACCGATTAATTAAGTCTGTGATGTGATCACTAATATCACCCACTAATTAACTTTTTATATACTACCACCACAAGTGCGAACTATCAACTGAAACTCAAGTTTCAGAGTTTGTGCTTTAACTGCTTTTGGTTTGGTCGCCATAGCCGGCTAGTGTTTGAATTCTTAGCCCCACTACTGGAATATTTTAGTACGGTGGACAGTTAGCAATTTTAGTACGGTTGAAAATAAAATTATTTTTTTGATGTTGCGTTATATAAATTAAATAAATAAATATATATATATATATATATATATATATATATATATATATATATATTTATATATTATATATATATATTATATATATATATATATATATATATAATATATATATATATATATATATATATATATATATATATATATATATATATATATATATATATATGTAGAAATTTTTTTATTTCCTGGGTTTGTCAAAACTATTTAACTTTTGCGTAAACGTTTCGGCAAATTTGCCATTTTCAATACGCACTTTATTTTATTTATCTTTTTATTTTTCCTTTTCTTCGCCTATTTTGTCTTTGTATCAGAGTTCAAACGTATATTTCAAACCTAATCTCAAGTATAACCTGAATTATGGCCCAAACTTTAATCCAACGACGGTCCACATATATTTTAATATGGATCCGAAGTTAATGTCGGTCTCAGTATATTCCAATTTGGGTCTTCGGTATATTCCACAGCCAATTTCCCGCCAGTGCGACTTAATCTGGAGTATGTCCTAGTCAATAGAGTCAATCGAGTTACCTCTTACTGAATATGGAGCCACTCGTGTTTCCAGGAACTGGCTAAAAACAATTTTTAATTATCATGGTATATGTGGTAATAATTATACAGTGATGAGTGCCTTAAGAACCGGCAAAATAACGCAAAAGATAGAAAACATAATACGTTGTGAAATAAAAAGAGATGTAAGTAGTAGAGGTGGGAAATTATCGATAGAAACCTCTAATTTACATTACATTACATTACGACTATCGATAGTTTCCCACCTTTAGACGTTAGCTTATGAGCTAGTTGACTTCAGTCATAATATTACTCATACTTACATTATTATTAGCTCATAAGCTAACGTCTGAAGGTGGGAAACTTTCGATAGATCTAATGTAGTGTAAAGTAAATTATAGGTTTATGTCGATAATTTCTCACCTCTACTACTTTCATCTCTTTTTATTTCACAACGTATTATGTTTTCTATCTTTTGCGTTATTTTGCCGGTTTTTAAGGCACTCATCCCTGTATATCATAATTTTTTTATTTAATTTTAACGTATTTAATTTTAATTCATAATTTTAGTACAGGTCGCTCATATTAAACATATGTTTAAATCACAATGGATTAACAAATTAGTAAATTTTTTATTTTTATTTTGCGTAGTTATATTACATCCCTTAATGCTATGTTTTGTTTATCTGAAATATATTTGACTATTTCACAATAAACTATTTTTAACTGGTAAAACGTCATAGCAACGCCAAGTTTCCTACTGACAAAACTCCTTCCTGTCCGTGATTTCTCACAAAATTATGACAGATCCGTCACGAAGGTGTCTGGTAATTATGTTGTTGTCAGTTTGACAAACGTCATTGAGACGTAATCAATTTTGGACAGATATAATGAATCCAGACAAAAAATCAAGATTTGAGTACTAGTCAGGTGAAGAAATCAAAAAATTGGTTTCGGAAAATGTCCCATTGAACACGCAGTGGTCCAAAAGCTCTATTTAGACCCAATTTTCGGAGATCCTGCGGGTGAGAAATTTTACCCTTGAAAGATGTGCTACCATAACGGAACTATCAAAAATTCTAGAGGATTATGCCTTTAACATGAAAAAAGGCAATGGCGAAGACTATAAAGAGTCGTCTGTAAAGTCAATGTGGAATACTATAGCAAAAATGGTACAAGAAAAATATTTTAAGGAGTACGGCATAAAAATCGACCCTTTCACAGATATATCCTTCAAATGTGCAAGATTGGCCAGAGATACCAAGCGGAGGAAGCTTCAAAGTGTTCAAGAAAAAAGAAAACTCCACCGAAGAACTATTAAAAATCATCCAAAGCTACGACGAGGAAATCCCCGATGGAGTACAAAAAAAAGTTTTTCACCTTTGCTCATTTGAACTTGCTTGGAGAGGCAATGAGGCCGTAAACTGCAAGATTCACTTTTTCCATAAGGAATTTGATGTTATGGGAGAATTTACGAGCCGAATTGAATACAACGGCATTTTTTCCAAAATAAATCAAGGCGGTTCTAAAAGTTTGGCAAGCAGCAAATGGCTGGTAAGAAATTCATTGAACTAAAATTTATGCCCAGTTAGATTATTTTTAAAAGTAATGGAAAAAAGGGGACCAAAGATTTTATCAGACAAAATCTTTCTTACCGTTCACTCCAACTGGAAGGATGGATCTTGGTTCAAAAACTGTCCACTTTGAATCAACACCGTATCTAAGGGGACAAAAATGTCAGCTGAAAAAATTGGAATAGACACAAAAAAACATAAAATAATAAACCATTCTATCGATCTTCAGCTCTGTTAGCCTTGTTCAAGCAAGGTGTTTCTGAACAGCGGTTAATTAAATTAACGGGTCACTCAAGTGCAAGCTTTCTAAAACATTATCTACAGCGGGATTCCAGTTACCTCCAGAAGTTGATCGAAAATCTCAGAACAACAAATTAAGCTGGACCTTTGAGTTCCCAAATGCTACAGGTCAATTCGCGATTGAAAACAAAGTATCTGACCTCTGGCGGAATAAATTTAAACTACTAAAAGTGGTATAAACAAACCAGACAGCTGTTGATTTGAATAGAATTATTAAATTTTTTTAGTAAATTTCGGCATTATGACTACGTTAAAGTGTTTTAAATCAAATTGATATTGTTCTGTTCCTCCCCTATTGAGAAATAGGGAAAGATATTTCCCTATTTCTCTTTCCTAAACTGGAAAACTTGAGGAAAAAGAGGAAATCAATCAATCAAGTCAATAACATATTGAGAATACATAATTTATTTTCTTATATAACAGAAATACAAATAATACTTACCATGTTGGGATAGTATCATGAGGTTTCTTCCTCATAATTTATTATGGAATATTTTAAAGACAAATCATGTGCTATGATCTTTTCTGACAGGTGATCTCAAGTTAAGGTTGATTTCATGTAATCAAATGAACTATCTTACAATAAAGTCAAGTTCAAGTTATTTATTTATGTTAATATACAATAAAGTACTTACATATGTCAAAAAATAGTATAAAATAAAAATTAACATTAAAAACATAAGGCATAATATAAAATAATGCATATATTAGTAAGACAAACATTACAAAGAACATTATATTCTGGGTTCCCAGGTATACAAAAAATAGGATTCATCAATACACAAGCCAGTTCCAAACATTAAAAGTTAAAATTTAAGAATGCATCACTTGAAAACTGCTTCCTCTTCAACCAATAGTTCCTTTGCTTCACCACAATACTCAAAGATATCATTAGGCTAATTTAAACCAAACTAAACATGCAAAAGCAATGGTAAACAGAGTATTATGTTTGTTTATACCATTTATATCCGCCATGACACTGCAAGCGACCTGCCCAATACATTCAGTTTCAATCGCGAATAATACACAAAATCATGCTTTGGTAGAAAATAATGGGTAAACTAAGCTTATAGCTTATAATAATTGTATAGTCCGTCTAGAAAGTATCCGGAAAAAAGAAAGCAGAATTATAATTTTACGGTATTTATTTCTATCGCTTGAAATATAAAATTTTAACAAATAATTCGTCTCATTTACTTATACAACGTCCATTTAAATCTAAACACTTAACTAAACGTCTAGGTACACCCGAAACTAGGTCAATGCCATAATTTTCTGTAATGGTGCTCCAGGCATGTAAAACTGACCGAATCAAACCTTCTTTATCTCGTGGCGCTGCTCGTTCCACTTCAATCTTCATCAGTCCCCATATGTTTTCAATGGGGCTAAGATCTGGAGATGCTGCTGGCCACGAAATTGTTGCCAATTCGTGTTCATGCATCCAAGCTTGAGTATAAGCAGAAGTATGGCATCTTGCATTATCTTGCTGAAAACGCCACCCCTCTGGATATAAAACATGAGCCGTTTCAAGAAGAAAACCATTTAGGATGTTACAATATTTCGCACTATCAACAGTACCATTAACTATACAGAGAGGTGTAGCACCACGCTGATATATTGCTCCCCAAACCATTATTTTAGTGGGAAATTTGGAAATTTGAATCGTAACATTTTCTCTTGATAGGACTTTTAGATGATTTGCACCAAGCTGGAAACAACTTTCATCAGATATAAAGACATTATTAAAATTATCTTCTCGATAACGTTGACAAAAATTTATTCTTCGTTGCCTTTTCAGAGGTGTCATTGTAGGGATTTTTTTGGATTCGTTGATATGTAGCCTTGCTTTTTCAGTGACATGCGGACAGTTTCTGGACACACTTTTATTTTTCGTTGATTTCCAAATCTGTTCGCTAATTTTCGAAACCCTAGGCGCGGATTTTGTCGTCCTAAAGCCACTAAAGCATTTAAATTGTTTCCGCGAATCTTACGCGGTCTACCCGAAACTGGTCTATGTCTCATATCTATGACCTTTTTTATCCTCTTTATTGTCTCATACACTGCACTTTTTCTGACTTCAGCCAATTGCACTAATTTTTTAACGTTTCGGACACCATTTCTATACAAATATTTCACCACTTTTCTTTTTTCTACTTGCGACATTATTTCACAAATCTTAAGTGTGTTTACAAACAACAATATTTGACAGATGGTGTTGTCATGCGATTTTGTCCATAACCTACTATCGGCACAACCTACTTGATTCATTACTTTTGTCTTAAAATGTTACAAAAAGAAAATCTATTAAAATTAAGAAAAATATAAAATTCCGGATACTTTCTAGACGGACTATACATTTAATATTGTTAACAAATAAATAAAGATTATGTTTCGTTGATATGGTGCATTAATTGCCTCGTGAAATAGTCTTGTCGAATATCATTCGAGAGAAAATTATTTACCGGCAAAATTTTCTTTTGGTTTTATTCAAGTTTGTTGCCTTTTGGCAATTTTCGATTATGACATTTTGACAAAATCACTCGATTGACGTCTCGTGATTTAACTGTCAAAATTTAATTCGCGAAAATTGCCAGGTAACAAACTTTCATACCAGTCGAAAATATTGCTGGCAAAATTTTCTCTCTTATGATATTATATACGATTATTTTATAGATATGATTTCGTGGTATATTTGATATATTTGGCTATTGTGTTTGATTCCTTTATCTGATAATATGTCTTATTTGGATATTCTGCGATATATGTGATATTTGATATTTTTGAATATATTTTGATTCAGTGAATCTTACCATGTTTTATTTATTGATATATATTTGTTTTTCTCTTTGTTTTGTAAATATTCCATTTCTGGTTTTTAGGATTTAAACATTTAAAAACGGTGGCGCCCTATTTTCTTTTAAAGAGCTGTTCTCTTCGATGTTTCCTTCTTGTTGTTATATATCTATTCTTTCTTGTGTTACTCACCTCTAAAAACGACCCAGCCCATAGGCAAAGAAGAATCACTTTAGAGCTCTATCAGCCATCATCAAGAGCAACATGCCAAATTATTTGAAAAAGAAGACGTTTAACTAGTGTGTACTTCCAGCCATGACATACGGCGACGCAACACTTACCTTAAGCCAAGCCACAGCAATCAAACTCAGAGTAGTTCAAAGAAGAATGGAGCGGTCGTTACTTGGGCTGACTCTATAAGAAGAAGGACAGGTCCAAATAATTCCTTTGTGGAGACCACAAGCAGACAGAAGAAGCAAAGACAATGGACAGACGATGTCAAAATAATCGCTGGGAATTGGCTACAGGAAGCTCGAGACCGATAGAACTTGAAGAAATCAGGGGAGGCTTATGTTCAACTTTAGACGCAGAAGGCTGGATGATGATAATGAAGCAAACAATTTCTTTAAAAATCTAGTTTTAACAATTTCAAATTAGTCTAAGACACTTTTCCTTAATGTGATCTGAAAGATTTTTATGTATATCCCATATTTATGTTTGTAGCTTTCGGATAGCCTTTAGCTCTGATATAAACTTCCGTTGGTAGATTTCAAAGAAGTGGTTTTACCTGTAAGATTTTTTTGTGTGTAGGAAACATCTATATTTGTAGTTTTGAGATAGGCTTTAACACCTGCTGTTGAGCCTCTTTTAGGGAGGACCCTAAACCTTTTTCTCCCTGGGTTTTTTAGTGGACTTTTTCAATTATTGCTTTGATGATTATCTTATAATAGTTTTTGGTTCTTTGTTTCAAATCAGTTTTTGTTCCATTGGAAGCTAGCTTCTTATGCACTTGTTGGATAATTGCCTGTTAAGGTAGGTTAACAGAAAGAACTGAGCGCGCAGTGCAGAATTCGTCAAGTCAGGACCTGTGTCTGAGCCGAACAGAACGCGCCAAACGTTTTCCGGCAGCTGTCGGTAAATTGGAATTGTTCATAGGATATTATTGTTCGCCAAATCATTCAGTTGACAGGAAAAAACATATTTGGACTACTCGCGGGACTCGTGTTTTCGTTAGTATGTATATGTTTATGGGTGAAAAATTTTTTATTTGGAATTAGTTCTTTGAATATGGAGTCGGACCGAGAAAAATGTTAAAATTTAATCGACATTTACGAGCAACACCCCGTTTTGTGGAATCCCACACATGGGTTATATTATAATAAAATCAAAAAGCATGATGCATGGACAAGCATTAGCGAAATCATGCATTGCAGTAGTGAAGAAGTTAAAAAGAAAATGGAAAGTTTTGTGCCAGTTTCAGGAGGGAAAAATCAAAAGGCAAAACAACTGTTGGTATTGATAATGGTAAATAATTATATAATGCTGTCAAGCGACATAAAAGCTTAACAATTAATTGTTTTATAGGTAGGCAGGAAATCTATATATCCAAATGGTTTGCATTCGCCCGAATGGTTTCTTTATGGCACAGGGATGAACCAACAGAAACAGTGACTTCTCTCGAGGTAAGTAAATTTTTATTCACAAATATTGAGAAAAATAGGTACAGAAATAATTTTTTTCTTATATTAATACTAATATTTCTAATACTATACTTATTTACTCAAAAAACAGGTTTTAAATTGATCTCGCACTTCTTCTGCTTCCATTGATGATTTACGTGGAATTTGTCTGATGAGTGTAAATGATGAGAGATCATTGTTGTTGTTCCTTTGCCAGTTACCATGAATTACGTTTCCATTACTATCTTTTTGGTTAAATGTTCCAAAGGGATTATAATTTTTTCGAGATGTGGTTTGTAGAGAAAGTTATGCAGACATACTGTTGTCATAACTACGTATCGCACCTTTTCTGGTTCTAACAACATTGGTTTTCTTAAAACTCGAAAAACTGCAGAATTATGGTTTTACTATTCTCTTTGTCACTGGAAATGACTCATCTGCTACAAATACATAGGACATGTTTTTTCGATTTCGGGTAGTAACCTATCTGTAGGAAGATGTAGGCTATCTTTTATGATTTTTCTGTACGATGAAATATGTTTAAAACCTACGCTATCTGAAATCCTTCCTTGGCAACCAATGTCCACAAAAATGAAATTGTATGCAGCATCCACGACTGCAAATAAAACAATACTGAAATTTGATTTATAATTATAATATTCGCTTCCAGTATTGAAGGGGCTTGTTATTATGATATGTTTTCCATCCATGAAACCACACAATGAGGAAATTGCCATTGTTCATAGAACATTTTAAGTTGAATTAAAATCACGTAATTATGTTTAAACAATATTAGATTCGTTCAATTTGAATTTTACAGTACTTCTTCTTCTTGTGCCGGGCTTGATTTTCGAGCGTTGGCTATCAAATTGGCTATAGTAAGTTTGTTGATGGCAGCTCGGAAAAGAGATGCAGAGAATCTGTTAAACCAATCTCTCAGGTTTCTAAGCCATGACGTTCTTCTTCGACCTGGCCCTCTTCTTCCGTCTACCTTGCCCTGTATTAATAAATGGAGTATATTATATCTCTCTGGGTGGCCATTAACATGACCAAAACATTCAAGTTTGCGATTTTTAACTGTTTTGACGACTTCCGTAACTTTTCCCATCCGCTGCAAAACAACTTCGTTACGAACTCTATTCACCCAACTTATTCGCAGGATTCTCCGATACACCCAGATCTCAAAGGCTTCCAGTTTCTTGAGAAGTGTATCCGTCAAAGTCCAACCTTCGACACCATACAAAAGAGTAGAGAACACATAACGTCTCACTAATCTAATTTTCAGACTTAAGATAATATTGTTTCCACATAATAGTTTCTTCATCTTAAAGAATGCAGCTCTGGCCTTCTTTATCCGTATTCTAATTTCTTTGCTCATGTCCTAGTTCTCATTTAGATTACAACCACGGTAAGTGATACTGTTAGTTATCTCCAGTTGTTCACCATAAGCTGTTACCACTTCCGGTTGTATTGGCGTTTTACTGACGACCATCACCTTTGTCTTTGCGGTGTTTAGCTTAAGGCTATATTCATCACACGTTGTGGTAATCCTATTAATTAGATGTTGAAGTTCTTCGTAATTTCTTGCAATTAACACTGTGCCATCCGCATATCTCAAATTATTAATATTGACGCCATTCATTTTTATACCACATTGAACATTATCCACTGTTTTATTGAAAACGAACTCAGAATAGATGTTAAATAGTAGCGGGGATAAAATGCAGCCCTGCCTTACTCCTCTTCGTATTTGAAGCTCTTCAGAAGTGTCCCGGCCAATCCTGATGTTTGTACGTGGATGCCAGTAAAGATTTTTAATAATGCGTAGGTCTTTATCATCAATACCTACCTGCTGAAGAATGGCTATCATTTCAGTATCTTTTACTCGATCAAAGGCCTTCTCAAAGTCAATACAACACATATAAACTGGATGTCCGACATCTCTGCATCTCTTTACCATAATCTGAATACTAAATATTGCTTCTCTTGTTCCAAGGTTATTGCGGAATCCAAACTGTGTGTCATCAAGTTGTTGTTCTATTTTTTGGTACATTTTACAGTACATCTAGAAATATTTTTAATTTAAATTAATATAATTTTTTTTCTAGAATTATACAGAATCACTGGACGAGGCTCGAGGCTTCAGAGGAAAATATTATTGAGGATGAGTATATCGATAAAACTGTTGACTCTGCACAGCATAATTATTCATTCTGAGAGGCAAACCGTAAAAAGAAAATAGACTTCAACTCCTAAAACACTGGTAAAAAAAAATCCCAAGAAATTGAGAAAATTGATGAAGCTTTTGAGAGGCTGAAAAACATATACATAAAACCAGCAGAAATATCTGATGCTTATGGTGAATACGCGAAGCATGTGGCGAATAAGCTTAGGACTTTGTGAGGGAACCAGAACTTTACTATACTCCTATTACAGGTCAAATGTTTATATACAGCAAACGATGCACCATATACCTATATAACTAATTCTTTTTCTCTTTCTGCTCTCTCTTACCTATAGCATTATATATGTAATGATTGTGCAGATTGACTCCAATATAAATTTTTAACGGCGAACGCGTGTATAGAAGTATAACTTCTACCGGCAGTCCCACTGGACTGCCACACCCGTTTTTTTTATTTTAGTCCTTTGTCGATTAATTCGAATACAAATGTTACTTTCAATATAAAAACAGGAAAAATTAAACGTTATTTTTAACCTTTATGTAGTTTTTAAGGGTCAGGGTTAGAGCTCTACATGTTTCTGCTACAATGACACTTATACTTTGTTTCGATATTTTAAATAAATATTGAAGATGGTAAAAGAATCACCAGAAGCTCAAAGTTAAGGCTAAACGATCTTTAACCTATATAGCTTTCCGTAGTTTTGTGCTCTTCTTTTTAATTATAGATCCATTTAAATTTATTAACCCCTCAAAATCTTCACAACCCATTCCAGTGAAATTTTTTAAGTGGATGATGTCCATTTCTCGTAATAACAAATTATCAGTACGGTGTAGATACAATTTTCGTACCCACTGAATACGTCGTTTGTTCTTGTTTTTGACCAAAACGTAAACATTATTTTAACGAAAACCTTTACTTAGGACCAATTAGGTATTTATATGTCAAACAAAAAGAATAATCTAACAGTAACAATAGAAAATTACTACAATGTGTACCGGTTTAAAAAGATTTTTAACATTAGTTTTTTACGAAAACAGGAAAAATTAAACGTTATTTTTAACCTTTATGTAGTTTTTAAGGGTCAGGGTTAGAGCTCTACATGTTTCTGCTACAATGACACTTATACTTTGTTTCGGTATTTTAAATAAATATTGAAGATGGTAAAAGAATCACCAGAAGCTCAAAGTTAAGGCTAAACGATCTTTAACCGATATAGCTTTCCGTAGTTTTGTGCTCTTCTTTTTAATTATAGATCCATTTAAATTTATTAACCCCTCAAAATCTTCACAACTCATTCTAGTGAAATTTTTTAAGTGGATGAGGTCCATTTCTCGTAATAACAAATTATCAGTACGGTGTAGATACAATTTTCGTACCCACTGAATACGTCGTTTGTTTTTCTTTTTGACCAAAACATAAACATTATTCTAACGCAAACCTTTAATAAGGACCAATTAGGTATTTATATGTCAAACAGAAATTATAATCTAACAGTAACAATAGAAAGTTACCACAATGTGTACCTGTTTAAAAAGACTTTTAACACTAGTTTTTTACGAAAACGAATCAGACGTTATGAATATAATTAATTGCATAATAATTGTAATGATAATTTATAACGATTTAGTTTTTTATAATTTTTTTTATTAATGATTATAAATATTGTTTTTAAAAAAATCTTTATCTATTTGGTAAAACATTTCAGCATATGTTATTATATGTATTCTTGTTTAAAATGTTAATTCAATGACGCAATTCTAGTAAAGCAGTAATTATATAATTTTAATTCTTATAATTTTACACCTTGTAAAAAAATTAAAAGCGTATTTTACACAATTACTATTAATTATAAATTTAAATTTCATCAACGCATTTGTGGTTTTCCTAATTAATCTTTTTTTCTGTGTACTTATACACTTATTAAGAATAAAAAATAAATTATCTTCCGTACTATAAACGCGACCAGCATGCGCGGCACATAACCACGTTTATTTCATGTCCAGCCATCAGGTAAACTCTCAACGGTCACCGACAACGCGCAAAGCTTTGAAACTTTGAAGAGCTTTCGCTGATGCAATATCGCCTAAAATTGGCGAACGAAATCGGGTGGGAGTAGGAGGAAAAACAATTTCCCTGAAATCGGTTTTCGTGGATTGTTCTCGTTAATTATGATGACTTGTAGGAAATATCAGAAAAGCCTTATTGCAATTTTGTAATTTTCGTGAATAATAAGTAAGATAATAATAAATAAAAAGGGATAATAAGAGAACATTTTTTTATTAAGATGTTATAAAAACATTTACGGGTAACGAGTAGTCATTGGACACTTAAGGGATTGCAAATTGAATTAAAATTCTAAATTGATATCTTTTAAAGTAAAATATTTTGTAAATGTTTTTTAATAGTAACGAAACATCAAATCTTATAAAAAGTCAGGTTATTATGAGCAAAAATTATATTGTATACTAAAAATTAACACAAATGTAAAAAATTATAAAATTGCACAGTTATTGGCCATACAACCATAGTTATTGGCATATCAAATTACAGTCATTGTCCATTCATAAAATTTATGAAATTTTTTAAGTTTCTTTTTTGTTTTTTCAGGTAAGACACACAAAATTATCTAAGTTTTCGTTTTTTTGTTGTTTCATTGCACAAGTGCCAATATGATAGCCTCAAGACAAAATTGACATCTTATTTCAATTTTTGATTTATGTAGATATATTATAGGAACAAAAATAACATAATCCTATATAAAAAAGATTCTTTACAGATGAATTGGGGCTTTTGATTGTTTCACCATTATATCTTAGAGAATATGTATTTTTTCATGTTTTGGATAAGGTAAGATGGGGCAAGTGCGAACGAAAAAATTCATAGTTAATATTCATTTAACTACAAAAATTGCCTCTTTCAAATTAAGATTTTTTTAAACTTCTGTCGTATAATTGTGATTATTAACTGACCAATTAAAACTATTTAGATAACAAAAATACATTACCTACCAAATTTGCCTATACATTTTTTTTCGCAAGTACGCACTTGCCCCACTGATCCGGGGTCAGAGCAGAATGTGCCATTATTTTTGCTAATAATAATAAGTGTTCCATACGGGGCTAGTGCAGAAATCCTACATATATGTAATTTTTATTCTTTATGCTTAACTTTAATAAAATATTAAGAAAAAAATGCTACGAAATATTTTTTAGGAGAGAGTCAAAACAATTTCAGATATTTTAACTGAAAAATATTTATTTAAAATAAAAACATAAACTAAACGTACCAGAATGAATAAATCCTGTTAACAGTAACAAAAAATAATAATAATTGGAAAAAATACTTATGCTATGCTTCAAACACTTCAGGTGCAGTCTCAAAAATATACTTTTCGTAATCAGCAGTTATTGATATTTTTTATTTATATTTATTGATAGTTTTGTTTCTATGTCCGACAGTAGAATAGTGCAGACATCGTTGGGTTTTAAAATAAAATGGCACTTATTTGTGAGCCTTTTCAAGCCTGTTACTTCGGCTTCATCACCATTGATCAGTTGTTTCACCAAACAAACATATTTGAACATTTTCTTTTTTCCAGGAAAATTTACTAATACAAAATCCCCAATTTGTATTTTGGTAAATGTAAGTTTGTTAGTAGGGTTTTTTTCATCAAACCTAGCCACGTTACGGGTTTTTTGCCAACGTTGGAGAGCCACTGGGTCAAATAAATCTTGCTGAATAATATTCCTATTCAGCGGAATTATTCCTGCTTTAATGAAACCACTCACTAATATTTCGGGCCTGGTTTCCTGCCATATTTCTCCTATCATCTTGGAAAACATACTTTTTGTTACAGCGGCCCCCACATTTCTTCTCTGCCATTCAACAAGTTTAGCATCCCAACGGGTCTTCAGTGATTTAAATACACACAAATCTAAGGGCTGGAGTACATGACTGGTGTGAGGAGGGAGCTTAAGTATCGTAATATGGTTTTCAACAGCTATATTTATGACATCTGCTCCAAGATGACTCGCGTGTCCGTCGTAAATTACTAATACCGGTCGTTCTGAACCAATAAACTTTAAAAAACTGTTTTCAAAATAGTTTCTAAATACAGTTGTCTCCATCCACCCTTTAGGAGTGGCAGCGTAGGTAGTATCTAAAAACTCCGTGCCACGCGGAGCAGTCCACTGGTCCCAAGCATGTTTACCTTTGAAGACAATAAGCGGAGGTGCTTTTTTGCCACTTGCGCTGCAGCACATAAGAACAGTTGTATTTTGTTTGCCAGGCCCACTAATAGTTCTTGTGGATGGAGCTCCCCTTTGTCCGACAATTTTTGTTTTTGACGGATCTGTGCAAAAACTGCTTTCATCCAAGTTCCAAATTTGCGACGGGCGTTCTTGTAAACCAAGTTCTTCTATAACGTTTTCAAGTAAATCAAAATAGTTGTAGATCAGGAATGGGTCAAGGTTTTTTTTTCTAGCAAATTCAACACTCTGGGGTTTCTTAATAGAGAGGTTATGTCTACGCTTGAAATTAAGAAACCAATCTTCTCCTGGATTACCATCTTTAAACTGTGTCTTAATGTTATTCTCTTTGACGAAGTCAGCTACAACCTGCAACACTTCTTTTCTAGAAAGGCCAAAACCCCATTTTTCCATAGTACGAAGGCCATTTGCTAGTTTTTCTTCTTCCTGTTGAGGAATGTCCTGAGTTCTTCCATAGCTGGAACTTTTTTGTCCTCTCCTACCTTTAAGGTGATCATGGAGAGTACTTCTTGGAATTGTGTACACTTTAGTAGCTCGGTATAAAGGCATTTGCCCAGATTTAATTGCCGACAGTGCAATTTTTAAACTCTCTTTCGTATATCCTTTGCCCCTGCTACTTCTGCGAATGTAATTTCTCACCATGGTGGAACTAAAAGCATAAAGAAAAACTGTGTGAGATTTGGGGCAAGTGCGTAATATGTGCCGCTCTTACCCCACAATTTTATCCGCACTAGCCCCGACTTTAAAAATACGTGGGGCAAGAGCGGTACAACAATAAAAACTGTCAAAAAGTAAATATTTAAAAAATATATTATGTTTATCATAAACTATTGTGCCTACGATACTTACCTACCAAAAATAATATAAAGATGTTCACAGATTCGGTAGATATAAATGGATTAATTTTTATCAGTGACCTTGCTCGAGAAGTTGCAAAACACAAGTGACACTACCGTACCTATAACATCAGTGAAACGTAATACAGCAGCTCGCTGTTGTTAAAGACTGTTGTCACGGGTATTAAAGATACCAAATAATAGATGGCAGCCCATATTTCAAAAGTGATAGGTTTTTATGATAATGTTCTGCACTTGCCCCGATAATGCACTTGCCCCATCTTACCTTACCCCTCAGTTTCGAAACACAACTTTCTTTTAACCCACTCATCAGCACTTTTTTCTATGCTGATTTCCAAATTTGTATATTTCCTTTGAGTCTTCCAATTTGAAGAATTTATATTGTTGCAAACATCAAAAAATCTGTTATCAATTGTGGGCAGAATACCGTTTTTCTCTACAGAATCAGGAAGTTGGTTCCGTAATAATTCTTGGTTTTCTTTGAGGTTAATATTACTTCTCTTATGTGTACTTGAACTCCACTTTTTAAATTGGTGCTTTTAATTGTACGATTAAAAAGTGTGTCTGCATGTATAGTATCAAATGTATTAACTTTTTTTTTTTTTTTATTTTGCACTACAGTTTGATTTTTTTTTGCTCTCGGAATTATGTCAGGTGGCAATGTTTTTTATTAATTTGATCTTGGTTTCCTTGTTTTTGAGGAAGAAGATGTCAGCACAAAAGGCAACCTGGTTTGTTTTTTACCCTTAATTTCTGGGGTTTTTGGCCAAAAAAAGAAATGGTCAAAAAAAGAGGTGTCAATTTCTTTAGATACTTAATGAGTTCTCTTGATTAAGACCGTAGGCGCAAAATTTCCGGCCAATGCTTTTTAAATGTATTCATTTTTTTCGAATCCTGAGAAAACTAATAAGTATTTTTGAAAAATTTAAACGCAAAATGGAAGAACACATTATTACTGAGGGCCGAAAGTCCCTGAAAACTTCTATAATGTTTATTTTAATAACTTACAAGGGTGAAAAAAAAAGAGAGAAAATTTAGTGTGATTTTTCAGCCTTTCAGCCCTCGAAAATATTGTAATCTTTCATTCTGCGTTTAAATTTTTCAAAAATATTTGTTAGTTTTCTCAGGATTCGAAAAAAAAATGAATGCATTTAAAAAGCATTGGCCCGAAATTTTGCGCCTACGCTCTTAAGTTAAGGCAGATTATTGGATGCCGATTGAATATCGAAAGTCATTGTATCTTATGTGGCAGTAGTACCTATATAATGCGGACATGTTTACTATACAGTTGTTGTTGCAGGACATTAAAAATTATCACCAAAATTTATAGCCTTTCTCTTAAAACCACCGATAATGTAAGATATACCCCACTAAATCACCATAAAACTTTAATATACTAAGATACACAATAATTCTGTTAGCCAAGATAGCTTATCTCATGAATAGACTTCCTTAACAAATTCTTTAAAAAACTCTTAAAACTGGATGCACCTGTTAAGCTTCGAATAACACATGCCGTAACAACAAGGTAATCTTAACTGAGACAGTTGACCGTTAGAGAAAATAAATATGAATGTTGCCAGAATGCAATGCAAATATATTTATTTTCTTATAATTTCTGAAAATACTAATATTTCGT
Organism: Diabrotica undecimpunctata; assembly: GCF_040954645.1. Classification (NCBI taxonomy): domain Eukaryota; kingdom Metazoa; phylum Arthropoda; class Insecta; order Coleoptera; family Chrysomelidae; genus Diabrotica; species Diabrotica undecimpunctata. The sequence goes on from NC_092811.1 coordinate 102,346,369, forward strand.
AATTTTGTAAAAGGGGCCAATCACTAGTGAGTGGCCAATAACTGTACCCGTTGTCTGTTAACCCTATTCTCTCCCTAGAAAAGTGAAAATAGGAAACTAAAAAAAATGGGGCAGGATAAGGCAACTCGTATCAATGGTGTCTATTATATTCGGTTCACTGATCCCAGTCTAAACTGTCTAGTAAATTCATTAACAATTTGTTTTGTTACCTTGAATAAATTTTGTCCGACTAAAAGTGGCTTGTAATTACTCTACAGCCAAGCATACTATACAGCCAATAAAAATTGAAGACGTAAATGACACCAGATAAAGGTGTCATATCGCATTTTCAAAGTTGTGAGTAAATTAACACGTTAATCGACCAAATAAAGCGAAAAATATACCACCCCCAGGCGGAACTTAGTTTTTCTAGTGAATAATTACGTTTTTACACTGCATATGATCTACTGGGTGTTATAAAGCTTTAGGTTAAAGAAAATTAAAAAAAAATGTATTTTGAAAACCTGGCTTCACCTATGGGCTTCAGATCCTCTGGCGACAAACCAAATATCGGTTCTCATTTTTTTTTTCAGTTCTAACAAGTCTGTGTGTGCTAAAATTGTAGATGTTTTGTTTAGTTTCCAGTCCATTCGTTGAAACTACGGTAATAACTTACGTAATAAGGTTGGTTGTGAATACACAAAATTGTGTTGTAATAAAATCGCAGAAAGTTATGAATAGGAGCAAGCGAAACTTTTGAAATTGTTGAATAAGTTGATATACGAAGAACAACAAGAACCTTTAGAGTTCATAGACAATTTTTCAGATGATTACTTGCCCAGTCATTCATTCATGCATTATAATCGATGATCGATCAATAGTTCAACTTTACTGATTTACCTTATTTGTTTAGAAGAAAAATAATAAGTTGTATCCATGACAAAAAATGACGATGCGAACTTTGCCAGTTTCTGACTCATCTTTGTTTATGTATCTACATCTGATTCTCGAACGATGACTTGTATTTGCAAAAAATATGAATTAAATAATTATACTTTTTTACGTAAGTGTGCTGACAATGATTCTCAAAATACAAAAATAAAAGAATGATGATTTGTATTTTTTCATAATTATTTTTGTTAAAATCTGCTTTGCAATGAAATAATTATTTATAGACCACTTGTGATATTTTTAGTATCAAAATATTTTTCTGACATAACATTTTTGTTTGTATTTTGTTTTAATACCTATTACTACCTTCAATCGTAAGAAAAAAAATAGTTACTGCCACTAAAACATTAGTTATAAATGCAAATAATTGGCTCAATAAATTTAATCGATACCTAAGGGGAGAGTGGGGTAGAATATATTTTATTGAGATAGTATACAAAAAAATGAACCTTTAAAGTTCCTGTTAATATCAAAAATATTATTCTGTAAAATTTCTGAGCTTATAAAAATTATTAAACCCACAGAAGAGGCGTGACCAAAAATTACACGAATGAGCGCGCTGGGTCTGTGAGACCCAGACATATTATGTATCATTTTTCAGAATCAGTGTTTATTTCCAACATATGCATAAGATCATTAGCTTAAAACTACCAAAATAAAGTAAACTTTCTCCAAAAAGAACATCCTGAAACATTTTAATTAATAAACTATAAGAAACAAACTGTTTTTTGAAGACATTTTCATTTGAGACACAATGTAAAGTTTATTGAGATAATTTCGATGCATACTTAACACATAGGTACTGCATGTGCCATGCATATACATATTTTACAAAAACGGCACGAAAAACGCGTTTTCAGATTAAGTTCATTGCCACTTATTCTAGCTGCGAGTTGACGTATCTCTCTTGGTAAATATTGTGAATGTACTCTTACTTTCATATACCTAGTCTATTAGAAGTTCGTTGGCAAGTTGTTTTAAAAATATTCTTCGTGAGTTATTTGTATTATTTTGTTTTGAATTTTTATATAGAACAAAGACGTTTATACCAGAAACATTAAGGAATTCGTAAAAGATAACTATGGAAGATCTACGTGTTTTCCGTGCAACATTATTATAACGATAAATATTATGATGCATAAAACTGTAAATATATTATTTCTAATTCTATTCTATTCTAGTAATTTCGCCGCTCAGCTGAAAGACCTGTTTGCCAATCTGAATTCTGATGGGTCACCCACGATTCGAAATTTCCAGAAGCAGGCCGAACAAAACCAGTATGAGTAACCTTCTCGTCTCTTCGAAGGGAATCGCCGGAATTCTCGAATAACGGCATTTTATATTTAAAGAGGGAACTTTGCTGAGAACAGTTAGTCGAAAATAATTTGTTGTATCGAATAAGTTGTATAATAAAGTAATATAAATTATTGTGTATTTAGGGAATTAGAATAAGTGTAGAGGACTGTAATAAATTAGAATAAGTGGAAATAAAGATTAAATAAACTAATTGTTAGAACATTTTAATAATAAATAAAGACAATAAATTAGATTTAATAAAAATACTACATTATACTTGGAGGAGAGCTGATGCTCTTGAGCACTTGAGCTGAGCCCTTTGTCGAATTATAAAATGTAATGATTTCTGGTTTGTTTTTCTTACCAGATCTTCATGGATCGTGTCATCGTGATAAAATCTAGACAATAAGAAAACTTGCTTTTTTGGGACGTAAGAGATTATAGTCAGGTTCTCTTTAAAGCCAAACATGCTAGATTTTTAGGTCTCTTCATAAAAAATTCTCTTGGCTTTATGCAACGCCTAAACAACTGTCAATTGATAATTTTTCAATAAATTGTTAGCGATCATAACAGACATGAGCTAATTGTCCATTGTTATATTTTGCCTTGACATGGACATTGGCTCTCAAAGCCTATTTACTACTTTTGAAGGAGTATTATCTACACAAAAACAGAAAAGGGACCGAGGTTCTGTTTACCACAATAAATTTTCATGTTATATGTGTAAAACGCGCAGTGTGAGCGCGAATCAGCTAAAGAGAAAACCTTAATTCCATAACGTGCAGGCTTGCTGGGAACATACATCCTAAAGCTACAACGTCCGCAAAATGCCATCAACATTTCATGTACGGTAGCATCCTCTCCGATAGTATAGTGTTTTTGACAGTTTTTCACAAAACTGAAATATTTTGTAGCATTGTAGCTGGAAAAATTTCTACTCCTGTGCCATCGGAAGACCGGATTCAAAAATTGATGTTCTCACTCCATCGTATAATCCAGCCAAGCACAACAAACCACAAAACGCCTTGATTTCTGTAATGTTTTTTGGCCTTACATCAGATTTATTTGCGCAACGATAACAAATACGTTGAATATAGATATTTGCACTGTGTACTATTTTTTGCATAACATCATTATTAAAAAATAGCTGCCAGCATTCAACAGCGGATTATGCATATTTTTCTACACCGATTACTACCGGAAGTTTCACTGTAATGTTTTCTTGGCGAATTTTTAGTACATTTTCGCAAATTTTTAATAGAACAATGTTTTTTCCATTTTTTACCGTCTTTATCTACATAATAAAGATGGTCACTCGCACCAACATTCGACTGCGCAGGAAATTGTTCGAATAAGTCAACTTCCGTTACCTCTTGTTCACTATCGGAGAAATGATCACTTATGTCGTCACCCTAAAGCGGGCTTTCCATTTGTGCAATTGCGCATGCGCATGTATAATAGCCCCGCGTGCCGCGGCCGCACAATAGAGGCATGAAGCCGCAAGAAGAGAGGCATGCAGAAAATCAGTGCGCACGAGGTGGTTGCCTTTTAGTTAGTTTTTAATCGCGGTTTGAAGCACATGTACCATTTTGAAATGGAGTGGTCAAACGAAAAATGCATCGAGTTTGTCGTAGACTATCGCCAATTTACATGTCTTTGAAAAGCATCTGACAAAGATTATAAAGACAGTAAAAGGGGTGACGCTCAACAATATTTGGTTGATAAATATAAATTAGGAACTAGAAAAGCAGTGAATAACAATATAAAAAGCTTCCGGTCATACTTTCATCGGCTTCACCCTGAATACAAAAGAAAACGAAGTGGAGATGAAAGAGATGATGCACTACCAGAGCCGAACTGGTTTCCTTATAAATATTTACTATTTATTCTGGATGGTGAGGAGAATCGGTCCGGCAAAGAAACGTTTACGACTCAACGAGAGACATCATCAGAAAAAGAACACTGTGAGGAGGATGAGGTAAGTTTTTAGTAGAGCATTTCATTGTATTATTTAAGCAAACAAACCTTTTAATGAAAGTTTTTTAATATGAATTATTGATAAAAATCTCTGTTAAGAAATCTATATAGACGCTTTATAAAAAAACAGTAAATGTTATGGAATCGTATTTAATAGTTTAGATAATAATTAGTGCAAATTCTACAAGAAAAATAGTTTATTACAAATATACGTCTTGCCAAGGTATAGAACCTTCATGAGACATAAAGTATTTCATAAAACCGTCTCTTATTTCTTTTGCTTCTCTTGTGGCATTTCCTCCCGTCTTTGCAAGGTTTGTAATTCCAGTGTCGCCTACAATGTCTTTTCTCCATTTTCCGTGTATCAAATTTCCATCTACGTCAGAGTCGAGAGTACATGGAGGGCAATAAAGGTGACGTGATTGACGACTTTGTCGCAAAAAATTGTGGATGCAAACACATGCAAGCACCACTTCTTCAATGGTATCCGTCTTCAGTTCAATCGGTGTTCGAAAAATTCTAAAAACTGATCTGAGTAATCCAAAAGCATTTTCTACTATGCGCCGAGCTCGTGACAATCGATAATTAAACACTCTTTTAGGTCCCCATAGAAGTTGTACACGTTACTAACACTGCCAAGCGGTATCAAACACTTTCACCTGCAGTGGTAATTCCTGGACCAAGTAGCAGCTCTACCATTATTTCTGTTTTCTCACCGCGTACTGAACAATCCGAAAATAGCTCCCTCGATGGGCAAAATACAGTGGATGCTAGTGCGGCAAGTTTTCATATAAAAGATTTTTTGAACTTTTAAGCAGAATAGCAAGCTTAATATAGTTTTATGTTTTAAGAATGGAAATTACATATGAAATATGTAGTTTTATGTTTTAAGAATGGAAATTACATATGAAATAAAAATATTTTACAATAATTACAATTACATAATTGTCTTACCTGTACATATTCCTGTAGAACTTTCACAACAGCTAGAGCTATATCTTTTATTATGCGAGAGATACTTGGGGTTGAAACTTTAAAAGTGTACATTAAACTCGCGAAGCTATCTCCACTCGCTGCATACCTCAAAAATATTGCGAGTCTTGTAGCCTCTGGAATTGCTTCACGAAAATAGGTGTTGTTTCTTTTACATATTATTGGGCCAACCAGCGTCACAAGTAATTCAAAATCAGTAGGTGACATCCGAGTGAAATTTTTAAAAAGAGAACTTTGCGCCAGCCTTACTTCATCCATGATACTCAAAGTTTCTTTCCTTCTTTGGAGAAACGGGTTTATCCAGTATGAATGCTTCTTTCGTTTTTTTCGCTGATTATTATCATTAACAATAATTAGTACTTCCGCTGCAATTGTAACAGCTTCTTCGTCACTCACCATATCTAGGTACACTAAAAAATTAGACGCATAAATGGAAATTCGGTACACGCAAGTTGCAAGCAGGTAGCATGCATCTATGCAAGCGCATAAGGTATGCAAGGCGGATGCGTAGTTGCATGCGCAGTTGCACAAATGGAAAGCCGGCTTAAGAATATCCCGTAGAATCGATAGCGTCCGAAAATTGTTCCTCATCGGTTAACACTTCTTCATAAAGTTTTCTTAGTCATTCTACTTCTTTTTAATATATATTCGTCATTCCACAACAAGATAAAACATATATCTGTTTTAGTCTGAGAGACCTATATTGGCAATAAAACAAGTATATCTCTCTTAACTGCCGCACAACTAACGCCCGCAATGCGTTTATACCGAAGCCATTTTATTGTTGGTGTTTTGCCTTGCATTTCTTAGAAGGCACAGATTAAAGCAAAAATCTGGATTTTGGTTTCGTCATTTATTATCAGATGTCGCTATTGCGTCCATATCGAAGCCATTTTATTGTTACTTCCTTTCGACAGGAAAGATTGCTTTCACGTTCAGAGCTTCTGTAAAGAGTCGCTCCGAAGATTCCTTTTAGAATGAAAAACGTATAAGTGAATAAAATTTTAATTTATAAAATAGTTATCAAACCAATATGGACATATTTCATAGAGCTGTGGGGCTGTTGTAGTAAATCCAATATTGGAAAGATGTCAATCAAACATCTTAAGAGCAATTGTTAACGCGCCTTGGTACCTAACCAACCAAAGAATATATGAGGATCTCAACATCTTGACAGTCAGAAAAGTAATAATCCAGCAAAAAAAAAATCACAATACATTCAAAAAGTGAACACACAATCCAATCCATTAATTTCCGCAATACCTCAACATCAAGTTATCAGAAGTCTGAAGCGACTTTGGCCAAAAGACCAGTAACATGGACACGTGATTCTCGCACTGGAGGGACCACATCACGCAAGAATCAAAGGACAGAATACATTAACTTATATTACATGTTTATTCTGATTGTCAATTTATTAGTTATAATAAAAAAAATCATGTTATTGTTAATGTACCAGATACCGCACACAAAATTTTTCCACATTAAAAATTTTGTTGTTTACCTTTTAAAGCAGAGGTTATTTAATAATTTATGATTTAATTTCTAAATATCACATGTATCTCTTTTCATAGAAATATTCCTAGATTATTTTCGGTAATATTTTTTATTTTACCGACAGTGAATATTATATAACTCTATCAATATTTGCGTGTACTTGATTTTATCTTTAAAAATATGTATTAACATTATTCTATTTTTGGCCTACAAACATATTTTAAACAAACTGCATTGATAAAAAAACATTTCGTAATATTTGTTACTTCAAGAAATCGTTAGTTTCAGCCGGATATTGTAACTTAATAAGAAAAAATATACTAAAGTTTTTAAACTATTTTCTGAACCACATTAAACTTAGAATAATAAACTTTTTGATAATTAAAGTAAGGCATTTGAGCATTTTTTACGTTACTTTAGCGACATAATTATTAAAAATGGAGAACGGATGCCATTTTGAAAAAAATATTGTAAATATAGTAATCAAAAATTGAAAATGGAGGCAAAACATGGACGAATTGGACATTGGGACGAGTCCCGGACAATTCAATCACCACCGGATGAACCTACCGACTACCAGATCCACAAAGATGGAGGATACAGAGACACAGTGCTAGTCTGTAAGTAAGAATTTAATATATTTTTATGAAAACTTCCTTTTCGAAGTGTTTTTATTATCGAATATCGAATTTTTTTATCTATATTATCTATTTTTATCTATATATTACCGATTTTTCTATGTCAATCTTTTATATGGACCTGAATATTAATATTTTGTTGGTAATTGAGATTTGAATGATTTCTTTTAATATAATGATTACTGATTACATTAAGAGCATTTGAGGTAGACCTTGAAGATGAAGATAGACTAAGAGAAGACATACAAAAAATGATGGAAAAAGCGCTTTAACTAAAAATAGAAATTAAAAGTGCGTTTAAGATAGAATACAAAAAATGTTTAATATAAACAAAGATCCAGATAAAGGTAAACTAAGATAAACAAGAGACGGTAGAGAAATATAGAGATGTTTAGGCCGTAGACGTTATCGATGCATATATATATATATATATATATATATATATATATATATATATATATATATATATATATATATATATATATATATATAAATGCATCGATAACGTCTACGGAAGCAAAGATACAAAAAGAAATCAGAGACATAGCAAAACAAGAAAGAAGAAAAGAAGCAAAAGTAAAAATCAGATACCAGAAATTAGAAATAGATCACAAGGTGTTGAAATGGAATGCAAAAGAAAATAAACTCACAGAAATTGAAGATGCTTTAAAAAACTAGAAAAAGAAGAATTAATGGATGAAAAGGAAACAGACAATGCAAACAGAGAGGAAAATAAGAAGATATATTTAGTATAAGAAGAAAAATACAAACAGGGAAAGAGAGAAGAGAATTAAGAGAATGACAAAAAACATTGCAACATGGAACGTAAGGACGCTACTGGAAACAGAAAAAATGGAAGAACTAGCGACACAGTTAAAACAATACAAGATAGATATTGCAGGAATTCAGGAAACCAGATGGGGGGACATGGAAAAATCGAAAAGGGCAATTATACAGTATGGTATGCAGGCGAAGAAAAACAGGGATATGGAGAAACGGCTTTTATGGTGATGGGGGAAATGAGACATAAAGTTGTTATGGAATTTAAACCCATAAGTGAAAGAATATCATACATAAGAGTAAACAGCAAACCGAACAAGTTGTCCATAATAAATGTCTATGCACCCACAGAAAACAGTGATGACTTGACAAAACAGCAGTTCTATGAAACACTAGAAGAAAACGCCGAGAAAATACCGGGAGAAAAGATATTAATCTTTATAGGAGATTTAAACGCCCAAATAGGTAATGAAAATTACTTCAGAGAGGTTGCAGGTGCAAACTCAATACATGACACAACAAACAATAATTGAGAAAGACTGTGTAATTTATCAGCAATAAACATGGACATAAGTAGCACGAGATATAAACACAAAGACATACACAAAATAACGTGGATAAGACCAGGAAGTGTGGAGGGAAATCAAATAAACCATGTATTGATTAAAAAGACACGCAAAGAATCTATAAATGACGTTAGATCTCACAGAGGGGCCAACATCGATCCGGATCATATGTTAGTGATTACAAACTGTAAAATAAAAACAACGAAGAATAAAACGTGAAAAGCACAGAGAAAATGGGAAGTAGATAAACTGAAAGAGAAAGAAATAAGAAGAAGATTTGTACAAGAAGTAAATACAGAGATGCAGTTCAAAGAACAACAAATGGAGGAACAGTGAAAAAAATCAAACTAGGAATAAACAATGCAGCAACGAAAGTGGTTGGCAAAATGCAAAATAAAAGAAAAAATAATTGGTTTGTCGATGAGTGCAAATTAGCAGTGAAAGAAATGAATAAAACAAGATTAAAATGGACAAGCACAAGCAAAGAAAAGGTACTAGAAAAATACAAAGATCAAAGGCAAAAGACAAAGAAATTATTTGAATCTAAAAAAAATCAACAAGTAGAAGAAATTATGAACGAGATAGAAACAGAAAATAAAAGACTTAGTAGTAGTAGGTAAGTATTGGTACAATGGTTTTACTCAAAACCATTGTATCAATACTTAAAACTAGCTATAGCGATAACGGACAGCTAATATAGCTATAGAAGCAGAAAAATGGCAGAAGTATTTCGAAGAAATATGTCAAGAAACGGATAGAGCAGAAGAAAGAGAAACAATAACGAACATGGAACAAGATTAAGAAGAAGAAGAAGACTTAAGGAGTATGGAAATTAGAAATACAAAAAGGGAAATCAAAGAGAGAGAAGAATGGAGAAAAGTAGTGGAAACAGCGAAATCAGACCAGCAACTGTAAAACCAAACCCAGAATGGGATGATCCCCCACACAAAAAGGATCTTTAAGTGAAAACAGCTTCAGCATCTTCGGGATACATTTTGACATGAGCTCGTTTAACTAAGGACCCAAAAGGAACCTTATTCCAACACCAATCTATTTAACAGCACACATTGTCATTCACCGTCTAATAGTACTTTTTCGAAACATATTAAAAAATTTTGTCCATGTCTGTGATATCGTATGTTAGGGCTGAGCGTATTATTGTTTTGTAAAGTTTTACCTTTTTATTTCTCGATATAAGTGAGAATTTAAGAATGATATTGAGCCCAAAATAGCACCTGTTGGACGTGCCAATCTCTGTGGTAGTGTTATTTTCAGTGTTTGCGAACGCTCCCAGGTATACAAACTCATTAACTGTTTCGATGACGTCGTTTTCTATAACAAGTGGTCGTAGGATTTGTGGTTGCGTGCTTATTTTCATGTACTTCGATTTACTGGTGTTTATTATTAAACCCACTTTTGTAACAGATTCTTTTAGTGTTACATACGCCTCTCGTACAGCGTTTTCCGTTCTCCCAACAATATTGATATCATTAGCATAGGCAAAGATTGTACTGATTTGTTATATACTGTATCGGTGGTTGTGATATGTGACATACGTATTGCTTTCTCCAGAGCCAGTTTGAACAGTATACAGGAGAGAGGGTCTACCTGGCAGCCCGTTATTTGTTTTAAAAGGTAAAGATAGTTCCCCTTGGATTCGTACTCTACATTCAACTTTTTTAACAGTTAGTTTTGTTAAATTTACCAACTGATTTGGTACCCCTAGCTTCATTGAACCGAACATTTTTCTTCTATTTAGAGCAGTGGTCGCCAACCTGTCGATCGCGAGCTACCGGTAGCTCGCGGAGGCAATTCTGGTAGCTCTCACAACGATTTTAATTTAAAAAATACAAACTGCAAAAATCAGAGAAGCTTCCGAAAATTCCACAAAAAAATCTAATTGTCATAATATTAAACATAAACAGCGGCACGTTGCGGTGAGCGATCTGCCCCTGACGCCGTCAAGCTAGAATCGGCTATTTATAGAACCGACCAGCCGGACCAGCGCGTTAGTGTTCGAGAACGACCTGGATTGCTTTGAACGGGATAAATACGCACGGCGCGGCGACATTGCGCTTAGTTTAAAACTGAACGCGTAACCAACGTCCAGCGGTTGGGTTAGTAGAGAACAACAAAAATAATATTATGGCAAGCAGTTGTAAGAAGGTAAAGACATACCACTTTCATTCGGAATGCGAAGAACAATCTTCAAACAAACTTTTTTACAGAAGTTAAAGATAAAAATGTGTGTTTGTTATGTAATACTTCGGTCTCCGTTGCTAAAAAAGGAAATATTGAGAGACATCATAAAACTGTACATTCTAATTTTGAAAAATCATTCCCACTATATTCTGCCGCCAGAAAGGAGAAACTGAAACAGTTAAAAAAACAGTTAATTGGACAACAATCAATATTTTTAAGAACAGTTGACAAAAATAAGGCTACAACTGAAGCATCGTACCGTGTGTCCCAGATAGTTGCACAAAAAAAGAAACCTTATGAAGACGGGGAAATGATAAAACAGGCGTTTTTAGAAGCTGCTGATTCGTTATTTGCCAACTTAAGAAATAAAGACGAGAAATTTCAGCTATAAAATCTATGCAACTTTCTGCTAATACAGTGATGAGACGTGTAGAAGTAATGAGCAATGATATTTTTTACAGTTAAGAACTGACTTAGATAACTGTGTTTATTTTTCACTTCAACTGGATGAATCAACAGATGTCGTTGACACTGCCCAGATGGCCGTGTTCGTCAGGATGGTTTTTAGTGATTTTACGATTAAAGAAGATCTTTTGAAGTTCATTCCACTGAAAGGACACACTACTGGACAGGAGTTGTTTTCTCATTTAACAAATATTATTTCTTCCGAGAAAATTCCAATATCGAAAATGGTAGGCTTGACAACCGATGGCGCTCCAGCTATGGTGGGTTGTGATAAGGATCTGGTGGCGTTATGTCGTAAAGATGAAACTTTTCCGCAATTTCTCTGTTACCACTGCATTATCCATCAGCAAGCATTATGTGGAAATTTCCTGAAACTAAACAAAGTTATGAAACTGGTGGTAAAAATTGTGAACAAGATTAGAGCTCAAGCGTTACAAAGAAGATTATTCAGAACCTTGGCCGATGAAGTTGACTGTCAATACGGGAACCTACTCCTTCACTCTGAAGTCCGATGGTTAAGTAGAGGACGGGTGCTGAAACGTTTTAATGATGTACTATCTGGCATAGTTCAATTTTTCAAACAACGCGATGAACCGACTCCGGAACTAGAAAATTCAATCTGGCTTAGAGATTTTGGTTTTCTCGTGGACATTACAGAGAAATTAAACGAACTTAATTTGCAGCTTCAGGGGACAGTCAAAGAACTAGCGGAAATGATTTCTGATATAAAAGCATTTATCAAAAAGCTGGAGTTTTGGAAACAAAGCCTAATTAACAGCGATTCCAAGCATTTTCCTATTCTTTCAGAAAAAATATCTTAAAATCCATTAGAACCCTATGACAACAAATATCATGTAGAAATAATTTCTACCCTGAAGAGTAACTTCAAAAATCGTTTTAAGGATTTCAATGAAATGGCTTTAGTAACGCAGTTTGCTGTTTCACCCTTTATGAAAATTGATATCCAGCAGTTTGCAGCTTGTGTTATGCAGAACGTTGGCGAAGACATCGCTGCAACAGAAATGGAAGTTATTGAGTTTCAAAATGATTTAGCCTTAAAATCGTTAGTCTCAAGTTCTGAATGTATCTGGCCTATTGTAAGTAAAGACAAATATTCAGTTCTATGCCGTGTTGCCTTGAAAGTGAAAGCATTATTCAGTTCAACCTATTTGTGTGAATCTTCTTTTTTCAATATGAAGTTTATTAAGAACAAATATCGCAATCGACTTACAGATGAACATTTGGATAATTGTATTCGAATGGCTGCATCAAATTATACTGCAAACATTAAAAAAATTATCGATGAGTCTGAGTGTCAGCCTTCTCATTGAACGTGCTTTTTTATTTTTCAATGTTTATGTTTATGATAGTGCGTTACTTTTTTGTTGTTATTATTAACTGTTTTTAAATTATACGTGACATGCCGTTGTGGCTGGATAAAAGTTTGTGTTTATTTTTCAAATACCTTCGTTTGATAGGTAGGAATGTAGCTATGAACAAGTACGTACTAGTAATTTAAGTTATTTTGTTATTAGTTTATTATTAGTACCTATGTATTATGTATTACCAGTTAAACAGTAAAATAAATACATATAATGATAGATTAACTGTGGATTATTTCATTTACGTTGCGTTACGTGGCTTCCGTGTGGGTAGCTCGCTGTTTATTCCAAAATTAACAAAGTAGCTCAACACATTGAAGAGGTTGGCGACCACTGATTTAGAGAGTCGTAATCTGCCTTGTAGTATATAAATATGTGATGAGTATATACGCCATATTCTAATGTTTTTTCTAAAATTTGTCTCAGGGTTACAATCTGATGAATTGTTGATTTACCACCTCTGAAACCAGCCTGGCATTTTCCTATTATTCGTTCTACATATGGTGTCATACAATAGAATATTTTATTATACATTATTTATGCATTAAAAAACATAAATATTTTGTGGTAAGCATTTAAAGCATTTAAAAAAATCTCTTTTTTGTGTCGGGTGCAAAGTGTATTCCAATATCCAATCACCGGGTAGGGATTTCTGTGTTCATATTTCTTTTATGAGTTGCTCTAGTGCCATCAGTTTATTTTAATGTATATATTCACTTTTATTTTTCATTTAGAAATAATGAATTGTATAATGCGTGTGTTTGGTTTTGCAATTCTCTACAAAGTCATAATAATTAAACAATTGATCGTATTAATTTATCATTTTTAATTGTATGTAACATTTTAATAGTCTTACGTTTATTTTACCACCCAGGGAAGTAATTTATACAATGATACAATGATGTTATAGTCGGTACGTATTTCGGCCAAAATGCGCAAAAATATATTTATTTGTTAGTTAAATAATTACAAAAATTATAAACGTAATAAAAATTTACCGGGAGCAATTAAGTGTTAAGTAATAATTTAATAAAATACGTGATGTTATGGATGTTATGGATCAATAGCATTTCGTTAAAGAACGAGCCTGGTATAATTGTTGCTTGAATGTTAAGACTTTGTGTAGGTGGCGATTATCGGAAGATGTTCAAAACGAATGTATAATGTTATCTTTATTGGTTGGTTACTATTACATGAATATTTTTGAATTTTTGCTTGAGCGAGAATCGTAAAAATGTATAACTTATAATGAGTACTGATATATGTTGCTGACATGACTAACGTTACGTCAATTTATTTTTGGAGATTTTTTGGGCATTTGGAGATTTTGTCAGGATACATGGGAATATTTAAACAGATCACGACATCGATTTATTGACCCTACAACACAATGACAATCGCTGGGACAGGTTACACGTTTCCATCTCTATATTCATTTCACAGTAGGTACGAATTGTCGTAATTGTCACATTGACATTAAAAATTTCAAACGAAGTTCTGAAAGAATAAACAAATAATTAATAAAATGCCTATTACGTTGTATACCGTGCAAGAAAAAGTGCAACTTGTAACATGGTACTTTTAGGGTCATTCGATACGCGAAGTAATTGATTTATTTATTGTTGCCTTCGAAAATAGACCCCCACCAAGTGTTACAACAGTTAAAAATACCATTAAACATTTTCAAACTTCGGGATGTCTAAACAGTTGTAAATAGTGTCATGAAGGTAATGAACCACGTGTTAGACCTGTCGATGAGGAGCGTCAAAACAGGGATATTGATATTTGTGCTTTTGTGCTTTGTGGAAGCTAGTGAACCCTGCAATAGTGTACAAATTGCTAGGGAAGTTAACGTGAATGCTCGAACTGTCTAGCGAGTTCTCAAAAGGAATGGGTATCCCTGTTTTAAGATACAACCAACACAAGAACTGTTTCCGGAAGATAACTTTAGGCGGATGGAGTTTTGTGAAATTATGTTAGATAAACAGAATGAAAATGTACACTTTTTAAAAAATATTTTATTTTCTGACGAATCTTTATTTTCATTACATAAAAAATACAATCCATCCGTTGCAAGGTATTATTCTCGGAAATATAAGCACCTCAGTGTTGCAGTGCGAACGCAGCATCCGCAAAAGTTAAATGTTTGGACTGGGATGCTAGGCGACCATATTGTCGGTCCATTTTTTATCGATGGAAACCTAAACGGGCCCAAATATTTACAACTTTTACAGAATGAGATCATTTAGGCAGTTCGACGCCTTTCCGTTAATTTTCAGGTTTATTTCCAACAGGATGGGTGTTCGGCTCACAACTCTAGAGCAACTATTGACTTCCTCAATCAAACGTTTCCTGATCGACTGATAAGTACACGTGGTACAATTAAATGGCCCGCTAGATCCTGTGACTTAGCGCCCAACGATTTCTTTTTTTTTGGGTTTTCTCAAAGAAAACATTTATTGGCATGTTTGAAAGAGTCACAAACCTAGTCGAATTGAGGGCAAAAATACTTCATTTCTCTGCAAGCGTTACACCAGCCCTACTCCAAAATATGAGGAGAAATCTGTATGACAGATTTGGTTACTCTTTAGCACAAGGAGATGGAATATTTGAGCCCTTAATTCATTAATCTGCTTTCCTAATTTTTATTTTTGGTTAGGTACATTTTACGAAGTTTGTATGTTCTTAATTAGGTAGTATTTTTTATGTTTAAGTTTGGAAGAATTTTATGGTTTTTTTTTTATTTAAAAATACAAACGATTCTTATTCTGATTTTTTCTTCTTTCTTGTCTTATTGTTATAAGCTTTGTCCATAAAATTTGTACAATTTTCAGTGACAAAAAAGCATATTACTTACTTATTTATTTGTATTGCTATTAAGGCTAAAAAAATAACCAAAAAATTAGTTTTAGATTATTATAATAAATATACTCTAGAGATGGGATTGCAATAAATCTTAATTTCTATGGTCAACAAAACAATGTCGTTATCTGTATAAACAGGTTTTTCCCGGAAATTTTTTTTGTACGCTGTCAGTTTCAAAAATTTCAGAAATAATGGATCTACGATTATGTCATCAATTTCACGGTCAGGAAATTATTTAATAAAAAATTCATTTATGTATGAATAAGTATATATTATATTTACGGATGTACCATTTATTTTGTACTTCTCATTCCCTCATGACAAGTAGAATTCTGGATGCAGATACATTAAAATCATTTATGTTATTTTCCTGCCGACATACGAATGGACCATTCAGATAAATAAACTCCGTTTCCTATTTAATTTGTTAACAATCCCAGCATCAATACGAGAGCGTTTGTTTCTGTTTCTGCTTGTTCTGTTCCTTTAATATTTCTGGTTTAGCTGTACTAGCTATTATCTTGTATTCTTTGCTTTTCCTTCTCCCCAATTCTACTTTAGTTTGTGTACTAGTGGAACTGTCTAAAGAACCACCCCCACATCTCTTACGACTCTGAGCAACGTGTCCCCGTTCATTTTGTCTGCCTCAAACACTCTCCAACTTTTGTTGTGCTACACCTTTCTATGTAACGGTAAGCCATGTACCCATTGTTTAGACGAAACCTAATGTTTTCGAGAACGCGAGAGTAAGATTTGTTAATAAAGCTGAGCATTTCTTAGAGTTTTATTGAAATCGAAATGTTAATACTCTCTATTGCCTTCAGGATCCTTACTAACCTCTAACCACCAGATTGAATAATGATAGATAAAATGTAAAAAGGGGAAACTAAAAGGATTATAAAAGCAACTTTTAGTATCAATTTTTGAGATTGGTTAGGCAAATGGATCCAGTAATCCGCAGTCATATTTCCAGCCACACACACATCTATTTTTAAGAGTTAAATAACGGTAACAGTACTGACTGTTCATTATGGAAAGCTAATATAAAGTTCAAAAGACCAATAGAATACGCTCCACCAAGAAGGAAGATGAAAATGGGCGGAAAATAGTAAAGATAAGATAAATTAGGATTATATGAAAACTAGAAAATGATACAGAATGGTACTTACCAGTGAAAGCAAATGAAAAGATTCCATTAGTATCACTGAAAAAAGAAACGTTCGGAAAGTTCGTGAGTTTGATCTAATAACTGGAGAAATTTTAAAGAGTGGCAAGAGTAATATAATACCAATATTGAGGCTCTTCAGCTACCGGATAAGTGAAAAAAGCACTTTAATTTTAGTATATTTTCCAGTGTGTTAAAAGCAAAATCAGAGTATAAAGCCTAGAATTATGTATATTGGTTACTATATAATAATTTATGTTTCACATGAAAGAAGAGGATATCATTGGATAAATCTTAAAACATTATAATTTCTTAATCTTAGCTTAGAATAAAATTGCTTATTGCTCCGGCCTTCACTTTTTTGCCTTACCTCGCCTAACTCTATGATGTCCCAACCGACGTTCTTTAGTTCTTCCTCCAGGACTACAATGTCCTGACGTTGTAGGTTCCAATTTTTAATTTGTGGTTCTTGCGAGTTTTTCGTAATTTTGTACGATTTTGTTTTGGTCTTGACAAATTTATGTCCTCCCAGAATCGTGTGGATGGATCGACGAATCGATGTGAGATTGTGAGCATATCGCCACATTTACCTGGGGTATAACTTCTGGGATTCTAAAACCGTTAAACAATCCAATTTTAACACTAACACTCTTTAATTAGCGTGAACATTTTATCATTAATTTCTACTGTCAAACTAAACTGTCAATAATATTTACTATATATATATAAACATTTATTTATTCTGGCAATGCCTGAGGTTCCTACAAGCTCTTTAAAAGATTATCAGCTGAAAGATGTTCCTTGGGTTTTTAAATCATCTTCCCAGTTTACGCCATATTATACTAGAGTAACACAAAGTAATCTTGGAAAATATTGTGTTCCAGTTACTTCCAAAGATGATGAATTGCCAAAAAGAGGTCCTAGCGTAATTCATCCTAAAATTTTAGAAAATATGATGTTTGATGAAAGGTAAAGTATGTGTTATGTTTATAAGTGTGTTTTTTACCATTGTGTAATTAATTAAATATATATTTTCTCTTTCTTTTCGGCCTTTTTTATTTAACTTTTGATAACTTGAAGTTGCTGGTTTTTTGTTCAACCCTTAACCACTGACGTGCGGTATGCCATACCGAGCCGAAAATATATTTTGTTGTAAAACGTGTTTTATAGAAGATTCTTAGAACACCATCTGTGTACCTTCAAGTGGGGTTTAATTGTACCTGCTCTCAACTGCTGCAGTTTTAGTACAGGTTTAGTCTTTGAGATACGTTGACATAAAGTTTTCTTGCGGTATCAAGTACCGCATGTCAGTATTTACGTTTCTATAGTTAAAAGCAGTGTAGTGTATTCTTTTGCTGTTAGTATGGCAGCAAGTTCATCCAGTTGTTCTAAATTTAGCCGCAAAACTGTAAAGCTTTCAGATGATGATTTTGAGGCTGTTTTATCTCAATGGGCTGACGAAGTACCTAGTGATTTAGAATATTTTAGTGATAGTGATGTTGACGATGCAAGCGAAGAAGTATGTATTGAAAGTTCACACGACACCGGAAGTGAGCAGTCGGAAAGTTCTGAAGACGAATATCATTTAAATGATAATGGTACAGCACCCTCGAAAAATGTAAGAACTCCGTTACACAACCTTGTAACAAAAGTACCAGCTGTGCGGTCCAGAGATGTAAGAAACGAAACTTCATAATTTTTTTTTTAATTTTCTTATTTCTGAGGATATAATACAAGAAATACGTAAATGGACAAATAATAAATTACGTGCAATTCGTGAAAACTATAAAAGAATGAATAGACCAGAACTAAATGAAATTGATGAAATAGAACTAAAAGCCTTTTTGGGATTGCTTTTATACTCATCAGCTTTCAAATCCAATGACGAAGATATGGATTTGCAATATTTCTAAAATGTTTACGTTTTTATAACCCTCTGGATAGAGACGAAAGAAAAAAGATAGATCTAACAGCAGCCATTAGTAACATATTTAATATATTCATATCAAATTGTCAAAAACTGTATTCCGTAGGCACATTTATTTGTATTGATGAAATGTTGGTCCGCTTTAGGGGAAGGTGTAGGTTTAAAATGTATATGCCTAATAAGCCTGTGAAAAATGGCATTAAAATAATGTGCCTGACTGATGCACGAACAAGTTACTTATACAATGCCTATATATATGGAGGCAAGGACACTGACGGAATTGGGTTATCTGGGGAAGAAAAGAAGATGAATAAACCAACTCAATCTGTTCTTCGGCTTGCTAAACCTATTTATGGAACTAACCGTAATATCACAGCTGATAATTGGTTTAGTTCTATAGAATTAGTAAATAATAGTCTCCCGTTTTATACCGCTGTCGCGGCTTTGGGAGTATAGCAGGGTAGTCTGCTATATCTAGGGCCTACGGTATACAAGGAAGGTAACATGGCCAGTGCTACGCTTCAACCGTCTATTATTACCCCTGGTTTTACCCAAGGTAAACAGTTAATAGAATTAAGCAGAATTAAGCATTAAATAGAAAGCAGTTAAAAGTAAAGAAGTCAACGTATGTGGGAACCCTCAAGAAAAATAAACGGAAATTCTAGCCACACCGATGTAGGCAAGTAAATTCAACTACTTACGGATTTACGAAAAGTTTATCCCTAATTTCCCATGTGCCAAAAAAATCGAGGGCTGTTTTACTTATTTCTTCGATGCACCATTCAATAGGCACGGATCAGATTACTGGAAAACCAGAAATTATATCTCATTATAATCGTACGAAAGGAGGTATCGATACTTTAGATGCCAAGTGTGCCAAATATTCTATAAAACGTCATTCTCGCCGATGGCATCATTACTATTTTTTACCGCATCATTGATATAGCTGCTGTTAATTCGCATGTTGTGTACCAATCACTACAAGAAGATAATATGGAAAGGCTAAACTATACAAAGGAGGTGGCGAAACAATTAGTTTTACCTCATCTACAAAGAAGACTCGAAAATCCCAGAATCCCGAGAGAATTATTATGTGGTATTGAACGAATACTAGGACAAAAACGCCAAAAGAAGCAGATTTTGAAGAAAGGCTTGAGAAAAAGAAGACGTGTTACTTATGCCCAAGTGCATTAAAGCGAAAGACTTTTTATGTGTGCTTTTCTTGTGGAAAACCAGTGTGCTTACAGTGTACAAAGAAAAATTGTGGACCTTGCGCGCAAAATGACTAGTTATTTTATTATAATTTTTGGTTATTGTCAGAATTTTGTATTTCAGTTTCTCATTAAATTTAAATGATTAGTTTGTTTCTTTTAACATTATTTTACCATTTGTTAGTCACAAGTAATCAATTTTTCTTGTAATTTAGTTTATAAACGGTTTTGTAGTAACGTCCACCATTTTTTTAAATATTATGCATGCATTCATAATATTCTTGAAAAAGTAAAGTTTATTTTACTTGTAGCAGAACATTATGCTACAGTAATGTGAAGAATCATTCCGTAGTTGATATAAAAAACAAATACAGTGATATAAGATAAATTCATATTAAAAACAAAGAAGAATAGGCAACGGTATGACATACCGCATGTCAGAGTCTACGTCCTGAAACATCCACGTCAGTAGTTAAGGGTCAAGTTGGTTTCAATTCCATAATATTATGATCCAACAGCATTATCATCATTATCAGCGCTGTTGCAGTCTTAGAGGGGCTCGACTTTCTCAAGGGTCTTGTATTATACTGTTCTATATTATATTCGATTTTGGCTGTTTTTATTGAGATTATCGACTCTTTTCCTTTTTGTATTCCTAATAAAACGTCCTGGTTAGTAACGTGGTCGGTATAAGATATCTTTAGGATTGGAAGATACAGCCACATTTCGAAAGCCCCAATTTTTTTGCATGTAGCGTCTGTGAGAGTCCACGACTCAACTATGTACGACAGTATAGGAAAGATATAACATCGTAGTTACCTCATTTTTATGGCATTTGAATAGCTCTTTGAAATGCAGATCTTGCTTTCTCTATCCTTCATTTTATTTCTAGGGAATGATTCCAATTTTCATTGACGTTTTTACCAAGGTAGATGTATGTTTTTACTTTTTCTATTGGTTGACTATTCATACTGATTCTTTCAATTTGCTGTTCCTTTTAAGAGATCATCATAAATTTTGTTTTCCTAATGTTCAGTGAAAGTCCATATCTCTGACTCACTTCTGTGATTCTATTCATTATCTCCTTGAGGGCTTGATAACTGTCAGCGAATACCACCGTGCCATCCGCGTATCTGATGTTATTGATACATTCTCCGTTAATTCGAATTCCGGCTTCAACATCCTCTACTGCTTCTTAAACGATTTCCTCAGAGTATATGTTAAACAGCAATAGTGATAGTATACACCCCTGTCGGACCCCATGTTTGATTTTGATATCATCGGATTCTCCGTATACGAGACGATGTTTGATTCCAGTAAAGATTGCTAATAATTCTTAGACCACAGGTGTATATTCCAATATGGGTTAATATCTCCATCAGCTTGTCGTGTTTTACTGAATCGAACGCTTTATGGTAATCGATGAAGCATGCATAAATATATGCTATAGAGCGCCTCTCTCGTTCCACTGCGTTCCGAAAACCAAACTGTGTACGGCTGATTTTTTCTTCGCATAGTCTATATTATACCTTTGTATGATATCCCTATATATGTATGACTTTTTTGAACTAACTTTACAATGTGGCTCATTAAGCTGATGGTCTGGAAATCATTGCAGGATACGGATTTTGTTTTCTTTGGTAGAGCAATAAACGTTAACTTTAGCCATGACTCCGTTTAAATATATGTCATTGAATATTTTTATTAGTCGTTATTGTTAAATAGCTTTTTGAGTTTAGCATATGCATTGTCAGGTCCAGGAACTTTGCCATCTTTTAGTTGTGATATTGCTTTTTCCACTTCATCTGATGTGATTGTGGTAAGTGGTCATTTGTCATCGAATGCCATAGTCTGTGGACTAGTGCGCATTTCGATGCGCATCGCCCCGCCTCAATTTTCCCATTGGCTCTTGACCTGGAAATCCCTATTTATCAGGTCAGTCCCTCGCGGGCCCTCCGAGAGCTTAGTGCTCTTGGGGCGCTGCTTCCTGCTGTTCCAATTATACTCTGTGGCTAAGATATTATTCAACTACAATCTGATGTTTTATTTCGACCTATATTTTTGTCATGTAAGAAATATCTTGTCTTTTTCAAGACAAGCCTTCAGAAGACCACGACCTGATGCTTTATTTCGACTTGGTGTACCTTTGTCATGTAAGAAATATCTTGTCTTTTTCAAGACAAGCCATCAGAAGATAAATATTTACAAGTCCATACCCAGTAAATGGACTTGGGTAGAGGAGCTCTCGACTGCGATATTCGAAGGCCTCTACAGAGCACCCGGAGATAACAGAAGGTGTATAGACCGGTATTTGTTCCCCCGAGGTGACATGGCACCCGACAACGTGGATTATTCCGAACCTGCGACCCAGCTCGCTTTACAGAACGCAACACACCATTGACTTCAACATGGGTTGAAGTCAAGAGAACAATGGGGAGAGCCACGGAGTGTCTATACTCTAACACTCCGCCATCGAGCTCTGTAGCAGTCCTGATGCCTTCCGTGTGCCAGATGTCTATACGAGTCAGCCTTCTTCGACGCTTGAAGTCTCGGAAACTACGGAGATCCTGAAGTAGCCACAGTCCCTGCCTGCCCTCCCCGAAATGTGGCGATACCATGGAGGCCCGGGCAAACTCGCCTACGAAACCCCAGGATAAAGTGGATGGGAACCTGATTGCAGAGAAGAAGACGAACCGCTGAGAGAAATGATACACCGACCGTGGATGGAGCCCACCACAGAGGGAGATGCAGTAACATCCAGCCCCCAGGTTCCAGATAAGTGTTGTGTGAGTTTTATAGACAATTCTTTTACTTTACTTTGTATTTTTATACATTTATTTTCTTTTGTATTTTCGTATTTTTATTCAATAAATATTTTTCCCAGCCGCAGAGTCTAAAGAGGAGGGGGGATGTCATCGAATGCCATAGTCTGTGGACTAGTGCGCATTTCGATGCGCATCGCCCCGCCTCAATTTTCCCATTGACTCTTGACCTGGAAATCCCTATTTATCAGGTCAGTCCCTCACGGGCCCTCCGAGAGCTTAGTGCTCTTGGGGCGCTGCTTCCTGCTGTTCCAATTATACTCTGTGGCTGAGATATTATCCAATATCATCCAAGCCATCAGAAGATAAATATTTACAAGTCCATACCTAGTAAATGGACTTGAGTAGAGGAGCTCTCGACTGCGATATTCGAAGGCCTCTACAGAGCACCCGGAGATAACAGAAGGTGTATAGACCCGTATTTGTTCCCCCGAGGTGACACATTACATATGTAGAACGGAGGTTGTTCGGACCTATCATCATCAAAGAATTCTTGTATGTATTTGGTTCATATGCATATTTCTTGATTTTTATCTGAGATGATGTTCCCCTGTTGATCTTGCAGTTTGTTAGCTGTGTTGGATTTTTGAAGACCAGCTGCTTGTTTTACCTTTTTATGCATATTAAATGTATCTTGTTTTTGTTGCAACAACACTATCTCTTCACACTGTGTTTTTAACCAATTTTCTTTTGCCTTTCGTATTTCGGTTCTTATTTGTCTCTAAATATTTTTGTTAATCTTTGATTTTCTTCTTCCACGAGTTGCATTATATTGTCATTTATCCAACTTTTCCTCTTCTCTATATTTTCAATTAGGTGTTCTTCTCTGATCTTGTTAAAAGTTTCACATATATTCTGGAGTGATTCTTCTGGATCATATGTTTGCTCCATGTTACTTAGCTTCTCTAAAAAAATCCGTGCGACTATCTCTTTTGTTTCCTTATCTTTTAATCTTCTGTGTAAAGTCTTTCCCTCATATCACATTTTTTGTTACTATTCTTTTTTGTAACCTTTTTAAATCAAAACCTTTTTTTTTCGTCTTTATAGAGGGGGGTCTGGAATGTTCAAAAGACATCTTAGTCCAGGACTCCGCCTGACTGACCTTAGATAGTTCCTGCCGAACGCCTACCTGCTAAACCAGACGCTCCCCTGTCATCCAGCGATCCGAAAGCGGAATGGCCGCTGTAAGGCCGGCATCACTTCCGAAGCACTGCCTTCATTCATTCATTCTCCATTCATTTACATCCACACTCCATTCATCAGCAAGGAGGCTCGTTCCAGGCTCCGTTCGGCTCGCGGAGATAAGAATACGGCCGAGGCAATTTACCCTGCCTGTCGTAAGAGGCGATTAATGGGAAGCAATTGAGAGGTGGGGAGCCGTCATTTGAGGTGTCGGGTTTGTAGAAACTTACGCAGGGCGCTTTGGCGTTACGGTCACTGGTCTACACTCCTAGTATCCGAGACGAGACTCTCGTGGGACCACTCTACTCTCATTTCCACAAGAGTCAGGTGAGGTTGAACGAGCTGTGTCCCTGACGCACTCCTTCTCCATTAGAGGTGCTGGGTCACGGCCCGTATCCACCTTGGAAGATACAAGAGTGGTAGAGGAGAGATCCTTGGCGGCTACCTGTCTACGTGCGAGGTGGAATTCCTCTACCTGCGTTCACCTTTCCGCCTAGGGGGGGGGGGATAACGAACGGGTGTTCGTAATCGCAGCAACACAGGTACTACTACGGGGAGGGTGGAGCCCCGCGATGCTTCGTGCAACGTGCCACCCTCATAATGGTGTCGGACTCGTAGGGGCAAGTGGTTCCGCTTAAGGTCGTATGCAGAAAGGTCAGGTAGACCAGGGTCCTGCCAATGTTTTCATTGGAGGGAACACGAGTATTTCGATGTCTCGTTCCAGGTAGCGCGTAGAAGACCCTCATCGCTGATAGTACGGCATCACTCCCAGACGGGCATTTCCTCTTTCCCCACAGTCTGACTCATGCATTCTAACTCATACAGTCTGACCCACTTTTCTAGCTTCAACTTCCAGCATCTTTCACTCTTACCTTTGCCGTTGGTTAAGCTGTCTATCTTCCTCTTCTTTTTTCTTGATCACTGCACGGATATAGTTGTGTATGCTAGTCCAACCTGATTTATTTTCAATCATTCTCTCAATCATTTCTCTTAATCATTTAAATCTAAACCTAAATTTACCAATAATAGGACTATGATCTGACTATACGTCAGCACCGGCGTAACTTTTAACTGATAGGCATCCATTACGGAATCTCTTGTTCACCATTATGTAATCAATTTGATTCCTTATTATGTTTCCTAGTTGATCTTGTGGAGAGACCCAAGTATACAAACGTCTTGGTGGTATGAGAGAATTAATGACAATAATTTATTAATTTCGGGAACAGTTTCTTGTAATGATTTGCAGTATATAAAATTATACATATCTTGTAACTTATTCCACACTCCGAAAATTTTTGGATCAGCATATAAAAGTTTTAATTCATTTTCTAGTTTTATTTTATTAAAGAATGATGGATAATTTTTAATTATTTTTTCTAATAGATCTTGGAAATTCTTTGGCGTAACTTTTAAATTTTGCATCGTCAAAGAGGTCAAAAATTTGCAAATCTTCAAAATTCAAAAAACGAGTATCTATTTGCATAATAATAGTATCCAAAATTTCAAAATATACTCGTTTTTCGAAATCTGTGTCTGTGTCATGCCTTTGTCTTTTTTGGGGGGCTCGGAAATATCAAGGTAATTCAAAACGTCACTGCGTATATATTGGAAATTACTATCATTACGAAAATCTCTGAGATTTTGCACCAGCTTTTTTATTCTATTTTTGGAATAAATAATGTCAGTTGACTGATATTGAACAACATTGAATATCAAATGGGTTTGGGTAAACACTTTCTTAAAAATATTTAAAAGAATATTAAAGAGTATATTTAATAAAGTGTTCAAACCGATTGCTTCACGGATGGAGATATCATCACTTTCAAAATCGTCGCCTTCAATAATAAAATCAAAAACTTCCAAAAACTGGTCACGAAAATCTGCTACAGTGAAATCCTATTAAACTGGCAAAAAAAGACGACATTCTTTAATTTTTTTACATGTATCTTGCAAAATTATGTGCATGTTAGTGAGTAAATAACGCTTGTGGTGCAATAATTTTAACTTTTGCCTAGAGACCATTCAATTCACCGGACATCACGGCAGCGCCGTCATAAGTTTGCCCTACCAATTTATTTTTGATATCAAAAAGCTTTAATCTGTCCTTTCAAATACCAAAAATGTATTCTGCCTTATGGCTTTTACTCACATCTGTAAAACTTAAAAACCTCTCATAAATATTACCACGTAGTGCGTATTCAAAAGATAAAAAAAACTGACACGAGCAAGAGCTAGGGGA
The DNA here is from genome assembly GCF_040954645.1 of Diabrotica undecimpunctata. Classification (NCBI taxonomy): domain Eukaryota; kingdom Metazoa; phylum Arthropoda; class Insecta; order Coleoptera; family Chrysomelidae; genus Diabrotica; species Diabrotica undecimpunctata. The sequence goes on from NC_092811.1 coordinate 102,372,509, forward strand.
AACAGACGCACAGTTGAATTAGGGAACGATATTGAAACTGTAGAAAGTTTCACATATCTGGGAGTTACATTAAACATGGAAGTAACAGAAGAACCAGAAATGCAAAGAAAAATAGTAAGGGGAAACAAAGTAAGGGAAAGATCGAAAATCAGGGTCTACAAAACTATTATCAGACCATTAGTATGTTACGGATGCGAGACATGAGTGATGATAGAAGACACAAAACGAAAGCTGGAAGTCTTCGAACGAAAAGTCCTAAGGTAGATATTTGGCCCAATTAACAAAAACGGAGTACGGAGATCCAGGTTAAACTTCAGAAATTTCGATGGGCTGGTCATGTAGTGGGAATGGAGACCGGAAGATTGTCAAAAGAGCCCTAGATATTAAAATGCACGGCGCAAGACCAAAAGGAAGGTTACGGAAAAGGTGGGAGGATGAAGTGGCAGCGGACGCGCAAAATTTGCTAGATGTGAGAATCTGAAGAAGATCGGAGCGGGACCGGCAATGTTAGAGGAATAGTTTGGAGGAGACCAAGGCTCGATTTGGGCTGTAGCGCTATTGGAGAGAGAGGAAGAGAGAGGGAGAGAGATACAGAGAGTATCGAACAACAATTGACAATTGTGAATGACATGATATATCAGTAGTTTCATGTATAGCGAAAAGCAAATGGTTTCCTGAATCTCAGATTCAATAACGTTATTCAAAATGTAACTAATTGATTGTAAACCGATAAATCGATTCGAATCAGAAAGTAAATTAGAAAATTCCAAAACGTATTTATTAAACATTTTTATTAGTTCTCTATAATTACCTTGATTTAACGAATACTCCGATTTATCACGTCCCCTAAATGATACCTCCTGACAACTTAAAAAATTACAGTATTAAATACAGATAAATATAGATAAATACAGATTTTGATGTTTGTCCCTATTTGTCAATAATAAGATGAAAGGCCTCAGACTGAGTCATTTGAGATACGCTGATGACATTGTAATATTCGCTACCAGTTTCGAAGAACTACTGACCATGATGACGCTATTTCAAGCTTCGGAAAAAGTAGGTCTTAAGATGAACTTGGAAAAAACAAAAATAATGACAAATACACCAAACATTCTAGAAATAACCTTGAACCACATAAATTTAGAAACAGTAAGCGAATACATCTGCCTGGGACATATAATGAAAGTTAACAAAGAAAATCACAACTGCCGAAATTACCAGAAAAATAAGGTTAGCATGGGTAGGATTTGTAAAACTGAGTTGGACCTTGAAAAGCACTAAAATAGAACAATATTTGAAAACCAGAATTTACAATCAGTGTATCCTCCCTATACTTACATATGGTTCACAGACGTGGACACTCACCAAGTGGCGCAAAATAGAAAACACTGGATTGATTTGGGGGAGGCCTATGTCCAAAGTTGGATTACTTAAGGCTGAAGAAGAAGAAGACGAAGATGAAAGGCCAACAGAAAAGTTTGCTTTTTATTTCACTCCCAGTAAGCCATGAGTACTTGCTGTACCAATTATTCGAAAATAATCTGTTACTTTTTCTCTTACTCCCGCAGTAATATTTATAAGCCGGGACATTTTAGGCAAAGGACCCTCCTTATTTTCAATATCAATTTGTTCTTCGCATGGAATAGATAAAAACCCATTTTGAAAAATACAATTTACAATATCAGATTTATCAGTATTTACAGTTTCTCTCATACCTTGCATTTTTTAGGTAAATTTACGTGAATTTGTTTACATTTTAATTTTGAAAAAGACAAAACCTCAAATATATCTAAAACTCCTTTAACTATTTATGGCGACGATAACTTATCACAGTATTACTATTGCACAGTATAAAAAAAATCAATTCAAAACGAATCCATTGATACGATACCAGGAAAGCCAGTCAGTGCACTACCACTACTTACTTCATCTTATAGTGCCATGCACCTATAATGCGTTGGCAAATTATCTTAAGGCCAGACGTCTGTCTTTTGCGGTATGCAAAAGATCGTTAGTGTTATTTATGCCTGTCCAGTTCTTTATGTTCCGTAGCCACATTTGCAACCTACTCCTCTCTTGCCTTCAATCTTTCCCTGGATGATTAGTTTTTTTTCCTCTCAGAATATGGCCGAGGTATCCAATTTTTCGTACCTTGATCAAATTGAGTAGTTCTCTCTCAGTATTTGCCTTTCTTAAGCCTTCCTCGTTTCTCACCCTATCTGTCCATGGTATGCGGAACATTCTTCGCAACGTCCACATTTCGAAGGCCTCCAACTTATTAATGGAAGGTACTCTTAACGTTCATGTTTCCGTGCCGTATAACAATATGGACCATACATAGCATTTAACCATCCTGTAGCGGAGATTGAAGGAAAGATTGCGGTTACATAGTAGCGGTTTAAATTTGATAAAAGCTTGTCTTGCTTGTTCGGTACGGCATTTTATTTCTTGTTAAGGATCCCATTGGTCATTCATCATCATTCCCAAGTATTTAAATGTTTTCACTTGATCGATTGGAGCATTCTCTACTTGCAGTTGTATTCTTAAAAGTGCGTTTTTTCTTATTGCCATGCATTTAGTTTTTCCAGCATTTATCTTCAAGCCATATATTTTTCCTACGGTGTTTATTTTATTTAACATCAACTGCATATCATGTTCGTTGTCTGTTATTATCACGGTGTCGTCGGCGTAACGAATGTTATTTATCGGGAACCCGTTTACCTTTATTCCACACTCAGAGCCTTCCAGTGCCTCTGCAAAAATGTTCTCCACATAGAGATTGAAGAGCATAGGAGACAAAATACACCCCTGTCGCACCCCTCTTAAAATTTCAAATTCTTCTGTGTTGGTTGATTTGTTCAGTCTCACTCGTACTTTTTGATTCCAATAGAGATTCTGGATAACTCTTATATCTTTCTCGTCAATGTTAGCGTTGTGTAGCATTTTTATCATTGCGTCATGTTTTACGGTGTCAAACGCTTTTTCATAATCGAGGAATGTTATGACTATATCCTTTCGTTGATCCATGTAGTTTTGTACAAGCGTATTCAAGCAGAAAGCTGCTTCACGTGTACGTATGTTCAGTCCGCTCTTGAAACCAAATTGTGTCTCACCGCTTAGATCTTCCAGCTTTCTGAACATTCTTGTGTGAAGGATGCGTTGAAAGGATGAAAGGTTGAATAAAACCAATCCGTTGGAATGTGGCCGGTGTTATATATGGCATTGAAAATTGTTACCAGCATGTCGATGTTATCATATTCCAACAGTTTTATGGCTTCCGTAGTAATTCCATCCGGTTCAGGGGCCTTGCCTAGTTTTGCTACTTTTATAGCGTACTCCACCTCGGCGCGAATAATGGGAGGGCCGGATAAATTTTCCGTGGGTAAGTTAGTAGTTGGCAGATTCGGTCTATTGTCCGCAAAGAGGAACGAAGCATAGCTTGCCCAGATTATAGCTAGTTCTTCCTGGGTATGAACGTAGTTTCCTTGATCATTCTTCAGGCGAGTCTCATGGTGTTTCTTGTATATACTCGAAATTTCTTTGACCTTTTTATGTAGTCCAAAGCTGTCTCCCTTTTCTTGTAGTGGTTGTGTTCACTACTAAGTTCACTACTTACTACTTATCCCGAAATAACATTTCATCCCGCGCTCGCAAGGAACGTGAAACTTTGCGGCCAATCCAAAGAAGTGTTGTGAATTTATTAAAAGGTTCAATATTTATAACACTTACGGATTTAATTTATTTTTTATTTATATTAACTTATCTGACAATAATTTATATATATCCGTACGTAACAATTAAATTCGCGAGCGCGTCTTCAGAATTAACTGTCTCTTCCAAATAAAATATCCTGTTATATACCCAGTACCGTTAGACTCGAAAAGTCGACGGCCCTCTAGACAGAGCGGCGAAATGGTCTCTCAAAACTGGTATATACATCGGCTCGTCCGTTTCTGGAAGGTCCGTTCAGGTAAATAGAAGCCTCTCGTAAAATCTAAAACATAAACATGTGAATAAAAACATGTTTACAGGTTAAAACTATGACTCATATTTTTACGTAACAGAAGCATCGGCAAATGCAAATTTGCCGTATCTGCCATTAAACTGCGTACGAAGAGAAATGTATGTTTCGTTGCTTATCTACTAATATTACGTTGATTTTTACATGTAAATCGTCAGCCTGGGGTAGGTTTCCCGAGACAGGTCTAATCACTAATAAGAATTTTATTTGAAAAGTGTCTTGATGCGCAGGTATCACTTAACGCTCGGATTGGTCGAATTCTTTTAAAAACCATGAATAAAATAATTTAGTCTGTATTATCTCACAGATATTTTTTTTATTTCACGAAAACAAATGACATCAACGTATTACCTGCGATAATAATTAATTATTGAAATAATGACGCAATTAAATACTAAAAACATCTACAATATCTATAAATGTCGGCGTGACTTGTTCTTGTATTATATTCTACACATAAAAGATTGTACTTACTACCTTTATTTCTAAGTGTGCGTTCATAACGAGGCGCCGACCCTCGATCGGACCATAGGATGGTATATTATCATCGCCACGTAAAATAAATGCATTATTCTAAATGCGAGCGTTCACTGTCAGTGCTATGCTCTAGGCGAGGATACCATGCCATGGTCTCCGTAATGAACGCACCCAAAGATACCTCTGATCCATGCCTCTGAATCATGTGCGAGGATCCGGACTAAGTACAAATGTCTCGTACGGTCTTAATCGTCTTAAGCGTCTCTTCCTGGTCTGACATCTTGGTCATCTTAATTTTTATTGTGTATACCTATATGATGTTTTTAAGCATTTCGTATATTATGTAGACGAACATAGTAGACATGTAGAAACAGATCAGAGTGGATCGGGCCAACCTCCTTTTCGTGGACAAAATAACAATTAAGAACAAATTAATTAAATATTTTATAGTGAAAATTAATAATTATTTTATTAATTTTAATATATTTTAGAATTAAAAGATAAAAGAATGGAACTGGACTGACAAGAATATTATATAATTTTCTTAGAAATAAAGTTTAAATCTGTTAGATAGGCAACACATATTACAAAACTGTAAGACGACATTTATGTATGAATGGTAAAGAATTTTATGTATATGTAATGGTAAAGAAATAAATTTTAAAAGTGACTCAGGAAATGGAGCAACGAGCAAAGAATAGTGAAATAGGAAGTGAATATGAAACAAATAAAGAATGAAAACGCAAAAAACATTTTGGAAGAGGCTAAAAGATCAAGCGAACTCATCGTAAAGAAGATAATGAAAAAATAAAGATACAGAAAAAGTAATGGTTAGGAAAATGCAGGAATTGACGCGAAAAAGAAAAAAATAATCCAGAAAATAAAACAAATAAGAGCAATAAATCTCAATCTGAATTTGAGGTTGTACATATTTGCGCATATTTTAATAACAGCTAAGCCTAAATTCGCGATAATATGCCAGTGTTTACGAATTCAAATACAAAGACGAACAGGACGTTTCTGAAAGCAAACCAGTATATAGGTTTTATATTAGCCTTGATAATACGCAACCCTGTTTTATAACAGAACTGTGTTTACGTAGTCAGTAGTAATTCTAACTTATAAATATATTTTAAGATACTCTTGGTTGGCTAGACCGGGTAAAGAAGACTTTTTTATTCACGAAATGTACAGAAAGTTCACACCTGATAGATCAAAAGGAATGTACGACCCGAGATATATGCATAAAGGTAAGGTAATTATGTATATTTACAATAACGTAGTCAGGAAGTTATCAACTATCATTTTTAAGTTATAAAAACAATATATAATAAGAATTATTTTAGAAAAAATATTCAACCGTTCGTATCAGTTTGAATTGGACTGTATCGAAGCTGAACGACTAGAAAAACGTCGGGTAAAGAACGAAACAGACGCGGCAGAATTTGAGGGGTCTTTTCAAAGACTAGTTAAGAAACAAGTCGAAAAAGAATCTCCGCCCATACCTTTGGTACCTTGCAAAATAGAACCTCCGTTTTGGTGGCCTAAAACTCCGCAACCAGACGAAGAAATTATAGAACCGGTAAAGATAACTCCAGTTTATACGAGGTCTCACGCTAGATGGATAGAAGAACCAAATTTAACGGCTTTTGTACAGGACAATCTTTGCCAAAGGAAAAAGGATATGCTTCTGTGAGTACAATAATTTCTTGAATAAATTCGTAGTATGTGTTGAGACTCTATGGAATAAACAATTATTATATACAGGGGAGAGGCTGGTAAAACTGCTGGAGAGAGGCTGGTTATACAGTGGCCTCCTTTCGAGTAAATTCAAGATAACTTTAATATAAATCATAATATATTAATGAGTATCAACTCAAACAACGTCAAAGCACTTGGTAAATTAAAAATGTACTCTGTAATCCCAAAAAAATACAGGTTATGCACATGGGCGCCCATATATCAAAATCCAGGGGGGGGGGCAAGTCAACTCAAATTTTTATTTTGATCCATACAACTTAATAAAAACTAAAATAGCCGATTGCAAAAATGCAAAAATATAAACATGATTTACAAACAGTAAAGAAATACCAGAAAAGTAAAAGTAATCTTAAACAAAAAATTATTAACAACATATTTTATGGTATGACTTTATACATACAAATTTTATTATACAAAATTTTTTATGTAGGAATAAAAAAATCAATTTTAAGCAAGGATGTTAAAAAATAGTAATAAAAAAAGCAGGTACTCTGAGATACGAAATGCAACACAAGCAATATTGTAGTTTAAATAATATGTAAGTAACATAATATCTGAATTGAAAAATTTCTTTTACTAGGAAATTAAAACAAATATTCAAAACTGTACTACGTTGAAAGGGTTAGGGTAGGGTGTACACCCTTCTACTACCATGCTTAGCCGAAATTGCATAAATAGTCAAATGTGTGCAATCTTCAAATACTTCGCTGGGTGCCAACTTATTTATATTTGACATTAAAAATTTGTACTATGTTGTAAACAATTGAAGAAATTTAATTAAAAATTTATTTGTTATAATTTATTATAAAAAAATAAACATTTTTTTCAGTTAGTATTGTATGTATTATAATTTATTGAAACGAATAATTTCCCAATAGAATCTAAAATGGTAAAATGTTAAACCCAACAAAACGTAAAAAGTAAACTTGATATTGAAGGCTAGTGCTCTGTATCTTGTGAAAATAAAAACTGAAGGTTTCTGGGCTTATGTCCAAACTCATCTATTACTTTTTTAATAAAATTATTTCGATTGTTTTCTATTTTATTTCTATGAACGCTCATCGTACATAGTCCATCTAATTTTTGTTCACTTATAGTGGACCTAATCCAGGTTTTAATCCTTCGAAGAGTTGAAAATGATCTTTCAATCGTGCATGTAGTGGGAGGAAGGCACAGAGAAATTTCTATAGCTTGGGCTATAGCTGGTTAAAATAAGCAATGGTCTAGTAGCTATATCATTGAAATATCTTCTACATCTAAATTGGTTTGATTTTTCCAATAATAGAGCCACAATGATGCCTGTTCTTTTAGATTAGTAATTTTTTATAAATTATTTATGATTTCTATTATTTTGGCGAGGTCTTCTTCAGTTAATTTTATTATGTTTTTGGGATGCAAGTTATACAATAACATACCAGGATTATTGTCTTCTGAAAATCTGACACCAAGAGAACTAATTAAAGAATCTAGGTACGGAATAAATAATGACATTTTAAAAAAGTCTTCAGCGGAATTAACCGCATGGTTTGACCGTTGTGTTTGCTTTCTAGGAGCGATTCGTGGTTTTTCAAGGGTAATACTTAGAGATTCGGCATCATTTGTACTCTTTTCAAAAATTGTTTTAAAAGTTGTTTCCGCTTCTTGTCTGTGCTTTGTTATCATATCAAGAAATAACTGTATATGATTTTTAACTGCCAGCATATCTATTGATTTAGTTTGTAAAATGTTTACTATGGGTTCTAAGAAAGAAGAATATTTGGAAATCAAATTTAGGGAAATTATAAAAGTGGAATCAGATGTGGCACATGAAAGCTGCTGTGCTCTTGATCTTGTTGAGCAATTAAATTTGTTATCTGCTCTTATTGTTTCTAAAACATTTTTGATTTCAATAAAATTTACTAGGCCACTATACCAAATATTTAAGTCAAACAAGTAAAAACGTGTAGCATTTATTAAGCGGATATTTTTTTGTGAGAGTAAATTTTGCATTTGACATGGGACGAAATAAAGTTTAAAATTGTTGGTACAGGTACACTTTCTACCAATTAAGGCTTAATACCTACGACATCTCAAAATCCCTCTTTGCATTGTACAATATTATTATGGTAGGTAGCTACATTCGAGGTATTGTTAAGGAAGTACCTACCGCATTTCTCGGTATTTCGCTAAATTAGTTTCCGGTTGTTTGCTGTTTTGAGGTATTGTTGCACATTGTCGCCACAATATGCGTAAATAATGTATTTTTTTTTTAATATACTTACATACATACTGATTTTTTAAATAATATTACTAATGATAGGGGGGGCAACTGCCCCCTCTTGCCCCCCCCTATGGGCGCCCATGGTTATGCAGGAGTAACTAATTTTGTTTTTTTCAAAAAATGTGGCCACTGTACCAAACTAGATTGTACAGTGGCCACAAAGGCAAGGTACAGTGGTCATTACTTGCAATTCTTATATTTTGATTTATAATATTCATAAAAAATAAAAGTAATATTAATCTTTAACAAATATTATAAGATGATAAATCCGCTTTAAAAGTAAACAAATTTGCTGTTCGTTGTGTTGCTCCAGAACTTTTTGGTTGGGTTAAAATGAGTTCAACATCTTCTTTTGTAATTGTGGCAGAATCTGTAACTGTAGGAAATGAAAACTGTATTCCGTGACGGCTTAGAAAATTTACATTGTATTCTTGACCAGAAGAAAAAATTTCTGTAACTTGTGCAACATAAAATTTTGAAGTTTTCTTTGTTTGAAAGCTCACGAGAACAAATGAATCCGCTTCCACCATTCGTGAGGATATGTCGTCGTCAGAAATTTCATCTACTTCTGAAAATAGACTAACATCGTGGGAATCCACAACATCAGACAATGCAATGTCACTGTTACTGTCATCACTGGGTATGCTTTTATTTTTCTTTGCATTACTTCTGTTCGACTTGTTTGAACTATAAATTTTTCTTTTTAGTGCTGTCTTAGCTCTCTTTACTCTACTTTGCCTTGATATTCTTTCTGCTGTTTTCGCTTCTATTCTTTTATAAATTGGTGTATCAGTTAAAATTTCAGTAATCTTCTTTTTCCTTTGTTTTTTTTAATGGCAATAAGGTAGCTTTAGGGTATAGTTGCACTAATACAGGGGAAATAAATCGATTTTCGGGTGTGTCCTTGGAAGTTGCCATCGCTTCATAAAAACAGTTTTTTTTTCAGGTGTTATTACCAATGGATGTTTCTGATTTGTTTCTGGTATTTTATCTAGACAAGTGGATGTTGAAGGGAACTGAATGTCCATTTGTGGTATATCGCTAAAATTTGAATTATTTGATTGTTGTTCTTCTTGGTGTATGTTTGGCATGGTTACGGCTGAAGCCATAAAATCATCGTCATTTAAAATGTTATCATTGAATGGAAATACCCCAGTAGCTTTAAAAGCTGATACCACATTTTTGGGACAGAAAGCAAGTGGAGAAGCGTCGCTCAAAATCTCTGCTATGTCGTAAATTATTGTTATCCTCTTTCCAGGATTTTTCAATAACCAATTTTGACAACCATGTGAGTAATATTACTTGAGAGGACCAAATACAGCTTTATCTAGTGGATGAAGGCGATGACTAGTATGTGGCGGCAAAGTCAACAAGAGTATGTTATTTTCTTTTGCAAATTTAATAGATGCTAAAGAAATATGGCTCTCATGGTTGTCCATGATTAGTAAAATGGGAGATTCCTTTGTAGGATTAGTATGTTTGACAAAATGTATCATCCACTGTTCAAATAATTCTGCTGTCATCTATTCAGATGGTGCAGCACACCCCTGGGAGCCTGGAGGTGCGTTTTTAACCATATAATCTTTAAAAAATTTCCTAGGGAACACTAAAAATGGCGGAATCGAATTACCCATAACGTTTATTACATTGCCCATGGTTACCAAAGTGCCTCTTTCATTTGAAACTATAGGGCCTACTTGTTTCTGTCCCTTTGTGGCTATTACTTTTCCTGTATCTTGCACAGTTGTTAGTGCTGTTTCGTCAACATTGTATCTAGGTGTTAATGCATATTTTTCATAAATCTTCTTAAGATTACTAAAAAAAATTGCAACGACTGGACGATCAAACCAAATACCCCTAACCTAACCTAATCTAGTGAAGTTGCTTCTGCTTATCGTAATGATAATTCTGAATTTCGTTTCATAAAACTTGTAAACCAAAACTTGCCTGCCATCTTGTTTTCTTCCCATGAAGTTGGTATTTTTTTCCTGTTAGCAATTGCCAAATCATAAGCTAGTTGTCTGGCACCTTTCGGATTGAGACCATGATGAAGCTTGGTCATCGTCTGTAAATAATTACTCAGTTCTTTTTCCTCGGTTGAAAAAAAAATTTAATTGATACCATAATTGGTCAATCTTGGAGCTCCCTCAAGAACATCTGAAGTCCAATCTATATTATTTTTATTTTCGTTGCACTTTTTAAAATATTTCCTAAACGTAGTGCGTGGAATGTCGTATTTTAAAGCAGCAGCCTTTTATGATAATCCACCTTCCCAAACATCATAAATCGCTTTTCTCATATTTTCAACTGTAGTTTTTCCAATACCGCGATTTTTTGGTATATTCCGTGGCATATTACTATCTTAAACAAAATTATTTTTGATATTTTTTGCAGAAAGAACAATGACCACTGTTTTTTACAAGCGTATGTAGGGACAGTGGCCCACCACTTTTTTTTGTCAAAAGCAGTGGCCACTGTTCCTGCATAAGTGTGTGACCACTGTACCAAAAGCTGTTTGTTTAGGAGGCATAGCCTAAAATCTACTACTTTGAAAATAGATCATAATTTGCATCACCTGCAAGTTTTAAGTATGCCACAAACATGCTACAGAACATTTAATATGTATATTATTATTGGTTGAAAAGATGTTTAAACTTACCTGCTACTTCTACACAACACACCTCTCAACAGGTTCGTATTCGCTCCGTGCGTGACCATGGTAGGGGTACTTTGAAACGATGCCAGCGTGCGTAGCGGCGAAATGTGACAAAATTGGACCTACCTTTTTACGCATAAATTTTATCAAAAATGTGTGCAAATACATATTGCGTATTTAATTGTGCTAATAATAGCAAAAATAGTAAGTGTAGTTTTTATAGGTTCCCAAAGATTACATATAAATTAGATAAAAGAAAAAGGTGGATCCGTGCTATTATATGAAAAAGTAAATATCACATACTTAACTTCATTTTTATGCAATTGAAATAGGAAAAGTTTAAATAATTTACCTTAAATGATATTTTATAAGGCTTCAAGCTAACTGCAGAGTGCCTGATGACTTTAGCTTTTATATCATAACTTTTACTATTACTGTTTTTAAATATATGCTCTTTCGCGTGAAAAACTTGATTTGCCAGTACTAGATTTTTCCCTTTCTTTTCCGTTTATGGTTGAAAAGATATATTATGATGAATTTTGAGAAACACAGTTTTTAATACTACATTTATTTTGTACATAAACTGAAAAAATATAATTAAAAAGTTAATTATTAACAATTGTCAATTTCGCATGTATTTAACAATGTCAAACATATGTGATATGTTTGACCTGAAAATTGGTAGGTCCAAAACTGTCAGATGAAGGCGGTAGGTGTCGCGTCAGTCACGCACGGAGCGAATACAAAATGGTTCTGGAAACGATGGCGCAGGGGTCAAGCGTAGTAAGCGACTACTGTGACTAAAATTGTTAGCGTTTATACTAGATGGCGCGTCTGTATCTATCAAACAACAACAAAATATTTAAAAGTGGCCACTGTACCTGACTGGCCACTGTTCAAGTCTCTCCCTTAAGTTAAATTTAAGTCTAGATATATAAAAAATTACTTATCTTAATTGATATTTTATACAAAATCACTGATATTACTTGTTCTTTCAACTTCTACCACGTAATCTTTCATTTTTTCTAATAGCAATTCCATTACTAGAGCTACTTTTTTCCCTACACATCTTAATTTGTATCATTCGACTGTTTTTTTTTCTCCCAAAACGTGGCAGGATATACAACCAGAAATCGAAACCGCTCTCTATTCCACTCTATTTAAAAAAATTTCTAAAATTTTACATCCTTAAAGTGCATCAGATTCTACCAAATTTATGAATGTATTATCGAGCTATAACTCTTGTGAGGTATATCTCAAAACAAGAAAATTATAACAAAGATCATATACGTCATTTTAAGAAATTTTATGATTTTTCTAGCGTTGGTCAGCCTTTTAAAACCGAAGCATGCAATTGGTATTATAAAATATATCCACCCCCAGATATCAAATTCGTCCCAAAACGTTTACAGTAGCAAAACTGTCACAATGACAATATATCAAAATTTTCGTTAAGATCTAAAATATATAAAAATTTTAAGTTTAAAATGGACAAAATCGCAACAGAAAATCTTTTTTTGTTAGAATTTTTAGTGGATAATGTGACTTTGGATCCCAACTACGAGAACGATGATGATGATGCTGGCGAAAAATGTGTGACTTTCCAGTTTTTGGATAATGCTCCCCTCGATGTATGTGAAGCTGATTTTAATCCACAAAGGTATATCATTAAAGAATAAATATTATCCATGTATGTATTTATATCTCTTTTCTACCGTTAATACACACATCAAAATAATCTAGGGGACAAAAATAAAATGCGAGATTACAGATGGATTTAAAATATTTGTTTTTCAAATATTTTTAATAAAAAGTTATAAACAGTTGTCCCGAATATAAAATAATCATTTTTTCTTATACTTCTAGCAATAGCTGATAAGAAAATTAAAAGAGAAACTCCATATGTCAAAAAATGGCAACAAAGAAAAATAAAAAACTAATTTGTTGCCCCTCAACTCCCAACAAAGTAGTCTTTAGGTTAAGTTAGTATAGTCTCCATGGTTGTTAGTTATTGTCCTACATCTGTGAGGCGAACTCATAATCAGATGGTCAATGTCTTGCTGCGGTATTCTGTTCCATTCCATTGAAAGGCCCTCAAACAGTTGCTGTCTTGTATTGAATGCAATATTTTGTTGTAAAATGTATCTGCCCAATATGTCCCATACATGCTCAATTGGGTTTAAATCTGGCGATTGTACAAGGCATGGTTATAACCTTAATTTCATTATCTTCGAGGAATGTTTGCACGCATCCGGCAGTACGCGGACGCGCACTGTCATGCATTAATTAAAATTGGGGACTATGTTGTTGTGCAAAGGATACAACAGGAGGTTCAAGAATAATATCGCGGTCTTCTTCATGTGCCATCTCCTCTAAGAAGGTTGGCAACCATCATGGCAATTTGCACTTTCGATACCGCTGCTCCAAGGAGGTCAGCAGAAGTGCAGTTAACCCAAGCTCTCAAATTGTTTAACCAGGAGATGCAACAAGTTATACCGCTCGCCCTTCATGGCATGTCCCAGATATTGCAGTTTTCTGACTTTAATTGTATTTAAAACCTATTTATCTTTTCCCATTCTTCTCAACACCTCGACATTCGTAACTCTATCTACCCAACTTATTCTTAATATCCTTCTGTAGGCCCATAACTTGAAGGCTTCTAATCTGTCCGAAACATAAATAACGCGGTAGTCTGTTGCATTTAGAAACCGTTCCAGACAAACGAGATTAGTTCTTCCACCAAGAGTGATGCCATCTTATACCATTATACTGCCGCCTTGCTGTCCATAAACCTCCTGCACGGTGGCCAATCGTTCAAGATTTCCAAATCGTCTCCAAACTCTTGTCTTGCCGTATTGTAGCTGGTACCAATCCAAATTTGAACTCATCTGTGAACAAAGTAGAGGCCCACTCACGTCTAAACCAATTTGCGTGTTCTTGTGCCCACTGAAATCGATGAGCGTGATTTCATCTGGATAACACAGGCACTCTCACACGTCTTCGAACATTTAACCCAGCTTTATGCAGTCTATTTCCCATAGTTTGGCCACTTACAAACACTTGATGGGTCTCTTGCAGCCCTATTTGTAATTGTGATACAGTTACAGTGCGATCTCACCAAGTCTAAAACCTAATAAAACGGTCTTCAAACTGGTTGGTTATCCTTGTACGACCTGCATGACGTTCAGCAACATCAACAGTTTCTTGAAACCTTAAAACCACAAACGATTAATAACACTTCTGTTTATGTGGAGGACCTCAGCAATGTCTCTTTTGACTTTTGCCAACTTAAAGCATTTCGATAGCACGCCATTGCGTTTCGCGATTTAAATGACGTCTCTCCATCGTTAGCAATTGCAAAACATCCACATAAACATCGAAAATCAAGTACCAATAAAGAAATATTACTTTTTATCTTATTATAGAAAACAAACGCATATTGAAGTTTTGTTAAATTTTTTATAGCCATTCTTATCAGCATTACCGTCCAAGTTGGTACAATTATCGACAAAACAACAAAAAAAAAACAAAAATTTAAATTTTTGTATTTGCAGCTAACATTGATTTAAAGCTATTAAAGTGTCCTCTAGATTATTTTGATGTGTGTATTTAGGAATTACCACTCAACTGAGTAAGTCCTTAATAAAACATCAGCGTCAAGATAAAATTCAACTTTTGTTCTACAAATTTCAATCCTCGCTGTTGTTCCATTGTCATTATCTACGTTCTTTGAAAATCATTGACTTTATTACTCACTCCACCCATGTTTTTAAGTATACTTTTCTTTTTGCTAATATATGTCCATTCGCTAAAATCCGGTAATCTACTATATTATATAGGAAATGAAAAGAATAGTAAATTTGGAGTAGGATTTATAATAAATACAGCTATAAGTAAGCATGTCCAAATTATCAAAGGTATATCAGATCGTGTCGCCTATGTCATATGTACTTAAAATAAGAATAACATCAATTAAAATTATCCACGTATATGCCCCCACGACAGCTTATGATGACGAAGATATCGAACTATTTTATGAAGATATATCAAAGGCTATGGAAGAACATAAAAATCGTCTTACACTAGTAATTGGAGATTTCAATGCCAAACTGGGTAGAAAACTAAACAAAGAAGAAACTAAGATAGGAGATTTCGGGTATGGTCAGAGAAATGATAGAGGTGCTACTTTGATGAACTACCTAGAAGAAAAGCATCTATACGCAATGAACTCCTTTTACAAAAAGAAGCCCTAACGAAAATGGACATGAATCAGCCCTAATGGATTCACAAAAAATGAGATCGACTACATACTGTCCACGGAACGATATATCATTAAATATGTAACAGTTCTTAACAGATTCACAACAGGTAGCGATCACAGGACCGTCAGAGCAAAAATTAGTATTGACGGTAACTATGAACTGAAAAGAAAAATAATTAGAAACTGGGATCTAGTAGATAGAAACAAACTAGGGCAATATAAAGAGATATACAAAGACCTATTAAAAGAACAACTTACCCAAAAATTAGACAGTGATGATAAAGATATAGAAGAAATAGACAACACACATTAACGATGATTACATCAGGAAAAAAAATAGCAAAAAAAAAATCTAAAAAAGAACAACTATATATCTACAGAAACAAAAGAAGCTTATGAATAAAAGAAGGAAGCTGAACGAAGAAGGCAAAAGGAAATCTATAGAATATGTAAAAATCAATAAAACAATAAGCAGAATGATAAAAGAAAATAAGAGAAAAGAACAAGAAATAAAAATAAAAGAAGTAATATATAACAACAAAAATTTGAAATGCTTTAGACCGAAATTAGGTAAGTGTGAAATAAAAAAAATAAAAGATGTAAACGGAGTAGAAACAAACATTAAAGATGACATCATAAATATAATCCACCATTTCTACTCAGAATTATATAAAACAAAAAAGGAACCACCAGAAGAAATTAAAAACCAACTTAGGCTAAAATAAAAAATGTCAACTTAGAGCTACAGTCAGAAATAAGCAAATCAGAAATAAAGAAGGCATTGAAAGAAATTAAAAACAACAAATGGAATACCTAGAACCTTGTATTATTCATAATAGACCCTACATGATATAGTTCATTGAGATCAGGTTATTCAGGAGTTTTTAAAAACAAAAATATACAGGGTATTTCATTTAAAATACAGATTATGGACTATGCCAGACTTGCGTGGATCACCCTGTACAATCAAATTTATGTTTAAAAAGCGCACATTTAAATTTAAAAGTTAAGGTATCTCAACGTTTATTATTTTTTAAAATAAGGACACAAACAATTTTATTCCATAAGTGGTTTCGACACTGTATGAATACTTACTTGTCACGTATTTCCAACCCTGCTATATAGAGTATATCTCATAGATATATTGAGTTACCAACGCAAATATTTGTAAAAATGTAAAGAAATCTAAAGAATATATTAAGACCGACAACAAGAAAATTGTCATATTTTTTACATGTGATGGGAAACGACAAGGTACTACTCACCATTCATCAGGTATAGAGGTAAATTAAAAGGAAATAGACTGACTGGTAGATGAGTTATCCCGTGGTTGTATAATATTAGACAGTAGACTGAGAGAACAGCATCAGATCTCTTTAAGCCTCTCTATGAACCAACTTATGTGGCGAGAATTATCACAAACGTTCAAAGAAGGTATGGTTCCGTATGTACAAGAAAGAACATACCTATTAAATAATGCATACATTTTTTAAATATCGTAAACAGAATATTAAGAAAAATTGACTTAATATAACATAATAAATTTTTTTCTCTAGAAACTATAAATCAAATTGTCCAAAATTTGCCAATATAAAGAGTGGAAAATCTTGCCTGTTTTCTCTGTCTCCTGAGCAAGCTGAAGAAGCTCTCAATAAACTGGACATTTTTGTTAAGATTTACAAAAAGATGCCACCAGGTAATTGGATGCCTTCAGATGTGGAAATTGGTAGTGCAGCAATCTCCATCGCTAATCTGTTCAACGAACTTATTACCAGTATAACCGATTCAACTGAAGATGAAGGTATGTAATTACAAATAAGATTTCAATTTATAACTTTTATACAAAGTTTTTGATTCAAATCTATGTAGTGAATGTCAGAAAGTAGTAGACTGGAATCACATTTTCTTTGAGTGCACAAAATACCTTCCACATATCTATAATTTAATCGAAGGTTTAATAAAATGTAATGTTCTTTTACACTTTATGCTACCTACTGTCTCTGAACACGAAGTGTATATATGAAATTTATCTGTGAAAGTAAAATTAACCTTTAAACTTTACTCCTAATATAAATTCTCTCTTTTGTTTTATCCCAATTATTGTTTTTACCTCCTAACCGTGACCTAGTCTGTTCATCTAGTTTGTCTAATTGTAATGTCTTGATGGTGAGTGGGAGCCTTGTTACTGGCTCCCTATATTCGAGGGTTGGAAATCTTTTGATTCCAAGCCTTACTTCAAAGGACTTGTAAATGGATGTATCTCCATAGGTTTGGTTCTTCAGTGACCGTTGAAGGATAAGGATTGTTAAGGTGAGCAAATATTGCTCCAGAGAAATAAAAGCACTTTAAGTTTATCGACTTATAATTAACTTATTTTTAGAGTGGAGAGGTTCAAAACGACCGTAGCTGACAGTACAGTATCAAATAATTCTTTCTTTACCACACGTAAAAGAGAAAACCGTATTTATGAGAAAAATGCCCGATTTCGGCGTAGAGAAATATTTTATATGTGAATTGAGAGTGTTGCCTCAAGGGCGTGTGAGAACGAACTGAATAAAATAATACATACTACTTGATGCGAACTTTAAGTGAAGATTACCCCTCTTGTATTTAGGTGTGAAAACTATTTAAGAGGCTGTGGCGCCAATACGTCGGCTGTGACTATTTTACTTATTCTACACTAAGAAAAGTGTAAAGAACTATATTTTTATTTTATATTTTAAAATGATATGTTCATTTCTGGAACATAGACTGCCCGCGTTGAAGTATTTACTTCAAAACGAAAGAAAGAGTGATTTGAGAAAGTAAGCAAACTTAACTTAGAAGTAATTTAAGAAATAACTATTCCTAAACTAGAGTAATACATATAAATGTGACAAAATTTAAAATTTTAATTTTCTACTTTGTCCACAGGAAGAGGACAGAGTTTTGTAATGGGTCTGTTAAAATATCCATCTCTAGTCTTTATTTTAACACTACGGACCTTATCGTCCTTACCAGTAAACAATTCAACAATTCTTGCCAATGGCCAGTGTAGGGGTGGAACTTTATCTTCCTTTAATAGAACTAAGTCGTTAACTTCAAAATTCTTCTGTGGTGTTAACCACTTGGGGCGATTCTGAAGTTGATTAAGGTAATCAATTTTCCAGCGTTTGGCAAATGATTGCTGAATCTTCATGTAGTTTTGCCAAATTGTCAATTTATTGTTAGGTATTTCCGTCACTATCTCTTCAGGAAATGACGTAATTGGTTTTCCTATTAGGAAATGTCCTGGAGACAATGTGTTAAAGTCATTTGGATCATTTGACATAGCACAAAGAGGGCGTGAGTTTAGTATTGCTTCTATTTGTGCGAGAACTGTGCTAAAGGCTTCAAAAGTTAAAGTGGTATTGCCTAAAAGCCTTAAAATGTGATATTTGGCACTTTTTATGGCTGCCTCCCAAATTCCACCATGATGCGGAGAATGGGCTACAATAAATTTCCATTGGATTTCAGAAGAGGAGAGAAAATTGAATATGGACTCAGAGGTTTCCTTTTGTTTAAGAAATAGTGCAACTTCCCTCAACTGATTTCTAGCTCCTAGAAAATTAGTGGCGTTATCTGAGTAGATAATTTGTGGACAGCCTCTCCTACTGATGAATCTTTTTAAAGCAAGTAAGAAACTTTCGGTAGAGAGACCTGTGACTAATTCGATGTGCACTGCACGAGTAACCATACATACGAACAACGCTATGTAGGATTTTATTTTTGGAGCCTTTCTTAAATTGGAGCTTTTTATAAGAAATGGACCACCAAAGTCTAGACCAACATTGGTAAATGGAGGGGAGAAACATGAACGTTCCCGTGGTAAATCAGCCATTAACTGTGTGGCTGTCTTTGCTTTAAATTTAAAACAATCGTGACACTTATTAATTATCCTTTTAGTTTCTTTGAGACCATTTAGACACCAATATCTTAAACGAAAATTGGAAAGAGTATTTTGAGGGCCTGCATGACATAATCTTATATGTTCTCTATGCAGCATTAATTTTACTATGTGATTATGAGAGGGTAGAAGTAATGGGTACTTCTGTTCATATGGGACGTCGAGTACCTTAGACGACCACCTACACGAATCATTTGCTGATTATCTATGAATGGGTTGAGTTTTAAAATTGTTCTATTTGAAATCATCTCCTTATTTTTAAGACAAGAAAATTCTCGAAAAAAGTGTGCCTTTTGCAAAAGTTTTATTATTAAATTTTCAGCATTTTTTAATTCTGAAACAGAGAAGGGTCCAACATATTTTTCATTTGGAAACTTGAAATTGTGAATGTACCTGAGAATAAGTGTGATACTGCGTTGTAGTTTTGAGAAGTTTGAAAATTTGAGAGATAAATTTTCAATGAAACTTATTGGACCTTCTTGTGCTAGATGAACTATTTTCTTTTCCTCGGGTATTTTACTTATATTTGGTTTTGAATCATAAGAAGTTAAATCTAAGTCATAATTAAGTAGAAATGAGGGACCTTGAAACCAAAATTTTGAGTTTAGAAGTTCAGGAGCAGACATGCCTCTTGACGCAATATCTGCGGGGTTTTGTTTTGACTTTATATATCGCCACTTAAATTGTGGGTTTCCTTGTATTTCAGAAACTCTATTTGCAACAAACTGTGACCATCTCGAGCTATGTGAGCCTAACCAAGCAAGTACGATTTCTGAGTCCGTCCAGCAGTTTATTGAGTCTATTTGAGTTAATTTATTATTTAGAATTTCAACTATTCTTTTAGTGAGTTTGCTGCATAAAACAGCACCCATAAGTTCTAACTTAGGTAAAGTTAATGTTTTTATTGGAGCTACCCTACTTTTAGAGGTGATGAGTGTGGAAGAGACATTCCTTGAGCTATAAGTAACTCTAATATATATGCAGCTGGCGTATGCCTTTTCACTAGCGTCGGAAAATGCGTGGATTTGTATACTACATACATAATTTTCAATAAAAAAAGGTCTGTGCATTTTTAAATGTTTTAGTGCTGAAATATGTTTGAGAAAATTTAACCATTCATTTAAGAGTGTAGAGTCTAAACTTTCATTCCACTGAATTTTTGAAAGCCAAATTTTTGGCATTATTATTTTTGCAGTTACTATTACAGGATTAATTAATCCCTTGGGGTCGAAAAAACTTGCGATTATCGAGAGCACTTGTCTCTTAGTGTAGGAATCTTTTATTTCGATTTCTGGCACTGAAATAGAGAAACTATCTAATTTAGAGTCCCAACAAAGACCTAATATTTTATTGGAATGATTTTCTGAAGATATAACATACGTAGAGTCAGTTGAAAATTGTGAAATATTTTCTAAAAATTGTGGTGAATTTGAACACCATTTGTGAAAAGATATGCCTGCCTTTTGTAGCAGTGCAGTGATTTGCTCATGCGCAAGTGTGAGTGTTTCAATACTATTTGTACCATATAGTATGTCATCAATATAGCAAAAATTAATGAGCATATCATGAGCGAGAGGATATTCTTCCTTATGCATGTTTGCGAGTTCAATTAAACATCGTGTGCTAAGGAAGGTAGCTGGTTTCGTTCCATAGGTAACCGTTTCCAATTTTATACATTTTAACGGCTCCGAGGGAGAGTTGCGCCACAAAATATTTAATAAGAAAGTTTGGTTGGGGTTAATTCTGATTTGTCTCAACATCTTTTTTATATCAGATGTGAACACATACTTAAAGAGTCTAAAATTGACTAAAGTGTCAAATAGTTCTGATTGTGTGGTATAACCCTTTAACATAATATCATTAAGACTAAAACCAGAAGTGATTTTCAAGGATGCGTCAAAAACTATGCGCAAACGAGTTGTGAGAGAAGTGTCTTTCTACACTGTGGTGAGGCAAGAAATATTTGTTTTCTGAGTGTACATTCTGCAGAGATAACGGAACATATTTTGCATGTCCTAATTCAACATACTCGTCTATAAAAGATTTATATTGTTTGTAAAGAGAATCATTTTTTGAGAATTTGTTCTCCAAATTTAGAAATCGCCTTCGCGCCATTTGGAAAGAGTCGCCCAATTTATTATTTTCATTAGGCGTGCATAGGGGTAAATCTACTTGGAACTGTCCATTCGGTAGGATTTGTGTTGTGGCTTTAAATATTTTCTCAGCCTTTTCATCATCAGGACTTAAATGCTTTATTTCGGGAACTTCTTCAATGTCCCAAAACCTTTGGAGAAGATTATTTATATTTTCTTCTTCAGTGTGAGATTGAACAAATAAAGAAATATGATTCGAGTGTGAATAGTTACAGTTTGAGTGAGAGTGCATCTTTTTCTTAGATGAAACTTGTTTGTGGAGATAAGTTACCGAACATGACATATCCTAAATGAGTGTTTTGAAGCACTGGAAGACCTGCTCCAATATGAATTAAACCATCCTTTAATAGATCACAGTAAATTTCTGCACCTAATAAGAGATCGATTCTCCCTGGGGAGGAGTAAGAGGGATCACTGAGCTTTATGCCAGCTGGTATTTTTATTTTGCTACGATCTAGAGGTACCTGAGGTATTTTACACGTAATATTATCCAAAACTGCACATGATACTTCAAATTTCATATCATTGTTTTTATATGGGAAAAATTCAATGTTTACCATTTCATTTGAGATGGAACAATTTTGAGAGATTGTGGAAATTTGTAATCTTTTATTAGTGGTAGAGTAATTTAGTTTATTTACTAAATCCTTTGTTGCAAAGCTCGATTGAGATCCATTATCGAGAAGACATCTTACGTGTACAGGTTGTCCACTTTTAGAGTAAATTGTTACCAGCGCTGTGGCTAGCAAAACTTCGTTTTTTGGATTGAAAGTGGAGAGAGAAGAGATGCAAGATGAATTTTGACTTTGCGTGTCTGAGAGTAGACAATTTTCATTTGTCTGAGTGCTTAAGTGAGTAGAAGTGTTTGGTGATTCATTATATGAATGTGGAGAATTAATTCTTTGAGTAACTTGGGCATTATTACTCCTTTGAGGAACATGAAAATGACTTTGAGAGATATGTGGTGCACTATGGCGAGTTTGTGAATCACCCTGTATACTTGCGGAGGATTGAGAGGTTTGTGGTGCATTAAAGCGTGATTGTTGTCTATTGGCGTGACTTTGATTACCATCATGTGAATTTGAAGCACTTTGATTGCTTCGAGTGGGAGAGAATACATTATTTTCATGAGTGTGAGAAAAATGATTTTCTTCATGCAGAAGTGTATTGTGCCTTTTATTGTAAATTTTACATGTGTATTTAGAGATGCATTTATCAGTAAAATGCTTAGTGCCAAAACAGTTTCTGCAAAGCTGTGCTTGCTTTACAAAATTAAACCTTTCTCGAGAATTTGTGTCTTTAAATAAGTTACACTGATATATTTTATGACCAGTTTGTTTACAAAATATGCAATTTTCATAGCTAGATTTATTATTATTTATAGTGGAAATATGAGCAGTTTTTTGAGTGACTTTATTATTAAACTTTGACTGAGTTTCAGTGTAATTAAGTTTCTCTAAAACATCACATCTTTTTTCTAGAAATTCAAAAAATTGTTTGAGTGTTGGAACATTCTTAGAACCTACTTCATATTCAAAAGCCTTGTGAGAAGCAAAATCTATTTTTTCTAAAAATATTTCTATTAAAAGGAGGTCCCAATGTTCAATTGGAACTTCGAGATTACTAAGAGCTTGAAGCGTTTGCTTCGTGTGTACAAGAAAATCTCTTAGTACCTGAGGAGTGCATTTAACTAGAGATTGAGACTTTAACAGCTTTTTTATAAGAGTACTAATCACTCGTGATTTGTCATCATATCTTTCTTTTAGGGTTTTTATAGCAATAGCAAAATTTGCATCTACTACTTCGATACTGCTAATTAAGTTTAAAGGTTCTCCTTTGAGGAAGGATTTTAAATATATAAACTTTTGTACATTATTTAAACTTGAATTGTTTGTGATCAGAGTTTCAAATAGTTGAAAGAATTCATTGAATTCTGAGAAATTTCCGGTAAAGGTTTTCATGCTAATTTCAGGCAGCCTCGCACTGGAAACAGCATTATTATTTGAGCTAGGTGCTTTATTTTTTGTTAAATTTAATTCTATTATTTTTCTTTGTAAACCTTTGAGTGTGTTGAAGTATCTTTCTTCAACATTTGCTCGATCAGCTGATTGTTGGTCGCTATCATCAGTCTGTTCGATTTCTAATTGAATTTGTTCATATTGTGTGAAAAAATTAAAAAGTTTTTCTTTCCTATTTTCAAAATCAAGTATTTCGTTTTCTGTGTCTCTTTTGGCTATAAACCATTCTGAGATACGTGTAATTGATGCTTTAAGTGATTTGCAATTTTTCTTTAAAGCTTCCATTTTTTATTTAAAGTGAATTTATTTGCAAATATATGCTGAGCGAGAAATAAGAGTGAATGATTTTGTTTAGTGTAAATGTCTTTTTTAACTAAGACGCGATTTTAATTTTAATAGAGTATTTTTACTAGAGTGATAAACAAATATTATTCGTGAGAGCGGGCTGTGAGACAATCTGTATAATAAATAATTGTCAGCTATCTTTAGCGATATTGAGAAGAAAGATCTGTTGTCAAATCAAAGCCATTAGTTAATATAAATATTAATAAACAACTAAAAGTCGAGACAAATATCTACCAATATAAATCATGTGCATGCAGTGACTATAGAAAATATAGAAAGAGTTTTAACCTCACCAAATGTTTTTCAAGTATCCAATTTAATTACCGCTGTCGCTTACCGGCACATAACGCACTTTTCACAAAACACACGTGTCTAATCTTGAACGAAGGTCAACTTGTGCAATCTTTCTTCTAGGGACGAGAAACCATTATTCTTTCTTCCTGTTGCTCTCCGGCGTGTGTAATCCTTTTCCTTCTTCAGTCCTGTTTCATCAAATAATCTGTGCTCGATAGGACCACGAATGAGTGGGAGCCTTGTTACTGGCTCCCTATATTCGAGGGTTGGAAATCTTTTGATTCCAAGCCTTACTTCAAAGGACTTGTAAATGGATGTATCTCCATAGGTTTGGTTCTTCAGTGACCGTTGAAGGATAAGGATTGTTAAGGTGAGCAAATATTGCTCCAGAGAAATAAAAGCACTTTAAGTTTATCGACTTATAATTAACTTATTTTTAGAGTGGAGAGGTTCAAAACGACCGTAGCTGACAGTACAGTATCAAATAATTCTTTCTTTATCACACGTAAAAGAGAAAACCGTATTTATGAGAAAAATGCCCGATTTCGGCGTAGAGAAATATTTTATATGTGAATTGAGAGTGTTGCCTCAAGGGCGTGTGAGAACGAACTGAATAAAATAATACATACTACTTGATGCGAACTGTAAGTGAAGATTACCCCTCTTGTATTTAGGTGTGAAAACTATTTAAGAGGCTGTGGCGCCAATACGTCGGCTGTGACTATTTTACTTATTCTACACTAAGCTCCAACGCACGTTTAGCACCCATAGAGGAGAGGTAGTATTTTATTATTCAGTCTTATATGGGTAACCAGCTCTATGATATTTTAAACAATATTTATTCTACAGTTCATATTTTTCACTGGGTGATTTTATGCGTTTCAGTAATTATAATTCTCGCAGCTTGTTACTGTATCTCTATTGATTCATAAGCTTATGTATGCACTACGTTTACCACTTTATAAAGCTAACGCAAGTTCGCACTTGTGCGTAATTTGCTTTAATGCCTGCGTTTCTCCCTCACAGCCTGTCTTCCTGTCTGTTCTCTCCTGTCTCAGTCCTAATGAGTTCTCAACAAAGGCGAAACAGCATGTTTTTGTTTGAACGAAGACAGTAATGTGTAAGTTTAAATTCAGCGTTTTTTACGCATATTTCAGAAGACTCATATGTGTTGCCAAAACTCAAAATTGAAATTTCATGTTATAGGTTTTGAAGGTTATGATCTAATAATGGAAAATCCATAGTGAACGGTTAATGGAAGTGATCATTTTTATTGATCTCATGAGAATCGTAAAAAATGGCAAAAATCGCGCAACGTTTATTGATTTAACAGCTTTATAGAAACTGACTTCATTTGCGGCAAAATTCCTTTTTTTTCTTAAAAAAAAACATGTTTGTTCAAAATTATCTCAGTCACATTTTTTGTTTTAAACAATTTTTTCTACGGCGTACAGATTCTTTGGAAATCGATGTTTCCCGCTCTCTTCTTAAGAGTGGGGGTTTTAGGATTAGTTTTTTGATTTTTTTTTGAGTGCCAAAATGGATATTCTCAGCAAAATTCAGTTTATTCGTATATTTTTGGCAATTTTGTCTCTGACTACTGGACGACTGTAGATTGGAATTTAGCATATAGAGTGAGTTTTAAGTATGGAAAGCCGGAATTATCTCGAAAATATTTTGGTCGAGAACGTCAAAATTGGAATGTGACTGTACCTTTTCGTGGAGGTTTAATAATGGTATATGTTTGAGGCCACTAACAGAGTTAGTAGTGATTGATGGTGGAACATTAACAGCAGATAGTTAGATCAGAGATATTCTCCAAGATCATGTGGTACCTTTTGCATCATACATTGTAGAAAATTTTATTTGAATGCAGGATAATGCGCGCCCATACGTCGCACGTTGTGTAAGAGACTTCTTATTACAAGTCGGTATAACAACAATGGATTGGCCAGCGCGTTCCCCAGACCTAAACCCGATAGAGAATGGATGAGACATGCTAGGCAGAAAACTTAGGGCACAGATTCCTGTTATTCAAAACAAAGAGGAAGTAAGAATTGCTTTGATTGTGGAATGAGAGAGCCTCAACAACTGATCGATTAGCCTTATCAGAAGTATGAAAAGACGAATAACTGCAGTTGTAAGGGCTCGTGATTACACACGCTATTAAAGTAAAAAAAACGCATAAAAAAACTATTTAAGTTAACATTATACAATAAAGTGATCGTGTTTAAAATCCGTATTTTGTTTGAGTCTGACATATGTGTGTTTTATTTCTTCTTAAACAGGTTTTACATTGTACGACCATTGTAATACAAAAAATACTTTACACCAAAATTCGTATTATGATATTTATCTTAACAATATTAACAATATATAGGCTAGTGAGAAAATACTCAGGTCTTATGGTTGTTCCTTTTAAATATTTTTTTATATTAAACACCTACTGTGTTTATACTATTGGAATCTGGTCAGCGCTGACCAATTAATCAATTTTTATCTGTCTTAATTTACTAAAGAAAATGCATTCTAAGAGCTTACCCTATGGCGTCCTCTTATTTTATCTAACAGCTATGCACTAATACCTAACATGCAAATTCACAACACAGCACTATGCTCTGCTTTTACACTAATTACACTTTAAACTAACTCAAATGGTTTTGTTCGTTTGAGTCTTCTTTCTAACCCAGTATTATCGAGGAGCTGGATGGCCTCGATGTTTACGTGTTTATGGAGCCGTTGTTCGTGACTACCTGCCATCTTCTTGATAATTTTATTTACATCTTCCATCTCAAGGTCCTTGTGGAGGTCGACATTTCTGATGTACCAAGGAACATCAACGATGTTCCTTAGTACTTTATTCTGGAATCTCTGGATGATCTGGATATTACTTTTATTAGCACAGCCCCAGAGTTGGCAACCATACATTCATACTGGTCTCAGTATTTGCTTGTATATCAGTTGTTTATTATGTGTGGACAAAACTGAATTTCTTCCCATCAGCCAATACATTTTCTTGTAACGGATACCTAGTTCCTCCTTTTTCTTTTTGATATGGGCTTTTCAGAGAAGATTTGCATCAAGTGTGATACCCAAGTATTTTGCAGTAGATGCGTGCGGTATTTGGGCATCATTTATTCTAATTGGAATGTTTTGGATTTTTTTGTTTGTAAAATTAACGTGAATTGATTTAGACTCGGTTAGTTTGATTTTCCATTTTTTTGTCCACTTATGGATTTTATCTATTGACAACTGCAATTTTTCTACTGCTTCTTCACTGGTATCACCTTCTGCTAGAATGACAGTATCATCTGCAAAGGTGGCTATAGTATCATTTTCTAGTTCAGGTATGTCGCATGTGTATAACAGGTAGAGGACCGGACCTAATACACTTCCTTGAGGGACACCTGCTTTAATTTCTTT
Source organism: Diabrotica undecimpunctata (assembly GCF_040954645.1). NCBI lineage: Eukaryota > Metazoa > Arthropoda > Insecta > Coleoptera > Chrysomelidae > Diabrotica > Diabrotica undecimpunctata. The sequence goes on from NC_092811.1 coordinate 102,400,106, forward strand.
TAAATCTGTGTAAACGTCTTCTTGTTTGATTCTGAAGTATCTATCAGATATGTATGACTGTAGAATTTCTGAATATTGTCTAGGCATAAACGATTTCAGTTTATACAATAAACCTTCATGCCATATTTTATCGAATGCCTTAGCTACGTCTAAAAATATTGTAGAGTAGACTTTCTTTTCCTCTAACGATTTCTCAATTATGTTAGTATTCTATGTACTTGATCAATAGTAGAGTGTTTATTTCTGAAGCCAAATTGGTGGTTTGGAATCAGTTTTTTCTCTTCTATTATCGGGTTCATTCTTTTTAGTAAGAGTTTCTCGAACAGCTTTGACATCACTGGTAAGAGTGATATTAGCCTGTAAGAAGAGACTTCTGCTGGTGATTTCCCTGGTTTTGGTATCATTATTACCTCAGCTATTTACCATAAATTTGGGACATATCTTAATCTAAAAGCAGCATTAATTAGGTTGGTCAATTTTATTATGGCTTTGCGAGGGAGGTGCTTTAGTAATTCTCCAGTAATTAGATCGAATCCTAGGGCTTTCTTCAAATTTATGTTTTCTTTTATTTCATCAGCTACTTCTTTTGGGGATGTTGGTCTGATTGTCTCTTCTATCTGATTAGGATCTATCCATATTTGATCATTAATTTGGTCTTCATGTGATTTGAATGTATTTTCTAAATATGTGGCAAATCTCTCTGCCTTTTGCTTATTGCTCCTGGCCCAACTACCATCTTCCAGTTTAATGGGTGGAGAATGGATTACTGGACTTTTTAGCCTTTTCGTTGCTTTCCATAGAGAGTATTCAGCGCTGCTATCATCCGTCAATTCTCTCATGTAAGAACTCATTGATTCATTTTTTATATTTTGAATCTCTCTTTTAAGCTTTTGAGTTGCATTGTTCAGATTCGTTTTATCTTGAGGAGCTCTGGTTTGTTGAAACCTCCTTCTTAGTTTTCTTTTCTCTTTAATTAACTTTTTAATTTCCTTCGGATAGTTATTTCCTTTTACTTTTGATACTTGAATCGGAGTGTTTTCCCATGCTGATTTTTGTATATTTCGAACAAACAACTCTACTTCCTCATCAGTTGTTCAGATGTTTTTAATTGTACAGATAATTCAATTTTTTCTTCAAGGGTTGATTTAAAACTTTCCCAGTCTGTTAATTTGTTGGTTAATATTGGATTACACTCCTTTCTAATAATCGTGTCACTCAATGTGAGCATTATGGGTGAATGGTCTGAGTTCTTATCCCAACAATTATCAATATCTACATAATTGGCTGAGATATTTTTAATAATGAAAAAATCAATTAAGTCCGGTATCTTGTTCCGATCACTTGGCCAATGCGTCGGTCTACCCGTTGATATTGGTTCACATTTCTGTTCTTTCATGGCTGCCAGCAACTCGTTCCCTTTTGGTGTTGTCAATCTTGATCCCCATTGAGTGTGCTTTGCATTAAAGTCACCTCCAATGATATATCTTTTTCCCATACTCTTCAGATATTCTTCATACTGTTCTTTTTTAATGAAATGCTTAGGGGGGCTATAAATTGAAATTATAGTAATTTCGCAATTAGTTTTGAGCTTGACACATACTGTGGTTGCTTGTATGTTTTCAGTTTCATATTTTATCTCCTCATAATGCTAAATATTATTTTTTATTATTATTGCGCTGCCTCCTTTTGCTACGTTGTCAGAATGTATAGTGTGGTATGTCTTGTATCTTCTAAATTTTATGAAAGATTGTTTAGTGAAATTTGTTTCGGATATGAGACACAAGTCAACTTCTTCTATGTCTAGGACTGCTTGTAGCTCATTTTGATGTGGTAGCAGTCCATTAGCATTCCATTATATGATCCGTAATTGCTTAGCCATTTCTAATTTTCGGTATAGTACCTTTAGCGCTATGTTCCAATCTGGTCACTCTTACTTCTATTTGAATTATTGTGCCCTCTATCTTAATGAGCTTTTCTTATATCATTTTTAATGTATTGTCGGTTTCTACTTCTTGATGCGACTGTTTTGTATTGTTTACTACATCACTATACTTTTTATTTTCAGTGAAAGCTTGTATTTTTGGTTTTTCCTTTACATTACCCCTTTGTGGAGGTTTTGGAGCACTTTCCTTACTTGTTCTCTGATTTCTCAGTTTTTGTATTTTTTTGGCTACATAATATCCGCAGTAATTTGCAGGATGACTTTCGCCACATTGGATACATTTTGGTTTGTCTTCTGATGGTTTCTTACAATCTTTTGTTAGGTGCTTACCGATGCATTTAACAAATCTTGGTTCCTTGTTACAATATTTTCATGTATGACCATGCTTAGTATATCCGTTATTCCAAAAACTTTGTTTATATCTTCATCCTGTCTGAACGTCAGGACGAACATATCTAAAGGATTTTTAGTTCCCCATTTCAATACGCAAAGACGCAACTCGGGAATCCAAGCAAAAAAGAGTGTGGGGTTTGACAGACAAAGAAATGAAGACGTAATAAAAGAACTGAATATCTAGTCGATCAATGAGAAAACAAAAGAATACAGAACAACATGGAAAGAACAATCGTAAGCAGAATTGATTAAAACCGATTATCTAAACAAATACTACATTACAAACCGAAGGGTACAAATTTTATAATTAGAATGTATGTCATTTGATTTAGTTTTGGCTTGTAAGATATAACATAACTACAAGCTGAATTTAATTATTGAATTCCAGAGGAAATGAGTTCATCCGTCAAGGCACTGAAAATGCTCATTGATGCTCAATGACCATTTACTTGAAAAGGCACTTCTATGCTTCTACATAAGAACAATTTTTTGAAGAAGTTAAGTGCATTTTTTAATCGGTGCTTTTGATTATTGTTTACATTCAACTTGAGTTTAAAATATAATATGTGTTATTCTAATATACATACTTTGCTAAAACCAGTACTAATTTATATTTTTAATGGTTTTTTAAAATTTTATTTCTACAAATGTTGCAAATATATTAACTGTTTTTCTGTGTTATGTCGATTACAATCTATTAATGCATTATATTTTAATCAGTCTATTTTAAGACTTAAGAGGCTACATCAGCGCTAATGGTAGTCGCACCGTCTTTCAAAAGTTCTGCGAATCTTTGGCAACAGTGCGTCGATGCGTCGGCAGTATGTGTACGTGACAGTCGTGACACTATCAAAGACGAAGGCGAAGACACAATATTGTGATAATTAGAGTCCGGATCGGATTTAAAAGCATAAAGAAACGCAAAAAATGCATAAAGATATTATGAAAATATTTTATTACATATTTATTCAAAAAAGCATAAACATAAGCTTAAAAATTTTAACAAACTTTTTTTTACGAATGTTATGGAATACTATGCGTTTATTTCTTCTCCGGACTAACTCTTTGTTTTGGAATTAAACAGAATATATTGACATGTATAAATTTATTATATTAGAGGATGAAAATTACACTCTGCTTGTTATTTCTTAAAACTATGAATATATAAGTTCTGTTATCTACAATTATTTAACGATGTTTCTGGATGGATTTGAGTACAAGAGATTGGACTCAAATATTAATATTAAAATAGCAAATACGGATAGCTTATCGAACAAAGAAATAAGAGAAATAAATTATTATTATTCCATAGATACGAAGTATTAGGTGAATAAACTAGCGAAACTTATTTATTCTAAATAGGAAAATATTTATGAAGAGTATTGATTCTGATTTCTAACAGCAAATAATTATTAGTGATTATACATGAGAACTTTTCATAATTGTAAATAACATATACCAGGTGACTAAAAACTATATAGAAATACATAGATACTTTAATTATCTTACATGTGAGTAGGTAGGTACATTACACCTCCTTTTGTAAGAATGAAAATAATTGTAAAATGAATTTTCATTTAAATGGTATAAAACATTTGTATACATTATTATTTTATTTTAACACATTTAAATAGTTTCTTTTAGTCTCGATAGTCTTTCACTTCGTCTTATCGGTGTAGTCTCTGTGAAACTAGTCTCTTCACACTTTTTGGATTCACTATAATTATTGTCTTTATTATGTTTACAATCTATACTTAAATCTGTCTCATGTACATGTTTTCGTTTACTTTGACATATATTTAGTGTTAAACAATTTGTAATTTGTTGACAACTATGTGACGGATTTCTACGAAATCGTCGGTAAAAATATTTAATTATCCTGTATAAAATATAAAGTAACATACATTTTATCAAAAATAAGATTGCATAAGTGAAATAAGAACTATTTTTTATTGTGTCTGAAAAATTAATATTTGTTTCTGAGGTCATTTTCTCTAAATTATCTAGTTTATGGCTTGCTAAATTTAATGCATCTCGATCGAGATTATTTAATTGTAAGGGAACAAGGTGTAATTTGGATTCATTATTTATCTTAATATCATCACAACAGACTTCTGGAAGGGATAAATCTGGAATGATAGACTGAAAATTACTTTCTTTTGGATTTGAGACAGATATCAAAATAGTTGATCCGGTGTAAGTTTTGCAATTATTCGAAGTAGAAAAAATACCTGTGTTTGAAAGAACAATAGATATTGGCGTACTAGTCTGACAGCTTAAAGTTAAATCTGTTGGTTTGGGTAAAACATATATCCAAGAATTTGGTTTGTTTAATTTATGCCAAATTTCATATTCTGTTTGAATTATACGAGTATCGCAACTAGATGGTATGTTTGTTATTGAAGTTAACAATTCAGTTTCACAAATTGGATTAGTGTGTGTAAATCGGAAAGTATCAGGATTTTTGCAAATAAGTTTTTCTTCATCTAATGAATAACAGTCTTCTAATGTATCAATAGTAACATAAATGTTTCTATTTTCTGAAAGAACAAGATATTTGACAGATGGAAGAATAAAGGTAAGTCTCTTTAATGTTGGATGAATTATAGGAAGAGATATTAGTTTAAAAAGAGAATAAGGAGTATTACTAACCAAAGGTATACTAACCGTAATTAAAATCTTGTTATCAAAATATATATATTTAAGTAAAATGATATCGAAATATTTATGAGCATAATCGATAGTCAATGGAAATGGATAAGTCGATGTACTAGGTAAATGCGTTACCGTTTTAGATAATTCTTGAATTAGTTGCTCAGGTGTTATAACAGAAGGATGAAGGTTATTATTTCTTGCAAATAGAATAACGTTTATTAAAGTAGAATATTCTTGTTGTAATTCTGTTATAAAGAAAGTTAGTAAGGTAAAATGTTCTTCAATTTTTTGTTTTAAATCTAAATTAAAATATTTATTATTCATTTTATCTGTGTAATTGGTAATTGATTCAAAATTTTTATCAAAAATCACTTTGTTTCGGTCTAGATTTGTAATAGAGTTATTAAAATTTGCAATCGTGGCTTTTACTACATGAATTTGTTGTTTTAGTAAATCAAGAAGATGATTTTCGTTACTTTCAGCTTTGTTAATAGCATTATTGAAATTTTCAGCATCATCACTGTCTAAGGTACCGAATAAGGTCCTGAAAACAGATCCAATTGCATTAAATAGAGCGCGTTTTGGTCTAAAATGTTCATGCAGAATTATGTTTTTTAAAGTTTGTTCATCTTGAAAGAGTCTAGGTATGATTTGTCCTAAGAGTTTTAGTGAAGTATCGCATAATCGTAATTCAATAAGAACTGGTTTGTTTTGACACAGTCTTAATGTTTTTTGATAGGTGAGATCTACAAAATTTAATTTGTCTGTAAAAGGTTGTAAAGGAATATGACTTAATATGTTCCAATGAGTTTCAATAAATTGAACATTTTTTATGTGTTCGTAATAGATTCCAGGTGATTTGTTGATAGGAGTATTGGTATATTTCTTGTGAATTTGTTCACTATTTGTCAGCCATATTATTGCATACCTGAAACAAAAGCATGTTTCAATCTATTCATGTGAACTTTTATTGGTTTTTTATTTACTAAAATTGTGCAATTGACAGGAGAATTTATCTCTAGAATTTTATAAGGTCCATTATAATTTTGTGTAAGTTTTTTGGTTTGACCCTTCTTTGTTTGCTCATTTTGGAGATATACTAATTGTCCTTCTAAGAAAACGGTGTCATTAATCTTTTGGTCATAATATTTTTTACTGACTACTTTAGATTCTAATAGATTCGTTTTTGCTAACTCATGAGATTTTCTAAGCTTAAGTGTTAAATTATCTAAATAATCTTCATATGTATATTTGAGTTCTACTGGTCGTATTATACTGCTAGGTAGATTAGGTGTATATCCAAATATTAGTTCATATGGTGTGAATTTGGTTGAAGTATGATTAGTTGTATTATATGAAAACATAGCAAAATCTAGCCATTCGTCCCAATCGGATTGATCAGCTTTAATATAATGTTTAAGGTAGTCTGCTAAAGTAGCGTGACTCCTTTCTAATGCAGCATTTGATTCTGGATGATAAGCAGTACAATTTATATGTCTGATTTTAAAAAGCTTGGCGATTTGAGAAAATAATTTGGAAGTAAAATCTCGGCCTTGATCAGTAACTATTATATCGGGTTTTCCAAACTTGCAAATAAATCCACGAACCAGATTTTCAGCGATAGTCTTGGTTTCATGATTCGGAATTGCATAAGCTTGAGAAAATTTTGTTAAGTCATCTTGTAATGTTAATATGAACTTATTACCTGACTCGGTTAAAGGTAAAGGACCTACTATATCTAAAAATATTTTTTCTAATGGATTTGAGCTTGTTGTTGTTATCTCCATGGGCTTTACGAATTTTTTTCTAACGAGTTTATTTTTCTGACAAGATTCACAGGTTTTTATAAAGTTTTTAATATCATTTTTCATATTATTCCATTTGAAATGTTTTTTTATACGATTGTATGTCCGATGAAAACCAGAGTGTCCAGCCGTAGGACTAGTGTGATTCTCTTGTAATATTGTAGTTATTTCCTCAGGTTCAGGATTTGTTAGTATATCATGATAAATGATAATAGATATATCAGTTTTTCTAAAAATAAATCTAATCATAGATCTAATTTTTCCCCAACTTAATTTATCGTAGCTAAAAGTTATTCTGGGTAGGCAAATTTTTAATATTTTATCGTTTAATAACCAGTCTCTTAATTTTATTAGGGAATTAAATATATCTTCATAAGAGGTATTGTCCCAATAATTATTTTTTATAAATATGTAATAAAAGTTTTTATTTTGATCAGAAATATATATAATGTCATTTAGTCTTGGATTTTTGGCTTTCAATTTTTCTATATGACTGAATTGTTTATTTATTTGTTTCTGAACGATCTCATTAAAATTTAAATCTACGGAAACAAACAATGCTAAATTTTGTGAAAATGATGTAATCTTTTCATTTGTTTCTTTTATATTATCATTTGTTATTAATATAGTTTCGGATTTAGATAAGAACTGTGAATAAGTGTCATTATTTTCTTTACTCATTTTGTTTATTTGTAAGGTGATTGTTGCCGGGTTTTTGTTTTCTTCGCAAATATTTGTTTCAGATATGGTTAAAGGAGGACGACTTAAACAATCAGCATTTTGATTTAATTTACCTGGTTTATAAATAATTTCATAGCTATATTCTTCTAATGCTAATCTCCACCTAACGAGTCTTGATCCGGGATCTTTTACATTAAATAGCCATGTGAGTGGTTTATGATCCGTATAAATGAAAAATTTATTTCCGTACAAATATGGTCTAAAGTGTTTAACACTCCATACAATTGCAAGTAATTCTTTTTCTGTTGTGCTATAGTTTGATTCCGCTTTGTTCAAGGTACGACTAGCATAAGCAATAGGTAAATCATCTGGTACTTTACCTTGAGAAAGTATGGACCCTATTGCATAATTACTAGCATCCGTTGTTAAGACAAAGGGTTTGGTAAAATCTGGATACTGAAGTATTGGTTCTGAACAAAGTATTGATTTCAGGTTCTCAAATGACTGTTGTTGAATGCTTGTCCAATTAAATTCAACATTTTTCCTCAGCAGTTTTGTTAAAGGTTGTGTTAAAGCACTGAAATTTTTTATAAAGCGTCTATAATAACCAGTGAGACCCAAAAAGCTCTTAATATCTTTTTGTGTTCTGGGTATAGGAAAATCTGTAACAGCACATACCTTTTTTTCGTCCGGTTTGACACCAAATTCAGTTATTAAATGTCCTAAATACATTACTTCGCGACGAAAAAATTCGCACTTATCTGGTTGTATTTTTAAGTTGAATGTAGACAATTTTTCGAATACTTCTTTTAATCTTTTATTATGATTTTCTAATGTATCGGCATGAATGACTATATCGTCGAGATAGACAAAACATCTGTAATTTTGTATTCCTGAGAGGACAGTATTCATTAGCCTTTGAAAAATACTGGGAGCATTTTTTAATCCAAATGGCATTCGTGAATATTGATAATGTCCAGACGGAGTTGAGAAAGCAGTCTTTGGAGAATCCTCAGGATCCATTTTGATCTGGTGAAATCCTGATGTTAAATCTATTGTTGAAAAATATTTTGAATGACCCAATTGGTCTAATATATCGACTATATTCGGAAGTGGAAATGAATCTCCTATAGTAATATCATTTAGTCGTCGATAGTCTATAACAATTCGCCATTTCTTCTTTGCTGAAGCATCGGCCTTTTTTGGCACAACCCAAAGGGGCGAATTCCATGGCGAAGTTGATTCTTCGATAATACCTTGATCTAGCATACCTTTTATTTGAGTTTCGACTTCATGTTTGTGTACTTCAGGATACCTGTATGATTTAGTGCTAATAGGTACATTAGAATTTAAAGGAATTTTGCAAGTTATGGCATTTGTACTGGTAAGTTGATCTCCTTCCAGATAAAAGATATGATTGTACTCCTTGCAAATAGAAATTAAAGATGATTTTTCTTCACTATTTAAATGATCTGTTCTCAAGGCATTTTTTAATTTAGCAATTCTGTTAGAATTCGTATTATCTTTATAAGAAGACATTTTTCGTATATTTGCATTGTTTTGTAAATTTGGAATTTTTTCTATTGCTACTTGAATATCGTTTAATTCAACATCCGTTTCAGTAGTGTTTACGATTGAGGTTAAAAAGAAATCATTTTTTACTTTAACAACACTAGGACATAAAAATACACCTTTAAAGATTTCGCGTTCGGGACATAATCCTTCACTTAATTCATTATTTATTACTTTAATTTGAACAATTGTTTCAGTTCTTGCGGATAGAATAGTTTTATTACTTCTTGAGTTAGAATTAGAGTTTTGATTTAGTATAAGATCGTCTGAACAGGATTTTTCTTCTGAACAGGATTTTGATTTATGATTTCGTGAAGAGTTACAAGTTTTATTTGTGCATATCTCAGTGGATTTTACACATTTTGGACTTGAATTTTCTTTGGATTTAGAGTTAGATTTAGATTGAATTGGATTGGATAGTAGTTCTTCACTACTTAAGGTTATTTGGATATCATTGGTTTCTAAATAAGAATGATCCTCTATGGATTTAGCATCATAAGGAAATATTTCATCGATATTAGAACTTGTCTCGATATTTTGATCTCTCAGAAATTCGTCATTGTCATTGTTTAATGGAGATTTTATATATTCGATTGAAATAGAACAATTTTTAAAGTTTAATTTATTTTCTTTATAATCAATTTGGCATTTATTTATTTCAAAAAAATCGCTACCTAATATACCGTCGAAATGAAGAGGAAAATCGTCTTCTACGACATAGAAAACATGAGTTTGGACAAAATCTTTTATCTTGAAATTTACGTTACAACTACATATAGTTTTATTTGGATTTAAGACATTTTTATCAATGCCTCGTAGAGTAATAGACTTAGAATAAATTTTTGGAATGTTTAGTATTTTTGAATATTTAATTAAAGAAATATCTGCGCCTGTATCGATTAGAAACTTGCAAGAGGATGGATTAGAATTATTTACTAAGGGTAAATCTACATAGGAAGTGACTGAGAAGTTGATGGTTGTGATACGGCCTGAACTGAACGAACTCCTCGAGAATCGACCGTTGGTTGTCGAGGATTCTGGAAGTTTAAAGAATTTGTTGGATTTTTGTTTTTATTGTTAAATTCGCGTTTTCTACATTCTTCTATAACGTGACCTGGTTTTTTGCAGTATCTGCAAAAACGTTGGGAAGTGTTGGTATTTTCTTTTCTTAAGTTTGGAGGAAAATCAGAATTGGAATTTGAATTTGAAGGTTTATAATTTTGATTTTGAGAATTTGACCTTTGAAGATTTGAATTAGGATATTTTGGGTTTTGAAAACTAGAATTTTGAAGATGTCTAACATTTCTATCTGAATTGTTTTTATATCGACAGTTATTTGAGGAATGGTTATTTCGTTTGCAAATATTACAGAATGGTCTGAAAATTTCTTGTCTTGATAACTGTTCTTGTTCTTCGGCAATTGCTATAGCAACAGCTCTTTCTAAGGAATCTGGATTTCGGGCTTTGATTAAAATAGAGAGGTCTTTGTTTAATCCTCTAATAAAGACATTTAGTGCTTGAGTTTTTAAGAGTTTAGTACATGCATTTCTTGCATCTGGAGATAAGTCTGGATCAAGTGTATTTATTAATTTTATATAGCAATTTTCAACTTTATTTGCAAATGACATTACATTTTCACTGGGCATCTGACGTAAGGAATGTAATTCCAATTGCCACTGACCTTCAGTTCGGCGTTCAGAATAAGCATCTAATAAGAAGTCTTTTAAATCTTTCCATTCGTCAAATGTTCTGTTTCTAGTTATGGCCCTAGCTTTATCGGTTAATTTAGTTTCTATAATGGCTAATAAGATGGGTTTGGATTGCGGATTTACTAAATTGTATGCTTTATCACAATTGTCTATGAATTCGTATAATTTTGATTTTGTACCATCAAATCGAATGAGAAGTTTTTCAGCTATTTCAATTGATACTGACATTTTATTTGAATTAGAAGTAGAAGAATTTGAAAGAGAATTTGAGTCGGGAGAAGGTATTTGTTCGTCAAATAAGTTACTTATATCAGGATATAAAGTAGACATACGTTTACAAGATTTTTAAAATATGAGACAGAATTTAAGATAGAATGTACTTACAAGTAGAATATTGTTGTTGGTCGCATAGTCTATTATTCCACGGGTTCACCTCTACTTCCGATGGAACTACAATTGGGTTATGACTGGAACTGGATTTCGAACTGGATGTACTGGACCCCAATGTAATTAGTTGTAGTGGCGATTTTTCCACACTGACAGTTTTTTTTTTGAATGATTCCTCGAAGGAAACAAGTCAATTCAAAAATTCCTCAGCTCTCCTTCTATCAGCAATCAGAGGAACTCTGCTACTAATATCCCACGTTCTGACACCAAATTTTGTTATGGAATACTATGCGTTTATTTCTTCTCCGGACTAACTCTTTGTTTTGGAATTAAACAGAATATATTGACATGTATAAATTTATTATATTAGAGGATGAAAATTACACTCTGCTTGTTATTTCTTAAAACTATGAATATATAAGTTCTGTTATCTACAATTATTTAACGATGTTTCTGGATGGATTTGAGTACAAGAGATTGGACTCAAATATTAATATTAAAATAGCAAATACGGATAGCTTATCGAACAAAGAAATAAGAGAAATAAATTATTATTATTCCATAGATACGAAGTATTAGGTGAATAAACTAGCGAAACTTATTTATTCTAAATAGGAAAATATTTATGAAGAGTATTGATTCTGATTTCTAACAGCAAATAATTATTAGTGATTATACATGAGAACTTTTCATAATTGTAAATAACATATACCAGGTGACTAAAAACTATATAGAAATACATAGATACTTTAATTATCTTACATGTGAGTAGGTAGGTACATTACACGAAGTACGAATTAGTATAAAACATCTTAGCTTAAGAATTAGTAAGTACCTATCATAAATTTAATAATAATATACAGTGTGTTCCAACACACTGTATATTTGAGAATTTTACCCCCCGAGAAACTCAGAAAGCAAGAGTCTTTTCAAAATAAAAAAAAAACACGCCAATTTGTATCGGGAGGAGGACGAATTTTCATGCAAAAGTCATGCCCTCAAATAGTAACCCCCTACTGCCACGCATCAACCCCCGTGATTTCCTAAAATGTCAACCTATACATTTAGTTTATGAGGAGTTTGTGTATGTGTCTCCATAAATAAATGAGGATTGCTGTTACTCCAATAATGACAACTATGTCTATTAATTTCACCATTTAACATAAAAGTACACGCATCGGAAAAACACATACAATCGATGTTGGTTATTATTTATAATTTACTAAATTCTTCACAAATTTGACGTCGACGATCAGGATCATCTTCGTTTAATTGAAGAAGTAATCGTATTTTATAAGAGTGAAATTTATAGGATTTTATAATTCGATAAACACTAGATGATCATAGACCAGATGGACGAGATAGTTGTCTGATAGACTGTCGATTATCCATTTGTCAATGACCCAATACCGCCACTTCAATTGCTTCATTTCGACGGTCTACTTGATACTTTGAGTTGTTAACGTCACCTATAACTTCAAACTTACCAGTTTAATGTATTGGTGACTTACTTTTTTTCTGGATGGTACGCATTAAAGATCCTTGCCGCAGCCTTAGCACACTGATTATTTTTATAGTATAGCTTAACTAAGACTAACAAGAATATCCCATTTTTGAATCCACCATTGCACTGCATAAATTTAGAATTTAGTTGAATATTCTTTCTTTTTACTTGAATACGATAAAAATTGTGACTTCTATGAAGTACATGTTTGCCATAAATTTTTGAAAATATTTAATAATTTAAAATAACTTGCAGCAATTAGTTTAAATCGAAATATGTGGAGGATGGTTGTTTATAGGGACTTCGATCACGTATAGTTTTTCTACAATAAGAAGTGTAGAATTAAGTGTACTCACGTACATTCAAATTTATGGTTCTACAAAAACATTATTGCTGTAGATCCTAGAACGTGTATATCTGTGGAATTATCCTTCCCTTATAGGTCAGCCGCGCGATTGTCTTGGATCTACTAGGTCTGGCAGCAGATTATTCACATAACACTCCTTTACTTTTGGAATTATTTTTGTTGTCCAAAATTGTTAATCCCTCGGGATTTCTTCAATTATATTTCCCTGTAACGTCCAAACTACAAAATAACATTTCTCTCTTTTTACGATATGCAACTGATCCTGTTGATAGTAATGAAGATAAGACATTTTTTTTTCTACAGCTGCATCAGGAGTCGTAGATTTAATGAAAGGGGGACATTTAATTTCAATTAAAGCATCTTCACCACTAACCCGTATGGACTCGCACCAAGAAAGCAATGTTCTTCGTCAATAAATAATCCACATTTAATTATTTTACAATTCATCTTGGTCTCAAATGCTTTTATTGCAAAAGACTCATGTATTTGTCCATATTCAGTATTTTCGTTACCTTTAAATTTAGAATATAACAAACTCTAGACTATTCTTGACCTAGAAATGGTAGATTTTAATTTACAAATTTTGCCAAAATGTGATGTGGTGATTCTTTTCTGTCTTTCTTCAAGCCATTGAACTGAAAAACACTGACTCGGGTTGTTTTCTCTATATCTATTATTTGTTCTTTGGTTTTTTTTTACTTACTTAGAAACATTTTTTCTTTCGCCTCGTATTCATCAGACTCCATATCGGGTTTGAGACCGAATTGTAGCTCCATAGTTTTTGTCAGCGGACGCAACCGTTTCGGCTTTTTTTTATTACATTTATAAAATTTGACGACGAGCTTTTCTAGCACTATTTAGTTTAACTGAATGTTTTCTTCGTTAATTCATTTTTTGGATATGTTTATTTGTAAAAATATTTCGCCGTTCGCTCAAGGGAGTTTCCGTAATTATAGAGTAATAGTCCGGCGCAGCATTCTACGAAATTGCAGCAGTTTCACAGCTCGTCTGATATGATCCTCTGTGAAAAATTTACCCATTTCCTTGATGGAATGGCTTCCAATGATGCAAGCCTAGAAGTGCTTTATTTCACATCAACGCCTTGATGAATGTGTCAGATTATTTGATCAATATAATTAAGAACTACCTCAATCAGAGGTATGACCAAGTGGCAAAATCTAAAGATCTAAAAATATCAGCAGGTGTACCTCAACAATACGTACGCTTTCGAACGTTTTATATAATGAAATACTAGAAACCAATTATGGAGCAGAGACCAAAGCTATTGGATACGCAGACAATCTAGCTCTACTTAATGTAACAACAATTTGGAGTTAAAAAGGCTAGTCGACAGAAGCCGCAGAAAAGTCAACAGATGGACAAAAAAAAAGAGCTGAAGTGCCCTCGAGCTCGTCCAAATCTGACTTTTGTAATAGGTGGTTTGGGATGACCTCAGCGGAGCTGTTTCGCAGAGCAGTCAACAAAACCATGATATCCTTGATGATCGCCAACATCCGGACCGGATAAGGCACTGAAGAAGAAGTACAAAGATAGAGCCTATGTACTAAGCTAAATATCTTGGCATCCAATTAGACACATGTCTAAGATTTACAAAGCACCTAGTAAAAGTAGTCTATAGAGCAGAACAGAAAACCGTGGCATTAAAAAAAATTATGCCAAACATCGGCGTTCCAAGTGTCATCAAAAAGAGAATGTGCGTTCAGTTTGTACATTTAGCCCTCTTATACGGCGCACCATATGGTGCAAAGCCTTGAGAATGGCTAAATATAAAGAACTGCTTACACAGGCTTTATACTTTTTGCAAGTTTATAGCTTAATTTTGTTTAAGTCTCTTATAAACAAATTAGTTTGCAACTTTTTAGTGAAATTTTTAATGTTAATAGTCTAAACTTTTTTATTAATAAAGAGAAAGTAATTTTGGAAAGTTTATTTTAAAGCTAAAACAATTACCTTTAAAATGAGGGTGTTGTGAAAGTCAATTACATGTATGAAAGCTGAGTTATATTTGGAAAAGCCCTATCGAATGCCTATTTTGCAATTGTTCTTAACGAAATTTGTTATAACTCCGGTTCTAATAATCAAATCAAAGTTAACCAAACGCCATTTTGTTAATTTTTTTCTAAAAGGATCAGTTTTCATTGTGATAAAATTAAATATCTCTAATAGTTTAGGAGATACAATCATTTAAACAATTAAATTGTTAGTAACAAATTATTTGACGGGTTTATAGTCTGGTACCCTCGAAAAATCGATTCTAGGCACCAAAAAAAAATAATTAAATAAAAAAAGGCCAAGGTACCGAGGAAACATAAAAGTACATACCTACTCAACCTTCCCTGGCTCCTAGACTAAGTTCATCTCAGTTCATGACTATCTCAGTTTATCGTAGTAAAATAATTCCCATTCCTATATAATAATAAATAATATTTTTCAGAGACTATTCCCACGGCGAAAACCTTAAAAGACGAATTTTATATAACATCTCCCAATGGAGAACCATGCGGGAAGATTAGCGTCTACATCAGAATGTCCTGTTTCGGCAAGCTTATAGTGACTCAATTCCAAATGAATCTAAACGACAAGTCTGTGTTGTTTAAGGACAAAGAAGGAAAATCTTTATACAGATACAAGAAGGCTGGTAAAGGTAAGATAAATAGGTTAAGACTTAAGTCAAAAGCTTTCTTTTTACTTCTGCTCCACTTCGTCTCTGGTTAAGGTGATCTTAAAACTAAAAGTTTATCAATCAGTGCGAAGTTATCTTTTTTTATAATAATCTTATTGTTTAACCCTACGGTGTACACGCAGCGGTACATCCCCATATTTTCTAGTTCGTCAAAATAACTGTCAAACTTAATGTAAATTTTGGGTTTCTCCCGGAAAAATATTAATTTTTGGCGGTTCTCTGGAGATACTGTAATTGTGCTAACTAATTTATTAATCTTCTCGAGATTTGATAAATTTTGTTTGATTATTGGTAAATAAATAAATTTTCATTTGCCCAGTCAATGTGAAAAAAAAGTGAGCCCTAAGTGAAGCGAACATGTTTCCAACATGGAACGGACCAGGGTCAAGTGATTTTCAGTATGCTAAAGTGCAATTTCCAACTGTAATGCCTACAAGAAGGAGCCTACAAACCTAATACATCCGTATTGCCAAATAAGTCAAATAAATACTGAAGCTCCACCATCGTACTAGTGCACTAAATGATATCTTTTGATAATTATCAACAACAATATCAGGTACAGCCAACACTTGCCCAACAAACCAACTTTTCTCATTCTACATCAAACTTTCAAGCTAACTTAATCTTAAAAAACAATCCAGAAACACAAAATGAAGATGATTCGATGTTAGATGAAGAACATGAAGACTCTCAAAATAATAAACACCCATGGCAAACAATAAAAAAAAGAAAAAGGCTTAAACGTCAAAATTGAAAAGAAAAAGAACCTCCAATTACACTTGAAAATAGGTTTCACTCACTTCCACAGGAAAACTCCGTAAATGATAAGAATAAAAGTCCGCCAATCTCAAAACCCCTCCATTTTTCATATTTGACGTGAATGACTATAGCAAAATGATACATAATTTAGCTTAAACAGTAGAAGTAGAGTTACTTTACTAAAGCCTTAACAAACAGCACAATAAAAATTTTCCCAAAGGCATCTTAATGCTATACGATCTAATAACGAACTAATAGTAATCACGTACGAGAGGAAAACATCGTCCACCATACAATATATCAATCTAAGGAAGAGAGAGCATACAGACCAGTTATTCGAGACCTAATTCACTCCTTTCCAATAGATGAAATAAAAGCGGAAATCCAGAAAAAGGGTCATAAGGCAAGGAACATTACAAATGTCAGACACAAATTGAGCCGTGAACTATTACCATTATTTTTTGTGGACCTTAAGAGGCTACATCAGCGCGTCATCAAGACGGAAAACGCGTTCCAAGATTACAGCTTTAATTTTGAATATTTTGTCGAGATATTTGGCACACATATACGTGATATAGTAAAGAATGGCGGTACGGAGCCCAATTTGAGAAATATGTTAGTTTGTGGAAATTACTCTATAACTAAATAAAATATTACAAAAACGAGTCCGTACCGCCATTAAGAAAAAAAAAAATACACTTTCTTCAAATAAACTTTTTTATCCCATACCTAGATTTTGTGTCACATTGGAATTACTAAAATCACCTAAAATCAATGATCTATAACAAGAAATCGAACTTAACTGAGTGAGTTGGCAACATAGAGAATTAGTCAGCGCTATCACATTTGCACACCTGCGTCTGTTTTCTGTGTAACCAGAGAACAACCCAACACATGTGTCTCTGTTATTCTAGGGTGTAACTGATAGCACGATTCTGCTGTTATCTATTCAGCCAGATATTGGAATATTATTTTGGATGTGGATTATGGATATTATTTTCTAAGATATTGAAATTCGTTATTGTTGATTCATAGTGAAGTAGTGTTTGTTTAAAATGAATTTATTATATTTGTGTAATAGCACTAGGTTGTTGGACTATTTGAAAACATAGATTATTGTGAGATTTATTTACTTTAAGTAAAAATATTTCGAATTCTAATGCGGGTATACAGGGTGTTTCAAAAAGATATTTCATAAATTAAATCACGCATTCCGGGGACAAAAATAAATTGATTGAATCCAACTTACCTTAGTACAAAAGTGTACACAAAAAAGTTACAGCCCTTTGAAGTTACAAAATAAAAATTGTTTTTTTGCATTATCTCCTAAACTACTTGACATTTTGTAATAAAAATGGACACGTTACTTTCTTGTTCTGAAAGCATTTTTCATAAAAAAGAAACAAGAAAATCTAAGCGCACAGAAACATTTTAAGGGGGGGGGGGTGCAGCCCTAAATCCCTCAAAACTTTTGAGTACGTTCAAATCAAATGAAGTTTGTGGCATCATTAGTTTAACACATTATTTTTAAAATTTTTTGCCTCATCACTTTTTTCAAAAAACAGTTTTTATTGAGTTACGGCCCTTTTCATTAACCTTTAAAAAATTACGTGCAACTAAATAAATGGCTTAAATGAATTAACAAGTACAAAAAATGTTTATAACCTCTATAAATATGATATTACAATAAATGTTCAAAATGACCCCCATTTTCTTCAATACACATTTGGTATCGTTTAAATAAGGAAAACCGAATGCGCTGAAAAACCATATTTTTCTGACGAAATTGATTTGCAGCTTCAATTATTCTAACCCTCAATTGTTGTTCGTCCTCTATTGTTACAGAATACACTTTCTCTTTAATAAACCTCTAAAAGCAAAAGTCCATGGAATTAAGATCTGGACTTCTGGGTGGCCAAGAACTAGGTGCGTCACGACCTCTTCCAATCCACCGACCAGGATACTGCCTGCAAAGGTATTCCCGGATTTCATTACTGTAACGCGGTGGAGCGCTATCTTGTAGAAACCACATATTTTGCCTTACTGCAATATTCACTTCTTCCAAATACTCTTGTAAATCTTTTGCCAAGAACTGCAAATAATTATCACCATTTAAATTGTTGGGAAGAAATATTGGGCCTATTAGATTGTTATCCACAATTCCTGCCCAAACATTAACTTTGAAAGTCCTTTGGTGATGAGTCGTTTTTTTGGCGTGAGGATTTTCGTCGGCCCAAATGTGCTCGTTATCATGGTTTGTTATTCCATTTCTACTGAAGGTAGCCTCGTCGGTAAACAAAATATTTCTAATAAAATTAACATTTCGAGTGTTTTCCATTAACAACTAATCGCAAAATCCAATCCTTTTAGGATAATCTTCAACAAATAACTCTCGAACCGTTGTTAAGTGATAGGGTTTAAGCAGCTGATCCTTCAAACGCCTCCGAACCCTTATGTGAGGAACATTTAGTTAAGCAGCTATTACCCTTGTACTTGTTCCAGGGACTTCTTCAATGATTTCTAAAATGTCTTCATCAGTTGCATCCATTATTGGACGACCACTATTGCCAGCAACTTGCGGTTGGAATGTACCCGTTTCCCGTAAACGACGATCAATGGTCAAAAATAATCGTCTATAGTGTGCATTTCGATTTTAGGTATTTTACTGCATAACGCCTTGCGGCTGCACTATTTCCTTGACATTCACTTACGATATTCCCGATAGTTTATTGAAATCATAATTTAATCTGATCCAGCTTACCCAAAGTTAAAAACATATCTGCCATTTCCTGAAATGTGTAGGCCATTGTAATATCAATATTTTTAATATTATTCCTATTCACACAATAAATGATAGCTTTAAATTATTGACTATTATTGATGGAACTGTTTGTAATTATTGTATCCGTAGAAACTAATTGTAATTTTATGGCCAACTAGGAAAAAACTAGTTTTTCGAAAAAATGATAAGAGGCAAATAAGTTTTAAAAATAATGTGTTTTTTTGAACGTATGATGCCACAAAATTCATATGATTTGAAAGTACTCAAAAGTTTGGGGAGATTTATGGCTGCACACCCCCCTTAAAATTTTTCTGTGCGATTAGATTTTGTTGTTTCTTTGGTATGAAAAATGCTTTCAGAACAAGAAAGTAACGTGTCCATTTTTATTACAAAATGTCAAGTATTTTAGGAGAAAATGTAAAAAACAATTTTTATTTTGTAATTTCAAAGGGCTGTAACTTTTTTGTGTACACATTTGTACTAAGGTAAGTTGGATTCAATCAATTTATTCACGCGAACAACAAAGAAATATTTGAACTACAGCATATATAATGCTGTAAAAACGTTGTAAAACCTGCGAGAATTAAAAGAAATGCCACGATGTTAAGAATGTAGTCACACTAAAACGTACTGTGCAAAACCATATAATTGCGTAAAATGCGATAAATCACACAACACAAAGGACTGCAAGAAACCAAAAAAACACGCCATCAACTGGCACTTACTGCAACGTAGACCATCCTTCTAATTACAGAGAATGTTTTGTTTATCGTGAACTACTAAATATCAGATTCAATGACAAATCAAAACAAATCACCACTCAAAATCTTGTCAACAGTCCCAATGTAAATATGCCTACCCAACATCATGCTCATAATTTCAACAGAATCGGTTATAGCGTTGATTGAATAATTAATTTGGGTTATTCAATTAACGGTTATAGAGATGCTGTCATTGGAAACATAAATGCAGATAACAAAAATAACAATAATGAATTAGTAGATAAATTATCAAATTTCCCAAATGAATTCAAAAATATGTTATCTCAACTCTTAAATCAAAATAACATGATTTTAACTATGTTGACTACATCAAAATACCTAAATAGCTTTTAAGTCATTACGAATATTTACCTTCTTATTGCGCCGTCTCCTTTCGAAGGTTGGCGATCCAAATGGCAATTGTAGTTTTTCTGCAGATGAGCGGTCGAACCATCTCCTCAGGTCTTTCAGCCACGAGTTCTAGCATCTTCCTACTGATCTTTTGCCCTGTACTTTTCCTTCCAGTATAACTTGAAGTAATTCGTATCTTTCGCCTCTCAACACATGACCCAAGTATTGCATTTTGCTCTCTTTGATTATTCTTAGTAATTCTTTTTGTTTACACATGCGACGAAGTACCTCAACATTAGTAACTCTTTGTACTCATGAAATTCTCAGCATTCGTCTGTATATATACATCTCAAAGGAATCTTTTCTTTTTTCTCGTCCAACTTTCACAGCCATACAGCAAGACAGAAAAAACGTAACATCTGATCATTCGGATTTTAAGCTGCAGACTAAGGTCTGATCTTGTAAAAAATGTTTTCATGCTCATGCGTGCTTTCCTTGCTTGTTCGATTCTTGATAGGATTTCGTTTTTTGGATTACACTGACTATTGATATTTGCTCCCAAATATTTTATGGAATTTACCTGTTCTATTATTTGACCCTTGGCATACACATGTACCGTACATGATGTACGCTTATTGGTGTCTTTGAAAATACTAAAGTTTTAGTTTTGGAAACGTTTAGATGTAAACCGAAGATTTCGCTGTGGTGAACTACCGCATTTATTATATTTTGTAGTTCTTGTGCGTTGCTTGCTATTAAGATGGTTTCAACAGCATATCTGATGTTGTCTATGCTGATTCCGTTGATCTTAATTCCGCCTTGGATCTCTTCTAATGCTTCTCTGAATATAGACTGTGAATATAAATTAAACAGTAGCGGTGATAAGACGCAAACCTGTCTCACTTCTCATCGGATTGGTATATCTTCGGATGTTGTGTGCTCTATTTCAATTGTTGCCGTTTGGTGCCGTTTGGTGAGAGATATCACTATACTAGAGATATCACTGTTTTAAAATGAGTAATATAGACATTCTAATAATATCTGAAAGCCATGCCACACAAAGACCGGTTATTAAGATATCTTACTATATTATGTATTATTCACACCATCCACACGGAGGAGCACATGCAGGCTCTGCCGTTATTATTAAATCAAAAGTTTAACACTATTCAGTCAAATCTTATATTACGAAAAAATCCAAGCACCAATCATTAAACTCTAAACAAACAACTCTCTCAGTATAGCACCAATCTACAGCCCACTTAGACATCTCATTTCAAGCGAAGAGTATCATGATTTCATACAAACTATTGGATCCAAATTTATAGCAGCAAAAGACTGGAATGACAAACATACCACATGGGGTTCCAGATTAATGACGCCTAATGGTCGAGCATTAATGAATACCATTCAACAAAATAACTTAAGATACTTATCATACTGGTATACCCAACAAAATCCCAGATTTGGTAGATTTTGCTGTAACAAAAGGGATAGCTAACATCGATTGTGCAATAGAGTCCTAATTCGATTTAACATCAGACCATCATCATCATCATCATCAATCAGCCCTGAGTTGTCCATTGTTAAACATAGGCCTCCTCTAGACTTTTCCATCTGCTTCTGTTCTGCGCCTCTGCTATCCAATTGGTCACGATTCTTTTGAGGTCGTCGGTCGTTCGCGTTGGGGGTCTTCCTCGGCTTCGCTTGTCAGCCCGTGGTCTCCACTCAAGCAATTTTTTTGTCCAACTGTCGTCTTTCATTCTTGCAACATGTCCTGCCCATCTCCATTTTTGCCTTGTAATATGTTCGATAATGTCTTCCACTCCGGTTCGTCTACGAACTTCCTCGTTTCTTATTCTATTTCTTAAGCTTATTCCAAGCATTGATCTCTCCATCTTTCGTTGTGTCCTTCTCAATTTTTCGGCTGATGTTTTTGTGAGAGTTAAGGTTTTTGCTCCGTATGTGAGGACTGGTAGAACGCACTGGTTAAAAGATTTTCTTTTAACCAGTAAATGGATCGGTATATTTGTTTTAAATACGTCTCTCATTTTTCCGAATGCAGCCCAACCCAGACTTATTCTTCTGAGTAGCTCGCATGTTTGGTTATCTCGCGTTAACCTTATTTCGTGACCCAAATACACATATTTTTCCACAAGTTCTATGGGCGACTTTTCGATTTCTATTAGCTCATTGGGGACGAGATTGGTCATCATTTTTGTTTTTCCATAGTTTATTTTTAAACCGACTTTCTGGGTTACTTGCTGTAGTTGTTGTAGTATAACTCTGGCTTCTCCTAAGTTGTCTGTTATGAGAACAATATCATCGGCATATCTGAGATGATTGAATATCTTTCCATCGATGCTAATACCCTTTGATTCCCACTCTAGCCCTTTAAATGCGTACTCCATAACTGTTATAAATAGTTTTGGCGACAAGGTATCTCCCTGCCGCACCCCTCTGCCAATTTTTATCTTCTCAGTCATGCATTGGAGGTTAACGGTTGTTGTCGCATTTTCGTATATATTATATATTATATTACATCAGACCATAGTACAACAATAATAACTTTAAGCACACACATAATATGGAGAACACCACCATCCAAACTCACAACTAAAGAAACAAACTGGGATGTTTTTCAAAATTCTGTAAATACAAAGATTAGACTAGATATTAAGATAAAAGAAAACCAAGATGTAGAGAAAGCAGTAGACTATTTAACAACAGTTTTAAAAACAACAGGATGGGAAGCAACACCACAGCGTAAAAGAAGTGTGTAAGAAAACCATAATATCCTCCTCCGTAGTTGACTCATTGTCGACTATCTCTTCCTTTGACAACATTTACTCCGACAGAGATTCGACAACAAATAAAAATGCTAAATTCTAAGAAAGCTTCTGGCTATGATTTGATAACAGGAGAATTACTTCAGAAGCTGCAGAGTGAAGCAGTAGTGTTATTAACAATAATATATAACAGCATCCTACGTCTTCGCTACTTTCCAATACGGTGGAAATTTGTTCAAGTTACTATGATTCCGAAACGTGCTAAGCCCGCAACACAAGCAAATTCATATCGCCCTATAAACCTACTCCCAATAATGTCGAAAGTATTAGAAAGGCTATTATTAGATAAAATCTAGCAAGTTGTTGCCACAAACGAAATTATACCAAAACACCAATTCGGATTTAGATGTGAATACGCAACCATCCAACAATGCTACAGAATATTAAATATAATTAAAAAAACTCTCGAAGAGAAACAGTTTTGCACTGGAATGTTTCTCGATATACAACAGGCATTTGATAGGGTATGTCGTAAAGGTCTCCACTACAAACTGACCGTTACTTCCAAGTAAAAATTAAAAACAGCTACTCAAATTACCACCTCATACAATTTTTCGTACCTTAGGGTAGCGTAGGGTAGAAAATCTAATATTGTTCTGAAACTATTTTCTTGCGACATGTTAAAGTAATTACTATTTTAATGGGAATAAGCCATAATTGAAGGTTAAAATACGTTTATTGACGTTTCAATCTCCACTTTGGAAATCGTTCTCAAAATACAAACATTAACATGTTCACAAGTTTCTATTAATAATACCCCGATTCTCATAAAACCAGTTGTCAAATACTTGGGATTGCATCTGAATGAAAAACTCAGCAGGAAGACTCCTTGCTTGTTTGGAAAATGATCTCCACTATTTGTCATACGTTTTTGCATTTTTGTGAGCCTACCTGGCTGGACGACCAGTGACTCTTCTTTTACTTTCGGCTTTGGATCTCCCCAAACTTGCTCCCTTAACTGCTCAGCTAAATGTATTAAATTATTAAGAAAAATAACTTTCTTCCTTTGATTCTGATTTGATTTATATTAATATAAAGACTCTTTATTTTTCTTTATTGTTTTATTTTTATTCTAAAAACGAAAATAATTGGCGCTCAACTTCTACATATTAATTTCTGTTAACTAACTTGGTATCTCAACATTTCAATATCCATATATCCGATCTCACTTAATTTTCGTATCGATAACCCTATTACTCGGAGCTACGAATGCTTAAATATTTCGCTCCTAAAGGAACAGGCCTTTTTCCGTCGCTAACCATCACTCCAGCAAGGTCTTTTTAGATTTACATCTTTTACCAAAACTTTCGTCTTGTCCTGTGATAAAAATGGACTAGCAATAAATTCATTCCACCAGACTCGATTCCAGATCTATGGAATACAACTGATCCACCACCAAGTCCATTCCACATCCAATGGAATACAAAACGAATGGTGCAATGAATTCCTCCATTCCACGAGGTAATAATGAACTAGGAGACCTGTAGGATCATCATCAACATCATCAACTTTCCATCCAGCAGTCCTACATAGAAAACAGCATAGCAAGTTAGGTGTTTCATTAGGACATTTCTCTTCTCAGCCACATTTTTATCTTTGTTTGTTCACTTTTTTTAGACCTTCAGCCACTTTGTACAGGACTTGCTGTAGCATAGAAACAAGTCTACTTCTTTATTAAATAAAATTCTTATTAAAATGTTTGTGTTATGCTTTGATCTCCCTTGTGATCGTTCTCGCTTTCATTATTTATTTTAGAGTAGAGTAGAGTAGAGTAGAGTATTTATTTAACTACATAACATATACAAATATTGTTTGTAGCAAGTCAAAAAGAACACACATAGTATTAAAAAAGAAATATAAAACGTAACTTAAATAATATATACAAACAAGAACACATATTAAACAGAAAAACATTTATGTCAAAGTTACGGTAAGCAGTTCAGTGGATGTTCTGCAATGAGTCATATATTCTTCTGAGCAGTAAAAACAATGTTTTAGAAGATATTTTTTTATGACTTTATCGAAACTATTACAGCTTAGCTGTTTTATACTTTTTGGTAAAATATTGTAATAGTTATAATTAAGACTATTTTTTTCTGAAAGACTTAATCTACAGCGATTTGTTCGTAGGTAGTGACAGTTTCGCGTATTGTGAACATGGACA
The DNA here is from genome assembly GCF_040954645.1 of Diabrotica undecimpunctata. NCBI lineage: Eukaryota > Metazoa > Arthropoda > Insecta > Coleoptera > Chrysomelidae > Diabrotica > Diabrotica undecimpunctata. The sequence continues at coordinate 102,425,491 of NC_092811.1, forward strand.
TCAGACTGCTTTATTAAATGGGCACGATTTCTGTGAATTTCAGTTAGAACTTGAAATATCAACAGAGTAGGTAGCGGCATAATTTTGAATTTGATAAAGAAAGGTCGGCAGTGTTCTAGATAACTAACCCCTGCTAAAATCCTGACAGCTTTCTTTTGCATTCTAAAAATTTGAAGTGCATTTGTTGAATTGCCCCATATGATTACACCATAGTTTAGATGAGAATGAAATAAGGAAAAATATGTCATTTTTAATGTTTCAAAGTTGACAACCCTTGCTAGTTGGCGAATAACAAATAATTAACTTGATAGCTTTTTCTTAAGTTGTGAGATATGAGCCGACCAGTTGAGTCGATTACCTATGGTTATTTCCAATAGTTTAACAGTCTCTTTGTTAACTAGATCATTGTGTAAATTACTTGCAGATATAACCAAATTTTGCGTTTTATCAGAGTTAAGTTTTAGTTTGTTTGCAGCAAACCATGAGCTAAATTTAGTAGAAACTTCTTCTTGAGACATTTTTAAATCATCATTATTTTTTCCTGAAATAACGTATGTCGTATCATCTGCGAATTGTATGGTTTTGTACGGAGATATGAATTTAGGCAGATCGTTGACATAAATAATAAACAAAAGAGGTCCTAGGACCGAACCTTGTGGGACTCCATGTTTTACGGATAGAAAATCGGAGAGATGACCTTTAGACACTACCGCCTGGTGTCTGCCACATAGATAAGAAGTTATAAGCTTAAGAGGGATACCTCTGATTCCATAGTAATTTAATTTGTGAAGCAAAATGTCGTGTGAAACGCAATCAAAAGCCTTCGACAAGTCGCAAAGAGAAATTGCTATGCAATTGCCGCGTTCAAGCCCCTCAATCACCTCGCTCACAACATTAAATACCGCGTTCGTAGTAGAACGAGCACTTCTGAATCCATATTGTGAGTTGCCAAAGTAATTATTTGACTCAAAGTAGGAATAAAATTGTTGTTTGATAACCTTTTCAATCACTTTCCCAAAAGTAGAAACAATGCTTATGGGTCTGTAATTGTCAGTTTTTGAGGAATCACCTTTTTTGTAGATTGGTAGTACTTTAGAGTATTTTAGTACTTCTGGAAATACTCCAGTTGATAGAATTAAATTAATAAGATGAGTGAAAGGTGTTAAAACTATTTGGTAAGTTTCTTTTAAAATTTTGCTATTAATTTCCTGAACGTCCCTACAATTAGAATTACTAAGAGACTTTATTATTTGAGAGACCTCTTCTTCCAGAACGGGACGAAAAAAAAGGACTTGCTCGGAGAAGGATGATTTCTATAATTGACGAGGACATCGACGTTAATATTGGGAAGAGATGTAATTATATTCTCTGCAACTGTAGTAAAAAATTGATTCATTTCGTCTGGAGGTAGATCAGGTTGTACCGAACTGGATCTTGTGTAGTTTCTTTCAAAATTTACTATTTTCCAGCAGTCTTTAGGTTTATTATTGGAATTAGTAATAAAATTACAGTAAGCTGACTTTTTAGCAATTTTTAATTGCCGGTTATATTCAACTTTTTGTTGTTTATATACTTTGAACAAATCGGGATCCTTAGTAGCATCTGCAATGTGTTTAACAAGAGAAAGATTGGATCTGTAAGACCTCAATTCATTATTAAACCATTGCACAGGTGTTTTTTCAGCCATTTTTCGTACTTTTTTTAGTGGAAAATGCTTTAATATTAAATTGTTATAAGTCTCGGTAAGAAAGACTGTTAAAAATTCAGGATCATTATTAATATCGTAGACAAAGTCCATATTTGTACTAACTAGCGCACGTTTAAGCTTCTGTAAACTAGAAGAAGTAATAAACCGTTGAAATGTTTGATAAGTGTCAACAACTTTATGCTCAGAGTCAATAAATAAAAACTGAGCTAGATGGTCAGAAAAACAAGGTTCAAATACGCCCACTCTGTAGATAGTTTCAGAAAAATTTGTCATAATGTTGTCGATGCAACTACTGGACTGGGATGTGATTCTAGTATAATCGTTTATAGTTGTTTTTAGACCAAAAGATGTTAATAGATTTTGAATATCAAAAAAAGGTTCAGATTCAAGTTTAAAATGTATATTAAAATCACCAAGTATGATAAATTTGTTTGCTTTACTAAGCAAGGATGTTATGACATTTTCAAAATTCACCAAAAATAAGTCAAAGTCACCCTTACCCGATCTGTATACAGTTAAAATATTGGTTTTTATTGAAGGTACATAAATTGCACAAAACTCAGAACTTTGGTCTACATTATATTTATTTAGATTAAGAGAAGAATACATAAGATTTTCTTTTACATAAATTGCAACTCCGCCTTGTTTATTTTTTACCCTACAAAAGAAATTAGCTAATGAAAAGCCGGAGATATTAATTAATTTAAAATTTTCTTCACTTTGCCAGTGCTCCGAAAAACATGACGTCATATAATTTTTGATCCGCAAGAAAAGCATTTATCATATCGACTTTATTTGAAATACACTGCAAATTAACATGAAACATGCTTACCGTACCTTTTGGAATTAGTTTATTTTGATAAAATTTTGCAGAAGCTTCTAGGTTTCTTCCACCGTCTTCTTTTTGTGCTGAAAATTTCTGTTGAAGTTAAATCTCCTAACGGCAGCTCCTTTGGGCCAAATATTCGGACTGTAGACTTCGTCAATTTTATCGAAAGGGAAAGATACCTTATATGTGGAGTATTTGTCAGTTCTATGCCATTCAACGCAGTTAAAAGTAATATTGGGTACCGTTAAACCCAAAAATTTTAGAAGATCATCGGCTTTCATATCAACACAAATGCGGGACACATGTACATGACCTTGTCTAGGAATGGTGTTTATAGTAGAGGATTCATTGCTTCCAATAATCGGTTTGTATTTGTTTTCTTTTTTCGGTTGGGTATTCCAAGATGAGTGTCCTGTTTTTAGATTGTTTTTATTTTCTTTTTGTTTATCACTCATGTATGAATGAGGTAGACTTGTGTTTTTGTTTAATGACATTTTAATGGGTTCTTGACTGGTAGAACCTGAGTTGGTCGGGCCTGCTTTATTTACAGTTTTTTCACTAGATGACGTTGGAACGGGAATGGCTGAATTTTTATTATATTTATCTTTTAATAAAGAAATTAAATCTTGTTGCTCTTCCGTACGTTTTTCTAGATGGAATGATAGTTTACTTACTGCTGCAAGTTCACATTTTATATTAGTAAGTTCCTTGTTGGTCTTTATACACTGTTCACACACAATAACGTCTAGGTTATGTTCGACATTGAATGCTTTAATACCTTTTTGCACTGTTTGTGTTAATTTATTAACATAATCTGATAACTGAGGATTAGAACCGGACAGTGGTAACTTTAAATTCATTAATATGTCAATTAATTCCTGCTTTTTTAGCTTATTTAGTTCCGCTGTTAAAACTGCGACTTGACTATCGGACGCCATCTTGTATAGGTGGCGTAGAGATTAGACGAACTACCTTTGAGAATAACTAGCCAGGGTAATGATTTCCATGACTGTCTTTTTGGTAGTGAAGAGGTGATACTTTAGCTAAAGTATGAAGATCATGACTTCCTCATGATCGTAAGTCGATCGTGGATTTCAAAATAGTCCAACCCAAGTGGTTAGAACCTTACACTGAAAATATTATCTTTTTATAATATCGAAAGAGAAATTTGCCATATTGATCGCCAACCTTAACAGACAAGGCACTTAGGAGGGGGAGAATAATATCGAAAATATTATCTAGATTTTTTGTCTAAATCATAGGTGGCAAACTTTTGATCAGCCAAATCAATCCCTCCCGTATGTTTATTGTAAAATACTATAGATTCAGGACAATTAAAAGTACATTTTTCGCCTGTCTTTAGTTTCTACTGCAGATGTTCTTTCATCTGGGATATAGATGGTGACTGTCAGTTTGATAAAAGTAAAACTTCTTTATCTACTATCTTGTCATTTAATTGCCATTACACCTAACCTAACCTTTATCATTTACCAATGAATCAGATTCACCTCTAGACAATTTTATCAATAAAATGAGGAGTATTCTTTGTACGCTTCATGACTCCCATCTTGTGGTGTGATTTCTCTTCTGGAGTAGATTTTGAAGTCGTACATATAGCCAGTCATGGAATCGCATCATTGCCATAATTTGATACCGCTCTTGATTAGTTTGTCAGTACGTTTTGTTTAAGAGATGACCAGGCTTTGAATTTATTTTACAATTGTCTCATCACTAGATTGGTTATAAGATTTATACCTTGCCTTTTGAAATCGTGTTTTTAAACAGTTTATGATGTCTCTTCGTCGCTAATTTAATAAAAAACTTAACAACGGCTTACCTCAAGGCTCAGTGCTAGCTCCTTTATTATACAGCAAATATACCTGAAACAAAATCGAGAAAATTTGCTTATGCTGACGACCTGGCCATTGGCTTCCAAGATAATAGTAAAGAAGCAGGAGAACGAGCTCTAAACGAGGACTTAACTACACTAAGTAACTATTTTAAGAACTGGCGCTTACGTCCTAACACAAGCAAAACTGAAACCTGTCTCTTTCACCTGTCGAATCAACTTGCGGGCGATACTCTCAATGTAACTCTAAATGATACAGCTAGCAAACATAACAACAACCCCAAATATCTAGGCGTCACACTTGATAGAATACTCACCTTCAAAAGTCATCTTACAAACGCAGCCGGTAAACTAAGAACAAGAAATAACTTAATATCAAAACTTGCTGGAACAACTTGGGGTGCTTCTGCAGATACTCTTCGGACCTCTGCTCTAGCTTTGGTTTTTTCAGTGGCAGAATATTGTGCACCAGTATGGCTAAATAGTGCACATACAAGCAAAATCGATGTCCAACTTAACCAAACCATGAGAATAATCACTGGAACAATAAAACCAACGCCAGTGAGATGGCTGCCTACTCTGAGCAATATTGCTCCACCAGATCTACGCCGTACAGCAGCATTAGTGAGAGAGTACCAGAAAATTGTAGCCAACGTACAATTACCAATACATCAAGATATCCCAGACAAATCAAAAGAGCACCAGCGACTGAGATCTAGAAATCCTCCAATACGATCTGCCCGAAAAATTGGTAATTCCTATGATATACATAGGCAATGGACAACAAGATGGATGCCAACAATAGAATCGGACTATATTAAGATATCCACCCCAACTCAGGGTTTCATCGGATCAAATCTGCCCAGGTCCACTTGGGCAAGGCTTAATCGTATACGTACCGGATATGGTAAATGTGCTGATTCGCTGTTCAGATGGGGTCGTGCAGAAAGTCCACAGTGCGATTGCGGACAATCTAGACAGACCATAAGCCATTGTGTTTCAGACTGCTTGAATCGTGCCTACCGTGGAAACCTCCAGAACTTTGCGGAATGTTCCCCAGAAGCAATTGAATGGCTATGTAAATTGGACATTAATATTTAGTGTCATTCATTCTATCTTTAGTGTTTAAATAATATATTTAATATATATGTATATATTATTGTATTTGTATATTTATCGTACTGTGAAAGTCCATACGCTAAATAAATAAAGTCGCTAATTTGAATTCTTCCTTCACTTCCATCCTCGCTCTTTCCAGGAATAAAGTCAGACTCGTCGCATGCTGTAAACGGTTTTTCGTCTAAGTGAGTTATATTATTTACAGATTCTTCTAACTCTTTTTCACTAAGAGGCCCGTTTCGTGTCTGAAAGAGAAAAAGTTTATTATTGACGGATAATTCTGATTCGATTTAAAATTACGGTAGAGAACAAACAGTTCAACTAGATAATTATTTGCAGAAACACCTTAACGCATTAATCCTTAATTTTAATTGAAATGAGTAACAGGTTCTTGAAATTTCATAAAAAAATTACTCAGGCGGCCATTCACATGCCAATTTGCCAATATAATATAAATTGATGTGAGGGTAGGTAATTCCATCGTTTTATAATACCAGTGTTGTCAATTGGCAACAGTAGACTATAAATTACTGAAATATCTCATTTGAATGTAAAAGCGGATTCGGTGGTTGTATCCATAAGTAAACACAAACTAGGTCGGGAACTAAAGTTGCCCATAGTGGTGAAAGAGTTAAGGAATGTGTAAAGTTTATACAAATATATATATATATATATATATATATATATATATATATATATATATATATACTCCCTACAAAAATCTACTCAATTGTAATCCAAAAGGCAAAGCATAATGCCTGCCCTTGTGAAAATGAAACAAAAAAAGCTTAATCCATACAGAAAAGAAGAAGGTGCGTAGATAATCATTTAATAAATAACTAATAATTTGATTTAAATTTATTAATTTGTAAATTTAATAACAATGAGATTTTTTTGTCAAAATTATTCGCTATCATGAATTTTAGCTCTTGTTAGCTAGTGGATGTCCCTTGGTCCTAGTTTTATTGTAAACTTTAAAATCTTATACAGTCGATGATTTCGTGACCTTATTTTACAGGTTGGATAAATTTGTTTCTCCATTCCTGAATATTTTCATTGAATTCTATCTAATCACGTTAAAGTTTTTTTTTTTTGATAAAGATCAGTTTGTTGTAGACAAAGATCATCAAGTCAACTATATTAAAAAAATTAATGACAAATTACTTATTGTACTATTATAATGGAGATTGCATAATGTAATTAGATAAACGGATGATACAGCAATTTTATCACAGATAACGTTCAAGGCTTCAAAATTCTGCTGAATCAGATGACACGGTGATTTTGTCAGATGACCTTGAAGTTGTCTAAATTCTGCTGAATCGGATGATACATCAATTCTATCAGATAACGCCGAAGGCCTTCAAATTCTGCTAAATAGAATTTTACAGTAATAAGGCCACATGACGTTTAAGGTTGCCAAAAGTTCTATCGGATGTAAAAGTAATTCTATCAAACTATGTTGAAGAAGATTAACGGAAACATTAAAAGAAATGGGAAAACTTAAAAGAAACAAACTGGCTTTCCAATCACGACTAACCGAAAACTATTCTAGAATCGAGAAAAATCTTAAAAAACTGGTTAAAACAGCCAGAATTTGATGAAATAATGCGAAAGTGAATTATAATACATTAATATTTAACGAAAAAGAAGTACGGTATAAAAGATGAAAAAAAGAAAAATGCCAAATGGAGACAGAACAATGAATAACAACTCCCATTAAGAAAACCAAATACTTCCAAATAGGAAAAGTGATACACAAGAGTTATGATTCATCATCATTCTGACTTTACAACCCTACGTGGATCCTAGCCTCCTCAAGAATATCTCTTCATTCGTTCCTATCCACCACTTTCCTCCGCCAAGCACGTATTCCCATATTTCCAAGGAACCTTGTTCTGGGTCTTCCTCTTCTTCTCTGACCAATGGGTCTATAAAGCAGTGTTTTTCTAGCTGGGTCATTTTGTTTCATCCACATTACATGCCTGATTCACCTCATACGTCCTATCTTAATATGTTTTACGATATCTGGTTCCTGGTATATTCTATAAAGTTCGAAGTTGTATTATCTTCTCACATTCCATTGTCATTCACTGCTCCATAGATTCGCCTTAGTACTTTTCTTTCGAAACATCCCAACATGTTTTTATTACTTTTTGTTAGTGTCCAGGTCTCTGAACCATATGTTAGGACTGGGCGTATTATTGTTTTGTAGAGTTTAATTTTTGTATTTCTCGATATAATTGTCGATTTAAGGTGGAGATTGAGCCCAAAATTGCATTTGTTGGCCGTGCAAATTCTGCGGTTTATCTCTGCATTAGTACTATAATTCAGTGTTAAGGAGCGCTCCCAGTTCGCTTTTATTGCTTGGTAGGCATTCCCAATTAATTTTTTTTTAATTTTCTTTAGTCTAGCCCAATTTCTGCTTTAAGAACGATCTTTTTTCTATTGTGCATATGTTCGTCTCGTGCCGTCTTTTCCAGCATATTATATGTTTGTATTTTTTGTCTCTTCCTTAGTAGTACTTAGTTGGCTGCTTTTTGTATTATTTCTTTTAGTTGCTCCCAGCTTTCTATACCCCCTACCGTTGTCTAGTTTATAATTTTTTCTTCGATCTGCTTTCTAAATTTGTTTTATTTATTTTTTGTAATAGTACATCGTTTTCTCTTTTTACTATTTTACAATTTGTTACATTATTTACTGGCGTTTCTTGTTCTATTTTAACTTTGACCAAGAAGTGACCTTCACAGAAATGAAAAACATTTTGCGACTAAATTGTCATTTATTTCGTTCATTATGAAGTCACATATTTTACTATATATTACGAGTATATTACTAGTATGATTTAGAACCAAAAAGCTTTTTCGGTCAAAAAATGGTGGTCCCAACCAATGATTTTTCATTTTTGAAAATTTAAATAGTAATTAATTCACTTTTTGAAAAGAGAAATTAGATATTAGTTTATTGTTATCTGTATATATTTATTTTTAGCAGTAATGAATAAATACAGTTTTTTTAAGTTTATTATTTTTTTAGTTTGGTTTGCGTAATGCTTCGACGAATTTTAACGAATTTGAGTTCTTTATAAATATCTGGTTAAGATTTGTCGTTGCCCATTTATATTTGCAGTTGCGTAGCATTTTCAATATACACTGGTAAAAGTTTCTTGTGGAAAAAATATGATGCGTTGTTTTATTTGTTAAATTTATTTTTGATGCATTAAAATATATTGTTACGAGTATAAACACATAGCGTAAAAATCATGGGCGCAGGCAGCGGAATGCAAGGGGATGCAAATGCATCCAGTTGCCCAGAAAAAAAATTCTACATTGTATATTGTTAATAGTGTGTGTAGATGCAAATGCACCCCCTGAAAAGCAGATGCACTTCCACGAAAATAATCCTGACGGCGCTCATACTGAAATACTTAGATTATGTTACTTTCAATAATATTATCAAGAACAGATCGTTTTTTATTTAGGTTCAAAAAGTAGCAAATGCACACCAAAATCCGATAAACATGACAGAAAGAAAAGTAGGAAAGGTAAAGGCGATCCCTGTGACTGCGATGGCCCATTACCTGAAGACGATGCAATGTTTTCAAAAACAGATCAATGTACAGACTCCTGTCCATTTAAACCATGTATAATAGAACAACAAGGAGGTGGTCCAGGTAAGAAAAATATATCAAAACCATTTTTGTGTTCAATTTGTTTTATTTAGAGATACACTCGTAACGAATAGTTGCGATATAATCTATATATTGTACAGACTCGTCGCAATTATATATGTGTTTATTAGATTGATAAATTATTACAAAATAGTACTTTAACTGTGTTAGTACTAGTTAGTAGTTTAAATTATCGCACAATCTTTTTCTTGGTCTGCCAATACTTCTTCGTCCATTTGGTGACTTATCTCATGCTATTCGTACTATCGTATCCTCTGCCATTGTACTAATGTGTTCGTTCCACTCCTGTTTCCGTTTTGTCACCCATCCATTTATGTCTTCTATATTGCATGCTCTTCTAATGTTTTCGCTTCTCTCTTTATCCAACAGACTTTTCTCTGATATTCATTGGAGTATTTTCATCTCTGTTGTTTCTAGTAGTCGCCTCGTTTTAGATATGTCAGATCTTGTCTCCGCCGTGTATGTTAATATAGGTCTAATTATTGCTTTATAGATTCTTGTTTTTGTGTCTTGTCTTAGGTGTTTGTTCTTTCAGATTGTGTCATTAAGAGATCCCGCCGCTTTACTTGCTTTTAAGCTTTGTCGTCGTACTTCTTTTTCAACATCTGCGTAACTAGTTATACCTATTCCCAGATATCTAAACCTTGCTTCCTGCTTTATTATTTTTCCATCAATTTCGATTTTACATCGTAGTAGGTATTTATATGTTGTCAAATATTTGTTTTTTCTCCTGATATTATCATATTGTGTTTCTTAGCTGTTGTATTGAAGATATGTGTTAATCTTTGAAGCTCGTCTCCTGTCTCGGCGATTAATGCAGCGTCGTCTGCATAACATTATATTTGGATTTCTTTGTTCCCCATTCTGTAACCATGAGCTTTACGTACTGCTTGTATTATTTCGTCCATTATTATATTAAAGAGAAGTGGGCTTAACAAGTCACCCTGTCTGACTCCGCTTTGTACTGGTATACACTGTGTTACTTTTCCATTTATCTTTGCCTGTATTCGATTATGTAACTAGATGTTTTCGATGGTTTGTATAATATTGATTGGTATGTTTTTTTTTGTTATACAGTAGCTGTAAAACGTCTTCGACTTGGATGCTATCGAAAGCCTTTGTCAGGTCTATAAAACATAGATATGCTGGTTTATTGTACTCGATGGCCTTTTCTGTGATTTGTCTTAGTACAAATACGGCGTCTACGCAGGATCTTCTGGATCTGAATCCTTGTTGTTTATCTGATAAATTTATTAGTTTATTGATTTTGTTGGTTAGGACTTTTGTGGAAAGCTTAAGTGCGGTGTTCAATAGATTTATACCTCTATAATTGTTGGGGTCTTCTTTATATCCTTTCTTGAACATTGGTATCATTATGCTGTTTCTCCATGCGTTTGGTATCTTGCAGTGCAATATTAGTTTTTGTATAAGTTTTGTCATCTCTAGGGTTATACTTTCTCCTCCGTGTTTTAGAAGCTTGTTGTTTATTCCCTCTGGTCCTGGTAACTTTCTATTTTTGAGTGAATTTATGGCTATCTCTACTTCCTGAAAACTGATTTCTATTTCGTGTCTTAATTCAGGTACGTTATTGTGTTGATTATTATTTTCCATTCCTTTAAACAGTTCCGTCAGATATCTTTCCCATTCGTTTGCTGGTATGTTATTGTATTCCGTCAATTCTGCCATTTCTCTCCGTTGGTTTCTTATGAATCTCCATATTTGTTTTTGTATACCGTAGACGTCGCTTTTCATCCTTTTTGTAAACTGTTCCCAGTGTTCATTTTGTGTTCTTCGTACCAACTGCTTTGTTTCATTTCGTATTCTTCTATAAGTGTCTTGGGATTAGATTAGATTAGATTATGTGAGGTCGTTAAGGCCATGCGGCCTCACCGCACTTCGACCTATAGAGATCTTTTGTGCATACCTTAATCTAGTTAAACTCTAGAATGCCAATACTTCTGATGAAGTTGATTAGCTTCCTAGGTGACTTGTTTCCTATGTCAGAGGACGCCAGACTGACCTCTCCTAGGAATTTTAGTCTTTTGCAGAACAGTGCTACGCAGTTGCATAGTATATGTTCTGCCGTTTCTTTTTCATTGTGACAGAAACGACAGTTCTCACTATCTGATTTGCCCATCTTCTTGAGATGATATCTCAGAGGGCAGTGACCAGTGAGAAGGCCAGTGACCATTTTGATATCTTTTTTACTCATTTCGAGAAGGCGGTTTGTTGCAGTAGGCGACACTTTTATGAGCCTTTTTGCTTGCCTTTGTCCTGGTGTGTTAGACCAATATGATCTTAGTTGATTGAGTTCCCAGGTACGGAGTTCCTCTCTGATGTGGCTTTTCGATAGTCCACAGAAGGGTTCCGGACCCTGGAATGGGGTATTAGCTCCTTCTTTTGCGAGGCTGTCAGCTTCCTCATTTCCTGCAATTCCCTTGTGACCTGGCACCCACATCACAGTTACATTGTTGCGTTCCGCCAGCTTCTTGAGAGATTGTTTACAGTCCCAAACCAACTTTGACTCACATGTAAATGACTTTAGAGCCTTTAAGGCGGCTTGGCTGTCTGATAAAATAAGGACTCTTGCCCTACTGGGTGTCATAAGTCTGGGCACTTATGTCTATAGCATGTATTTCTGCCTGGAAGATAGTTGGGGCGTTTCCAAGAGATTTAGATAGCCTGAAATTGGGCCCAGTAACTCCCACTCCTGCCCTTTCATCTATCTTAGATCCATCCGTATATCATACGAGTGAACCTTCTTCCACTTTTGGTTCAATTTCTTCACCCATTTGGTGGTTTTTTATGACCACTTCAAAGGGTGTTTCAAAGTCGAATTTGACTGGCATAACATCTGTCGGCATGTCCTTAGAATCCAATGGAATTTCTTCTAAGATTTTCAGGTGGCCAACTAGATCTCCAGGTTTCATTATTTGTGTCTGTCGCAGTTTTAAGGCGGTAGTTACTGCCTCCCTCCTTATGCAGAACTGCAAGGGAGGAAGGTTCAGCATCGCCTCTAGAGCTGCAGTGGGACATGTTGACATTGCCCCTGTGATTCCCAGACAAGCTAGCCGCTGCACTTTTTGAAGCTTGGCGTTAGCTGTTGTTTGTTGTGTTTTTGGCCACCATACGAATGATGCGTATGTGACCATGGGCCTAATTATTGTTTTATATGACCAGAGAGTCATTTTCGGTTGTAGGCCCCAAGTTTTTCCAAACGTCTTGCGGCAGGTCCAACTTGCCACCAAAGCTCTGGATAAAATTTTTTCAATATGACTATTCCAGGTGAGTTTTTGATCTAGGGTTACCCCCAGATATTTTACTTCCTTGGAATAGTCTAATGTGATGCCATTCATAGTTGGAGCCTGTAAATTGTATTTACGTCGCCTTGTGAAAGGTATCAAAGTCGTTTTACTGGGGTTGACATTTAAGCCCTCTTTCGAGCACCAACTTTTAATTTCGTTAAGAGCAGTTTGCATGAGACTAGATATAGTCTGGTCATGCTTGCCTCTAATTGTAACAACTAGGTCATCTGCGTAACCTTGGGTTATAAAACCAGAATCATGCAACTTAGTGAGAAGGTCATCCACAACCAAAGACCACAGCAGAGGCGATAATACTCCCCCTTGAGGGCACCCCTTTACCGCTGTCACAGTCACAGATTCTCCTCCAATACTAGCAGTGATGATTCTCGTTTTTAGCATTGACTGAATCCATTGTATTAGTGAGACTTCAATGCTCCTCTTTACTAGTGCTCTTTTTATGGATTCAAAAGAGGTATTATCGAATGCTCCCTCTATGTCAATGAAAGCGCAAAGAGCTATTTCTTTTGCCACTATTGTCTTTTCAATTCTTTCGACTAGCGAATTCAGAGCATTTATAGTGGATTTGCCAGTCTGGTAGGCAAACTGATGTTTGTGAAGTGGTTTCCTCGCTAATGTTTCGCTTCTTATGTAGTAATCTACTAGTTTCTCCATTGTTTTTAGGAGAAAGGAGGTCAGGCATATAGGACGATAAGACTTCGCTTCGTCTGTAGGACGTTTCCCCGCCTTTGTTATAAATACCACCTTTGCGTCCCTCCAAGTTTTTGGAATGTGACCTAACACCAGGCTTGCTATGAAAAGCCGCTGTAGTTGCGGCTGTATTTGCATGAAGCCTTTTTGAAGTAAAGCAGGAAATATTCCGTCCTTACTAGGGGATTTAAAAGGTTTAAAGCTTTTAACGGCCCATTCGATTTTATTTTGTGTAAAGATTTTTTCCGCTAGTTGCCTGCTGGATCTGTTGAGGCCCCTTGGAGCCTCTGCCAGCTGCACACTTTGCGGTTCATCTTCTTGTATTTGTTGAGAGCCAGGAAAATGGGTCATTAACAGTTCTCTAATAGTTTCCGTTAGACTCTCAGTATAATCACCATTCGGCTTTTTGATCAGTCCAATTTCATTTGTGTGGTCTTTTGAGAGAACCTTTTGGAGCCGTTGTGCAGGGGCAAATTCTGTTATCCCTTCGCACATTTTTCTCCACGAGTTTCTTTTTGATTTTCTTAGTTCTTTGTTATATTATCCCAAGTGTCTTGGGATTCTGGAGTATTTGATGTTTTGGACTTTGTATATGCCTTTCGTTTCTCTATACATTTCTCGTTTATTTATTTTCTGTGCCATGGTATATTGTTGTTTCTTTTGTTCAGTATGCGTTTTCCTAGAGTTTCTGTTGCTGCTTCTTCAATGTTGTTTTTAATTTCCTCCATTTCAGGTTTGATGGACCAGGTTAGCATCCTACCCGTTGTAAAAGAAAACAAGGCTCAAGAACCGATAAAAAGCCTTGATCATGGTAAAGTTTGTAAATAGAAATAATCGCTACAACTCTTTAGAGAGAATTATCTTTTGCCATTTGTTATACCAGGCTTGTTAGAAGCTTGTTTGAAGTAGTAGACTTCAAACATGTTTATTTTGTAGCTGAGGAATTCTTATTAGTGGACGGCTCCTCAAACCTGAGTCTAAAATTCTTATTCTTTTTGTACCCAACGATACTCTGACTCCTGTAGCATGCCTGAAGTCTCTTTGGAGGGCTGGTACAGATATAGAAGAATTTCTCCGAGTGGAAATTCTGATATATTTATTATGTTGCTTATTGGTAACGGGATCCACTAGAGCGAGCCCTATTCTGTATCAAATTTGTCTCCAGCAACCAATTCCAAACCCACGAGAATCACTCTGATACACACCTACTGTTTTTGCCACGAACCACTACTGTGAATGGCCCTATTTAAATAAGGCGATAATTCTTGCACGGTCCAACTCAGAAATGAAATAACAATTCTATCTAAATCACGTTTTCACAAATTTTACCAGAATAAATTTTTCAAATGTTTACATCTTGGTAAAACCAGATCAATTAAATGGGTATTTAAATAAAATAAAAACCACAAAAGGTGTATTTCATATGAAAAAGGTCTACTGAATATGTTATAAGGGCACAGATTTATAAAAGTGTAAAAATCGTGTATACGAGGGGTGTTGTATAACTTTTGAGAAACTATTGCGTATATAAACAATACGGAATTGACTTCTCGGAATATAAAAAAACTTTTACTTTTGTTTAATATTAAATATCAAGAACATATGATGAAGATAAAAAAGAAAACAAGTCAACTATATAGTTATTCTTAGAGGAAATAAATTGCTGTATGTAGAGAAATTTTGATTTCATAACAAAAGTTAATTTTTTCAGGTCCTGCATACCCAGGTAGATACATGGCGCCTTCCTATCCTGGCGCTTTTCCATATGGCCCCGAAGGTGCTGCATACAATCAACTTCCTTCTGGATTACCCATGAATATTCAGGGAATGAATTACAGTCCAGGTGTAGGAATGGGTGCACTCGGTGGAGTTTTTCCAGCTGAGCGGAGTGGTGCTCCTTGTATAGAATGCGACAATAAACCAAATCCCCCATGTGCAACAGTATATAATGGCGGATTTACCGGGTTTGGTGATTTGCCTGGATATCCTACAGGTATGCCAATGCAAGCCGATATGCGTATGCAAGGTATGGCCTCTTTGCAAACAAACGGGGGATACACACCATTTCAACCCCAACAAAACGGACCTGCTGTGTGTCGCACTGGTCAAGGTCCCGAAAGAAGTCCAGAATTAGACCAGCCCTGCTCTGAGTGTTCGCCCTGTCCGTATGGTGAAGAAGAACAACCCAAAGCAGACGACCCTGAAGGTAATATTAACATTGGTCACAAAGTTTGAACTTTCATTTTTTCCTTGAGTGTACCCAATATTCATTGAATTTTGTGAAAATGCTGAAACAGATCGATTTTTATTCTGAATGGGTCATTTTTTAACGATATAGATATCTGTCACTTGTCAACACTCTCCCTTCCAGTACACAAACCCTTAATTTTAAATAGGCAATAGACCATGTGTAGTAAATCATTAGGTAATTCATGCATCCATGATTTTTCTTTTCATATTAACTCTGTGAAAAAGTGTCAATTTCACATTTCATAATCTTTATTGTTTTTTTAAAACCACTTTAAGCTCGCAGTTGCTTCTATTACGGTCATGTAGATTAAATATTTCGTTTTTCTCAAGGTATACCTTTTTTTTTATTTCAGTTATACGACCTGTGATTATCGGGTAATATTTAGTCTTATTTGTGATTCCGAAAACTAGCTGTCTTGATATCTCTTCGTGGTGTTCCTGGGAGTCTTCTTGCATTTGGTTTCCTATGTCTTACAATTTTTTGCAATTCTATTTTGTTACATTATCGTTACATGTAAATTCAAATTGATTCTTCATTCTCCTCCCCATCTCACTAATCATGGATGCCATGTTTTTGCTTCATATCTTCTGTTCTTACTCGATTTTGTCTAGTTTTCGCTACTATCGATCCTAATGTCTTTACCATCTCAGCTGTTCTTATTGTTTGTTTTGTTATCATTGTACTAACTCTTGTTTCTATCTTGTATTTAAGTATAGGTCGAATGCATTTTTATAGACTCTTGTTTTGTTAGACGTTATTTCGCCATGCTTTCAGATAAAAAGAATGGTCCAAAAATACGATTCTCGAAAATTCCTGCCCAAACATTCAGTTTCTGTTGATTTTGGGTGTGTAAAGTTTGTTTCAGGAAAGATGGTTGAGTGCTTAATGGTTACCTGAGTTGATCCTATTGTGTATACAAGAGTCTCTCAATAAACTACCGAAGTACACAGGGTCGCACTTCAGAAAGTTTGTTATTTAATATATTTCATTGGTAGCTGTGTAATACACGATTATAAAAATTTATTAAATTATTTCACATGGTATTTTCAGGTTGTTCAAGTGAATATACTTGATAATCGAACAATTTATAATATGAAGAAAGTAGTTTTTTTGTTCTACGTGAATAATTGTAGTATATGGATCTAAATTCAGAAAGGTACTTTCCTTCAGACTTTTTACAGGCTTAGGACTGTCAGCAAAAAACTGGCGTGTTTAAAAATTTTTGCTCTTCCTAATCGGATATCGTTAAAAATGTACAGTAATAATAGTTCTATTTACAGTATATACATACAAACGAATACATAATGTACAAAAAATAGATGAACTGAAAAAAATACCTAGAAAAATATATACAAGTTAATATTTACAAAAAAAAATACCCAAAATAACCAAAATATATTTATGAATTCCTAAATACCTAATTCTGTTTCGCTGTCGCTATCCTCTTCAAGATTAATAACAATTGGTTTAATTATGTGATTCAAAGTAACATATGAATTTTCTACGTTCATTACATGGCGTACTGAATTTTTCCAACTTTCTGGGGATATCATCAACACATTTCCTTATTAATTCGCCTACACTACCACTTAAAGTCGGAGAAACATTTTGTGACCTAACATTTGACTTTAGTTGGTGCCACATATGCTCTATGGGATTAAATAAACAATAGTAGAGCGGAAGCCGTAACACTGTATGTCCCATGTCCTCGGCCAATGCGTCACAAACATATACTTTTTTAATAGAAAATGATTTTAACACTTCTAACAGTTCATTTTTTAAATAACTTTCTTCAAAATATATATCGTTTTCTAACAGGTAGTTTTGAATTTCAATTTTCGTGCTATTTGCACTTGGAGACTTATGTAATTGACGACTGTGGTAACTTGCATTGTCCATTACTATCACACTATTTTGAGGAAGGTTAGGTATAAGACAATTCTTAAACCATTGCTCAAAAAGCCCTGCCGTTGTATCCTCATGGTAGTCCACGCAGGAGTCTTTAGTGTTCTTTGCAGAAAGCCATAAAGCATTTGGGACCCAACCATTTTCTGATCCTGCATGTAAAATTGTTATTCTTTTCCCTTTGTTTGATGGAGCTTTTGTTTGACACCTGTTGGAAGAATCGGTCCATCCTTTGGATGGTGTTTCATTAGTGTCAAACCATGTCTCGTCCAGATAAATTATTGGTCGATCTTCTGTACGGTACTTTCTTATGGAAGTTATATATTCAGTACGCCACTTTTATAAACGATGGGACTCCATAAGCACTTGCCTTTTGTCAATTGTACGATATCTGAAGCCCATTTTAGACAAAATCCTCCAAAGACTAATGCGGCTACAGTTTATTTGTGTATCATCATTAGTAAGCCGTTGTTTTAAAGCCTCTAATGTAGGTATCCGTTGCTCTTCGTACATTGTGTAAATTTTTCGTCTTATTAAGTCCTTATCACTTTCGTCAATACATTTGGTAGAACTGGCATCCTTACGCTTCGTTCTTGACTTAATGGGATTTGATGTAATTCTTTTCACTGTGGTTAGAGGTATTTTCGTTAAATCAGATGTTTCACTGGCAGCAGTATTAGCAGTAAGTCCTCTTGTAAGTAAAGAACTATATATTGTTTTTACGATTTCTCTAGCGTCAGCAGATAAATGTTTTTTCTTTGTTGGAACACTGGAAGAAGCACCATCAATGTTTTTCCACGGACGCCACATAATGCTGTTTTATAGGTATAAATAGGTATAACACTGGCAACACTTGTAACACTTTCAACTAAATGAAACAAAATGTATATTTAAAAATTTTGTCATCGGTTTTATATACTTTTACAAATTATACAGAATAGAGGGAACCTGTATAATTATTCCAGGGAATACTTAACGATCAACAAATTTATTGTGGTCATTAAAAGATCAACCATTGATAGTGAAACTCACTGTTAAAATGTTTACAACTTTATGAAATAAAATGTATTCCAATCGTTTTTATAATTTTATACGATTTTTTAATCGTTTTTATATTACCAGGAATTTATTATACAAACAAGATAACGACACTCCACAGTAGCTTCAATTTTACCTGAATACTTACCTGCTCAACTAATGTTGACTAAGCTAGGGTACTTGCGGTCGAGTATTAAGCAATCATTAAGCACTCAACCATTTTTCGTGAAATAAACTATACCTCTGATATATTTTTGGATTATTGTCCGACCACTAACGACAGTTATGACGGTTAACTTAAGTTAACGTTAAAAGGAGCATTCATCAGAAATACTAGCATTAAACACATAATTAGGATTACCCATAACTCGTTTAGTGATGATGTCACAACTTTCTAAACGCCGCACCGATCAGGATCATCTTCATATAATTTATGAAATCATATACTTTTATAAGGATGAAACTATTATTGTTTATATATTCTTCGAATGATTGTTTGTCGAAAACCTGGAACAAAATAAGTAAGCTTGTGTAACTTTCTGGCTAAGGTCTAGTATTAGGGTTTTCAGGTCGCGCAAGTGCCCTAACATGACTTAATGACTATTTTCGTAGCCGGGACCGAGGGCTTTACGTGAGCTCCGAAGCACGGTGGCAGCTCAGTTAAATTAGAAATTGAAAAATTTGTCGGTGCCGGGATTTTTTTTCATTTTCAGAAAACCTCGGACATCTGACAATTTTATGTACTCAAGGTAGGTTGCATTGCAATGTAGCCCAAAACTTGGCTTTATTTCTTTCAGGATTTTAGATTACCCTTTTTTTGTTTGCTACAGATCCAGTTTCTTGAAATTTTCTAATTAGTTCCCCGACATAAGTAACGGAAAAATGTCTATCACTCAAGCAGTTCTAACACAATACTTATTCCTGAAGAACACTCAACAAAAGGAGAAACAACAATCAACTCTTTTTAGAATACTGTACACCACTTTATTAATAAACAAAATCGCTTACATATACAGATGAAGCACTAAAGAATTTATTTCTTAAATTTACCTGCTATTTTGTGGCTCATTTTTTGCCAGTTTATATCAGTTAACTTTTTTTGGATTTCACATATTAAACTGGCAATAAATAACCTTAAATAATAAACTAATTCTTCTTTCTATTTGAGATTTTAGGGATGAATGTTATCTCCGCTTTGGGGATTGAAATTTGAGAATCATTATAGAGAAGTCCGTCAGCTGAGTCGTTATAATTTTTCTATAAGCTATGTTCTATCCGTTTTAGTATGGCCTATCCATGGTATTAACAACTTTCTCGAAAAGTGCGCCTCCAAATTTTTCTTATACCTTCTTAGAATTGGAGAAAAGAAGACGAGATATACAAAAGATAAAATTATTAAATATAGAATATATACCTAACTATCTTTATTAAGTATAGAATGTATTCTTAAATCTGTTAAAGATACTCCATAATTCAGCAAAGGGCTCTAATCATCCTTAATCCACCTTAGTTATTTATAATTACGGCTTCGTCATACTTAGTCCGCCAGAAGGAACAACATCTCGATGTCACTGCTTATTTCCATTCCAAGAAAGAGAATAATAAAATTGTAAGACCAATAATATTGTAGACAAACAGTAGTCCAATATTTGAAATGAAATATTACTATTTTTTTCTTCTTTAAAGACGTGAAAGAGAAAGCTAATGCCCTAGCCATACTAAAACCGGTAGAACATTGTTTATAGAAAAATTATAACGACTCACCTGACACAAACAGAAAGGACCCGACTTTATTCGAAACTTCGCGTATCCCCGTCAAAATGACGCCAAAGCCCCCATTGTATGATTAAATCCGATCAGTAGAAAAAAGAGTCCTGATCACAATAGAAGAAATAAGCGTTGAATGGCTAACATACATACAAAACCTATTCTCAGACGATATAACAATAAATATTGATAGACAAACAAACATCGAAAATAACGACTTGCCCATCTTAACATCAGAAATAAAATACGCCTTAAAAAATATGAAAACCGGAAAAGCCTCTGGACCTGACTACGTTCATAGTGAAATTATACAACTTTTGGAAGAAGACAATTTAGAACTATTATCAAGACTCTTCAACATTATATACAAGACTGGTACAATTCCACAAGATTGGTTAACGTCTACGTTTGTGCCTATACCCAAATCAAACTACGCAAAAAAATGTAATGACTTTCGATTAATAAGTCTCATGCCCCATATTCTGAAGCTATTTCTAAAAATAATCCGTAACAGAATTTACAAAAAATGCGAAGAAGATATGGGTCCGGAACACTTTGGCTTTCGAAACGGTATGGGAACTCGAGAAGCTTTGTTCAGTTTCATTGTTCTCGTGCAAAAGTGTCGGAATCAACAAAAAGATATCTACTTGTGCTTTATAGATTATGAAAAGGCTTTTGACAAAGTCAAACACGATCAGCTAATAGAATGCTTGCAAAAAAAGAACCTGGATCCAAACGATATTAATACAATACGTGAACTCTACTGGAACCAAAACGCCTCTGTCAAAAGTGAAATGGGTGATACTGAAACCATAAACATCCAAAGAGGAGTTAGAAAAGGTTGTATACTATCACCATTATTATTCAACTTGTACTCAGAGGACATCTTTGCACATGCTCTAGATGAAGCACAAGAAGGAATAAAAGTCAATGGAAAAATCGTGAACAATATCAGGTATGCCGATGATACAGTACTGATTGCTGGCAGTGAAGAAGAACTACAAATTCTGTTAACCAAAGTAGTGCGAGAAGGAGAACTATACGGCCTTAAGGTGAATGTAAAAAAAACCAAAACAATGGTAATTTCAAAAAAACACACACCAGTTATAAACATACTAGTCAACAAAAATCTAGTTGAACAAGTGAAAAAGTTTAAGTATCTAGGCTGTTGGATATATGAAACCTTAGACCAAGAACAAGAGGTTACATGTATAATAGAAGAGGCAAGAAACACCTTCTTAAAGATGTGACAGTTACTCACTACCCGTAATCTTGATTTGTCCCTACGATACCGCATGATAAAGTGTTATGTATATAGTGTACTATTACACGGCGTGGAAGCTTGGACGTTAACAGTCAGCTCGTTACGACGTTTAGAGAGCTTTGAGATGTGGGTGTTTCGTTGTATGCTGAAAATTCCATGGACCGACCGCGTTAGAAATGAAGAAGTTTTAAGGCGTATGAATAGAGAACGTGAACTCACAGAAATTTTCAAGAAGCGTAAAACGTCTTATCTTGGACACATATTTATACACGACAGGTATAACTTCCTTCAGCTTATTATAAAAGGGAAAATAGAAGGCAGACGCGGCCCGGGTAGACGACAAATGACCTGGCTGCGCAACATCAAAGATTGGACAGGATTAGACTTTCAAAGTTTAATAAGGAAAGCCCAAAATAGGGAAGACTTTGCAGAGGTCATCGCCAACCTTCGCTAAGAAGAACGGCACCTAAAGAAGAAGAAAAAAGAGGTTATATAAGAAGCTTGTGTTATCTCTCAAGAATTGACGATCAAAATAATTTTAATAATCACAACATTCTTTTAAGACGAAATAAGTTATACAGGGGGCGCATAAAAATTACGGCGTTCTGAATTAAATAAATTTTTAAAACAATTATAGGTTCTTTGGATCATTACAAGCTATACAAGGATGTCATATTAAAGTAAAATATGATCTTAATTATCACTCCAAGTGTTTTCTGACAAATCTCCGAAGTACGATATTTTTGTTATGTATATCAATATATTTAAGCTCATAAATGTGATTTTTTCTGGTTCTTAAAAAAACAAAATAGCGATTTTGTTTCACAAAAGTGTTTGGCTCAAAAATTTCTCTAATTGGCTTTCTAACTTTTCCTTTTTGGATTTTTGTTAATCCTAGAATTATTCTGAATATTTTCCTTTTTTGAATTCATAGTACATTAACTTACGTGTGGAGAACAGCATAACGGTGACTAACATGCAATCCAAAAATTAAATACTCATAAAATCTTTCATATTATTATATTTGTTAGGAAATTATCAAGAAATCGGAGCCTCAATGGGAGGAAATTCGCTAACAATACGAGTTCACAAAGACAAAGGCAAAATCGAGCCAACAAGTGACTATTCAGGAAGTTGCATATGTGCAAATGAAAAAAATAAAATGAATATTAACATGCGACCAGGAGTACGTCAGGCGGGAGAAAATCTTCCCTTTGCCTTTAAAATGGGTTAGTATATAATATATTATTTTTATTGTTTTCTCCACTCTAGATGTACATGGCATTTTATAAATATGCAGAGTAATCTGCCTATTTTTTAACGTACGACAATGGTAAATCCTCGTATAATTAAGGTAAAATGATTTGGTTTTGCAAACTGGAGTACGAAAGATTTCTGTAGATTAGCGATGAAACTGCCACTTCAGGTCCTTTAACCATGAATTCTGGCATCTTCCTACTGCCCTTTTACAACCCTTTTACAAGCCCCTTACAACTACACTAGACTACAAGTCATATCACGACTATCAATATTTTTGCTTTTTAATATTTCTACAAGCTTTTCATGTTTAACCTTATCAAATACCTTTTCAAAATCTACAAAAAAAAGTACATGTTCTGATTCATATCCATGCATCTCTGGGACAGCACATTCAAGCCGAACGAAGCATCTCTTGTGCCCATACAACTTCTAAAGCCAAATTGTGAGTCACTAATTTCATATTCAAGAGTTTTAACAATTCTGCTGTATATTATTTATAAAAATGTTTTAAGTGTGTGACTCATTAAAGCTATTGTTCTGTGATCTGAGCAGGATATTGCACTTGACTTTTTGGGTATTTCCACAAAGGTCGATTGCAGCCATTGTCTGGAGATTGTGGAAGTCTGATATATTAGATTAAAGAGTTCAACCATTACATCAACATCTTTATCAAGGAGTTTTAATAATTCGATGGGCACATCATCTGGTCCGGTAGCTTTACCCTCTTTTGTGTTTTTGATGGCATAGATGACTTCTTCCCGTAATATTGGTGGTCCGGTATCCTCTGTGGTTTTTAATGATAGTTCTTCTCTTTCATCATTGCATAGCTTTTGGATGTAATTGATTAAGTGACACAATCTTTCCTTCATATCAGTAATAATATCTCCTTTATCATTTTTAAGGATATTTGTTCTTGTGCTTTTTCTAGAAACTGTCATTTCTTTGATTTTTTTGTGTAAATTAAAGCTATCATTATTTTTATCCATATCTTCTATTTGCTTGCATCTGTCGGAGAGCCACTTCTCTTTTGCCTTTCGAATTTTCTTTCTGATGCGTTTTTCTCAATTTCTTTGTATCTATTCAGGTCTTTTGCTTTTTGTCTTCTTCATTCTTCCATAAGTTTAAGAATTTCTACTATCATCCAAGGTTTTGTTTTATCCCCAAGTGGTTTGAGGGTTTCTTTTCCAATTGATACAAGAGCTTGTTGAATTTTTCTCCATTTTTGTTCAATAGTTGGAGTTTCTGCATTATCTTCTTTGACTTTCCTTAAGTTTTCATTTATTTTAAATTTAGTTTCCTCATATGTGTTGTCTTGTTTGAGCCGCCTTGTATACATGATTTTCTTGGAGCTAGAGTGCTTTACATTCTTTAGTTTCACTCTTATCGACAAAATAACCGGATTGTGATCGGAGAATATTTCCGCTCCTGGATAAGTTTTGGATGATATTATAGAAATCTTCTGTTGACGATAATATAATCTATTTGATTTCTGACTATTTTGTAGTTATTATCAGCTGATGACCTCCATGTGTATAATCTACATTAAGGAAGTTTAAACAAGGTATTTACAATTATGAGTTCCTCATTTATACAGAAATTAACCAGCCGATCTCCACGTTCATTCCTCTCTTCGAGTCCATATCGCCCCACACAATTCTCCACTTCTCCTTGTCCCACTTTAGCGTTTAAATCTTCCAATATAATATTTATATTATGTCTTTTATTAGGCTTTAAGACATTGCCAATTTGTTGATAGAAGTTCTCTATGGTGTCTTTATCCTTATCTGCAGTGGGTGCATATACTTGGATTATATTTATTTTATGTTTTAAAGGAGAGTTAAGAGACAGCATCAATACTCGATCAGAGTAGGGAACAAAGTTACAAATAGCTTTTTGAGAATTCTTATCAACTATAATGCCAACTCCCTGCCTGTGATTGGAGTTGTTGTTGCCGGAATAATATATTATTCCATTTCTGGTGTTACATTTTCCTGATTCAGGACATTGTATATCGCTAAACCCCAGTATGTTAATCTTCATTCTGCACATTTCCGACATAGTGTTATCTAGTTTGCCAGATTGGTATAAACTTCTTACGTTCCATGTCTTCTTCTTCTTCCAATCGGGCTCCGAAGAAGAAAGAGAGGAAGACCCCGAAGGTCATTCAGAGATGAAATCGACGAGGCTATGGAGAAAAGAACCCTGCAAGATGGAGACTGGAATGACAGGGAAAATTGGAGAGAGCGGTTGAGTGAGGGAAGACAGTGAAAACTGTGGAAATCCTTAGTAGTAGTAGTACGTTCCATGTTCCAATTTTCAGGGCTATAGAGTTATTCTTATTTGTTTGACACGGATTTACCTTGATGACGACCTGAGAGACCCTTTCGTCTAAATCTGATTGTCCTCCCTTGCCGGATCTTGCATTCAGAGCTCCATGATCATTAACTAAATTATCGACTAGTGTGTCCTAGTATCTTTAATGTGGTAGTCATCCCGTAGCTTTCCATATATCGATGCCGTTGACTAATTTAGCTCTTTCGCCTTCGGAGTTAATTCAGCTCAAGTGTAATGAAGTGCCCTACCACGTGTCGGTTCTTCCGAAACTTGCACTCTATATGTACAGTAAACTGTCTCTATATTTACAGCTTTTTTAGTTTTTAATAATAACACTTTTAAAAAGTCACTGATGTAATCTTCGATAATTAATTTGGACTTTTTCACTTGTATTTTGGCTTTTAGGTAGTAGTAAACTTTATCTCCTCTAATCGCACAAACAATTTTGATACATAACTAATTATCTTTTGTATCCAGGTCAACAAGGTCAACCAGGAGGGAATAACGTAGTCGTCAATCCACCAGTAAGTACGGCGCCCAATGGTGCCAAGTGCGCAGAATTTTCCGACCCCAATAAAGAGCTGTTTGTATTAAGAATAGGTAAAAAGAGTGAAGGTGTGGACAAGAAACAGAACCTTGAACTTGAATTGTGTACGCCCAAAGGTCCGGAGCTAAAACCTATTCCGCAGAAGGTTACAACTGAAACGCAATACGATCCTGCAGATGCTGGATCTGAGATTAAAGGCAAGAAAGGAAAGGGAAAGGGAAAAGGAAAGGGTAAAGGAGGCAAAGGAAAGAAGAAAAAATAAGTTTAATTTTTTAAGTTAAAAATTATTTGAAGATATTGTAATGTCCTGTATAACTAAAATAAAAAATGTAACTCTCGTTAAAAATTCAACATTCATTTCTCGGACCAATGGCTGAGCACCCGAATTGGTAAATTTTAAAATATGTCTGTTTGAGAATACGACTCATAAATCGTTAGAAATCTTAATTTTTTTATTTTTTCGAATGTTTTTTTTTTCACTGGCAGGCTTGTAATGTAACATTTAGTATCAACAAAAACATAATTTCTGTAAAATTCGTAAAGAAAAAAAGATTAAGTATATCAAATTGTAACGATTATTTTTGCCTACCACCTAGGGTATTACTACAAGCGGTTGAAAAATGGGGTCGGAAATTACGGGGCCAGAGATAGGGTAAGCAAAACAAACCGAAGCGTTTGCGAACGGCTACTCAGGGTTTTTCTGGAGAGCTGGGCCGCAGAGAAGTGAGTGACAAGGGGGCTGGAATGGGGTAACTACAAAAGATAAAGCAAAAGGGGTACTTACATGAATCTCCTGGTACAAACACAATACCAGAAGCTTCTTAAGCTATTTAAAATAAGGACGCTGCTTAGAAGAATCTTCCTGCTGGATGAAAGAAAGTCTTTCTCTTCGTAAAAAATATAAAAAAGGATTAGAAACTTTTTAAAAGAAATAATACTCTTTTTTTAGGGAAAAAAACTGTCAAAAAAATAGTGCTGTCGTACGGCAATACTAAATCTTAAAACTTTGAATATGACAGCTAGGCCACACCCTAACATTTATGATTTCATCATCATCATCTTTGGTTCGACAATCCTCTGTGGATCTTGGCCTGCTCTAAGATTCGTCACCATTCTGTTCGGTTTCTGGCAATGCCATCTTCTGATTTTTAATATTTGTAAGTTGGTTTCAACTCCATCTAACCACCTAATTCGCGGTCGGCCTTTGCTTCTTCTTCCTACAGGTGTTCCTGTGGTTAGCTTTTTAGCAATCGTATTTTCTGGCATTCGTATTATGTGTCCAGCCCATCTAAGTCGCTGTGTTTTAATGAACGTTATGACATCTGGCTCATCAAAGAGCTGATACAATTCAAAATTATATCTTCTGCGCCACTGCCCTTGGTCGTTTATAGCTCCAAATATTTTGCGGAGTATTTTACGCTCAAATATTCCCAAAAGTCTATCTTTCTGCGTTAGAGTCCATGTTTCTGCTCCATATGTGGACCGGCCTCAGCAATGTTTTGTATATAATAATTTTAGTTCTTCTTTGAATGTTTCTTGAGTGGAAATGCTTTTGGAGTCCATAGTATGCCCTATTTGTAAGATTTATTCGTCTTTTGATTTCTTCGCTTGTTTTATTGGTAGCAGTCAATAGCGACCCAAGGTATGTGAAGTTGTCAACACGTCCAAAGGTATGACTTCCAAAGACTGTTTCTCGTTCCTCATTTGCTATCGGATCCTCTGTAACCAACATATACTTGGTTTTGTCTTCTTGATGTCAGGTCAGGTCGTTGATGACTAGACCGACCTGTTTCGCCACTGTTTCCAGTTCTAGGAGATATTGCTCAACGTCTCGCTTACTACGCCCTATTATGTCAATGTCGTCAGCATATGCTAAGACTTGTATCGATCTATTGTAAATAGTACCGCCGTCCCTAATTCGTGTATCTCGGACTGCCTTTTCTAAGGCAATATTAAATAGGAGGCAAGCCAGAGCATCCCCTTGTCTGAGTCCATCCTTTATCTCAAAGGATCTAGAATTCTCTCCCTGTATTCTAACAGTGGCTTCTAAGTTAGACATTGTCATTCTCGTTAGTCGGATAAGTTTCTCTGATATACCAAACTCATGCATTGATTGGTATAGCACTGTTCTCTTGACACTGTTGTATGCGGCCTTGAAGTCGACGAATAGGTGATGGGTTTCAATATTGAATTATAATGTTTTCTTCTCGAGAATCTGTCTTATTGAATGAATCTGGTCAATTGTGGATTTTTCTGGAGTGAATCCAGCTTGATATTTACTTGATATTTATGATTTCACTGATTAAAATTTCTCAACTTGTCATGAAAGCAATTATTGATGGAAAATGTCTATTTTTACTTTAAAAGTTCAACAAAAAAAAGGTACCTGAATTTCACTAAATGTTATTTTTTTTTCCTTTAAAATTTCTGGGATTTGAACTGCACTCGAATTCACTGCAACGCAAAAGCTGCATCTCACACTCCGAAATAGCCTGGAATGACTTGGAACAAACAAAATGAGGATATAAGCTGGGCACTGGGAGGCAATCTTTGGAACTTGGCTTCTTAAAAACTCAGACACAATGGAACCATGTGGGTATCCTTCTAAGTTCTTGGAAACGCCGTTTTACAAATCTCTCAGATGAGAGACGTCATGAAAACAAAACAGTGACTACTCTTTTAAAAACTGACACTTTACATCGAGTATAACTCACTTTTTTTACAACAAATTTGCCGGTTCCTTTAGACGACCCACACCGCGTGTGCTCTCTTCAAAAATTCTCCCAAACCTAAAATCACTTCCCATAAAACTTCACACTGCTACTATATTACACATTTTCCCATGATAAAGGACGAAAAACAAAAAAACATTACGAATTTGAAGAACAATTTGGACCAACACCGAAACCAACTGCCTTCGACAGAGGCCCCACTGAGAGTAACTTCATAATCCTCAAAAATCATTCGCCTCCCCGCATAACGTTCCCATCAAACCAAGTGGATATTTACTTGACGCGGAATACATCCCAAAGCTTCTCTCGATCAAAAGAATACCGAGGAAATACGCATCTGTGATATATAAACAAACTTTAAAATGTGTTTATTATCAATTCTCGGCAACGCAAAAAGGATTGAAATAGTATTTCGGTGTTTTCGTACATACAAAGTGATTTGAAATGCCACAAAATAAACCTACAGACTAGACACGTACACAAGATGACCCCTTTATATTTAATCATTATCAAATCTCAACAGTTAATACTTCATGTATTACTTCGAACTTGATATCTTGATATCTTCATTTTTCAAAATTATTTTGAGAACAAACAAAAAATTGTAAAAAAGGTTCGTTATTGTTCATCAGAAGCCATTTTGGAAACTTAATTTACAATTTACAATTTTTTACTTAATCTTCAGTGGTTAAGTGGCCAAGATTCTTCCTTGGCGGAAAAAAGTTCGGAGTTTAAATTGGAGTGAAAATTTTAGATTCTAAATATTTTGTAAGATGACGAAAACACTTTGATTCCGAAGCAAAAGTGAAAAAAATTGTTGCGTATTTTTTATAAAACATGTATGAAAAAGTTGTTATAAAGCTACGGTTTGTTAGAATAGTGCACAGCGCACGGCATACACGTACAGCAGAATCTGTTGTATGCAACTCACCACAGTTTTGGATGAGTCGGTTTGTTAGATTAGTTCGCAAAATCTCGCGCTCAAAACAAGTTATAAATTAGTTTCACGTTTGTCCTCTAGGTTGTACGTTTAGAAAAATGAATTTTCGCAAACTTAACGCAATAATTTTTTTACTCCAAGAAGAGAAGGAAGAAGAAGAGTTGATAATGTCAAATCTAAATAAAAGAAATAAAAATGTAAACGAAATTTTTTAATGTTGTAATACAGAAGGTGCTTTTAAATTAACAGTCGAAAAAAGATCGTTTCAAAATGAGGAAAAATTCCGAGAATATTTTAGACTTTCCAGAGATTTATTTGTAACTGTTGTATACTGCTATCGTTCTGTAGCCCGCGCAACTAAGCAGAACCTAAAGGTCGGTACACATATACGAGCCAAACGGTATGCATACGGTATGCTAACGCTATATTCGTTAATGTGTACGGCAGAAAAAACCGCTTGCGTACTGTTTCATCGTGACTCGTCGCGAACCAAATTGTTGCGGTTTATTCCACGACTTCAAAGGAAGCTCGTCTTTCAGTTTGGACGGCACTTACTAGACGCAGCGAACATTTTTATTGTGTCATCAAATCGACATTGTGTGAATGACGTGTTCCTTCCTAGAGAGACTTGAGAAAACAGTAAACTGATTATTGTACATATTTTTATTTTTGTTAAACAAGCAAAAACAGGAACATAAATCAGTACCCAAATTATAAATAAAATGAATCATTTCGCACATGTGTGTTCGTTGTTGGTTTGTCGCTTTCCATGGATCGAGATAAGTATGCGATCAGTACGATGTAGAATATTTTTCAAGGATCTGTACGCGTACGGTACGTATACCGTTCGGCTCGCATATGTGTACCCACCTTAACAAACCGTTATCATAGAGAACCATTCCTTTGATTTTGACGAACGTACGCGGCGTTCGACTGACTGTGAGTTATGCGTCGCTCACTGTTCTAACAAACCATAGCTTAATAAGTTTACCTTTCGTTCGTTGTAATTACCAGTATTATTAAAACGTTTACACTAATCTTCGATACTTATTCTGTGGCTGTTTAACGTGAAGTTAATTTTTTTTGCCTTGGTATACCTTGTTGATCTATGGAAGTAGTTCCGAATTCGTTTATGGTATTTTGGCAAATGATATCTCTTGCGTTGTCTTGTCTTATCCTCCGCACTTACTTACTACATTACATTTACTATATAGCTGCAATTTCTGGCTTGTATTTGGTTAAATATTCAAAAAGTATCCTTATCTTTTCTCTATGATGTAAAGTTTGTACATATAATATTAATATGATATGATATTTTTTTAATACATTCCAGATGAAGATTTTAGGTCAATTTTCTCGTTTCGGAGCTTGAGTCGTTTCTGTAAGTTCTGTCCGGTATATTTAGCTTTATATGTTGTAACAATATTTTTTCAGCATGGAGTGATAGTCTCATAGCCTACCCACCAATCTCAAATGCCAGGCATTCTTCTATTATTATTTCAATATTCTGTTACTATTTCATTCTTCCTCTTGGGTTAATTTTTGTTACCCACAGTAGTGACCCAATGTCTGGACATCCTTTCTTTTCATCCAGGTTTAATTTTCGTTACACTTATCTGGCACCCACTAGGTAGAGGTACAACTTTTCTGCTTTTTACCTAAATCTGACTATTTCTCTGTCAGTAAATTTCGTCTACAATGTATGAGGCTCGAGTTGGCTGTATACCATAGTTTAAAACAACTTACAATAAAGTAAAAACTTCTGATGTAAAATGGTATATATTTATTATAAAGGATTAAAAATTTCAGAACGTTTTCAGACCATCATAAGTGAAAACATCTTGGTAGTAATTGAAACTAGCCACATAGCAAGGTCAGGTAACCCTTAGATTACGTATTGATATTAGATTTTAAAAATGTTGAGTCAACAGTTGAGTTGGCTAATAGATTCCATAGGACTCTAATGTTCCTGTTTCGAGCAGCGATCTGTATGTTTCCTAAATGTGAAATCCTCTAACATCGACCTAGTTTCACAGTAGAAATAAAGTAAAAGTTATTTTTAATTCTCACCCTTGTGCAAATAGTCTAGTTCTAGCTAATTACGATCTAATTACTTCCAATAAATTTATTGCCTACTTTTCTTTAATCGCAAAAAAGGAATAATTAGATAGGTAGATACTATCTTGGATGAACAATATTATTTCCGACAAAAATATAACCTAGGTAAGAATAAAAAAGAAAGCTTACCGATTCAGATGACGACCAAAGTTCCTAGACAAATGGTAATTTTGAAATATCACTCATCAATATATTACGTTAGATTTGGTAAGGTTTTAAGTTGAACAATACATATATCCCGTAGTACAGTGTTTAAATTGTTTTAAATTCGGTCATACACACAGGCAGTGTAAGTCCACTTCCATCTTATGAAAAAATTGTGGTAAAGATCACGAAGACAACTTTCGCTGTCTCTAACGAAACAATGCCCAACTTATCAATATCAATATAATAAGAAAAAATAAGGGCGATTGAGAATACCACAGTTAAATTAGCTGAGTGTAGGTATAGCAAAAATTCCATCTTAGGCCAAAATCATGACACATAATAAATTTGAATTACTTAGCATCTTAAATAATTTTACTCAACTCCCGTATGTCGCAAATGGCAGTTCAGTAAACAATTCATACTTTCCTAAACCTAAACAAAATTCTAATCCTCTTGAAAAGCCATATCCCCTCATTGTAAAACTGCCACACAATTTCCTTTACCTTCTCAAACAAAAAAAATCATTGTCATTGTCAAAATCATACTATCTAGTTTAGCATGCAACGATAGTGAGAAGGAATTATATATATATATATATATATATATATATATATATATATATATATATATATATATATATATATATATATATATATATATATATATATATATATATATATATATATATATATATATATATATATATAACAAACGAGTCTTCTACAGCTGGCGCCGCTTCTCGCATCCTAATTTCCAGCGTTTTCTGTCGAAGCAATCTTCAATTGTTAGATCTCTGGCGGTCATTGCATCCTCGATATCGTCTCTCCAGGATCGTCTTGGTCTACCTCGTTTTCTTCTAGTTGGCGGAGTCCATTCTTCTATTTTTTTTGGCCATCTATTTTCAGGCATTCTCTGAAGGTGTCCATACCAGTTAAGTCTTTTGGCTTCGATGGTGTCTATTATTTCTAGGTCGATTTCCATTTTTCTCAGAATATCTTCGTTTCTCACCCTATCAAGTCTAGTGAGCTGGCAACATCGTCTCCAGTAGTTCATTTCCATGGCCTTAATTTTTGATTTGTTTCTTTGGTTTATTTCCCAGAGTTCGGCGCCGTACAGCCCAATACTTTCTATTATTGTTTTATAAATTCTTTTATTTTCTTTTGTTATTTTTTTATTCCATAATAGTCCGTGTAGCTGTCTGGTGGCTGATCTTGCTGGGCCAATCCTAGAGTGTATTTCTTCGCTACTTCCTGCTTTTGATGTTATTTGGACTCCCAAGTATTTAAAATTGTCTTTTGGTTTTATAGTTCCCGTTTCGATTTGTAGGCTTTCTGGTTTTTCTCCTACAACTAAGTACTCAGTTTTTTGTATATTAATTGTGAGGCCCCATTTGGTATACTCATGTTCCAGTTTTCTAAGCATGTAGCCTACATCACTCTCGTCTTCAGCTAGAATGGCTTGGTCGTCAGCGAAGTGTATCGTGTACAATCTATTCATCTCCGATTGGGATGCCCATATTGCAGCACTTTATTCTCCACACTAAGAGTGCCTCATTTAGATATATTTTGAAGAGTGTAGGTGCTATGCAGCAGCCTTGCTTTAGGCCCTTACTAATAGGAATTTCTCTAGTTAATCTATTTCCAGTTTTAATGTTTGCCGTCATATTTTTGTAGAGCTGTTGTACTGCTTGTATATTTTTTTTGCTTATTCCTTGTTTTTCCATTGCTACCCAAAGCATTGAAAGTGGTACACTATCGTATGCCTTTGTCAGATCTATAAAGACTATATGAGTTGAAAGGTTGTGGGCTAATCTTTTCTCGATAACTTGCTTTAGAGAGAATATACTGTCCATACAGGATTTGCCTGCACGAAAGCCATTCTGTTCTTCAACATCTGTCATCTCTTTTTCAATTTTGTTTTTTATTATTTTTCCATACAGTCTTGAGAGTTAATTTATGACACTTAGCCCCCTGTAGTTTAAACAATTCTTTCTATCTCCTTTTTTGTAGATGTTGTTAATATGTGCTTTTGTCCACTCCGGTGGTAAGTCGTGTCCATTATAGAATAAGGTGAAGACATACGCCAGTAATTTCCGTAATACTTGTGGGCTATGTTTTAATAATTCATTTGGTATACCTTGTGGTCCGCATGACTTCCGATTTTTTAGAGTTTGTATTGCATTCTCGACTTCCTGTACTGTTATTTCATCGTCTTCACTGAATTCCAGTTCATATGTTGTTGTACTGATGTTCGTGAATTGAGGTCTTGTTTCAGTCAAAAGTTGTGAGTAGTGTTCGATCCAAGATCTTTCTTATATTAAATCTATTCTACTCGTTTCTTTTCTGTTTGTTCTCAGATTTTTACCGTTTTCCATGCTTCTCTTGATCTTGTTGACCCTATATATTTGTTGAGTTCTTCGCATTTACTTTCCCAGGAAATATTTTTTGCTTTAGTTACTAAATTTTTTACTTCTCTGTTTGATCTTGCATATGTTCGTCTATCATCTGGATCATTTGTTTGTAGCCACTTTTGATATGCTTGTTTCTTGTTGTGTACTGCATTGGCGATGTCATTTGTCCACCACAATGGAGTATTCTTTTTGTTCTTTTGGATTGTGCCGAGCGCTTCGTAAGCTGCTTCATTGATTTTATTGATTATCTCTTTATAGGTATTCTGGGCTGAGGAGGAGATCAGGTTTTCCAATTTTTGGCTGAGTCGCAGCTTATATAAGAATGATGTCGAGTCGTTTTGCAGTGCATCAATATTATATTTAGGTAGATTCGATTCCAGGGGTTTTGATTGAGCTAGTTGGTTGTCATTTTGATTTAGTAGCCGAGGTCGATATTGTAGGTAACATTTTGATCTTACCATATAATAAGGAATCATAGAACAACTAATATTCTGCAGTGAAACTGTCAATCTATTTTAAAATAAAAGACTAATTTGCTTCATTTTCTAGAAAGTCATACAATTGATGTCATTCTTCTTAATGAAACTTGGTTGTCACAAAATAAAAATTTTAGGGTCTTAATAATGTTTGAGTTGATCAACGTGACGGATATGGAGGCGTTGCTGTTTTAGTTGTAAACAAGATTTTCTTTTCGGATATAAAAATCCAAATAAATTATAATCCAAATACAGAGGTTTGCGGTATTTTTCTAGAAAAAGTAAAATAATCAATATATGTTCACGAACCTAAAACTAATGTTTTATCCAAAGATTGGGACAATTTATTTGGGAAATATTTTAGGCGACGCTTTAGACAATACTAAGTTAATTTTACTCAATGGCGGAAGACTAACCAAAATATCCAGACCGAACGAGCATCTTTCAATGATAACATTAGTATCTCTTCATTTAACAGGCTTTACTACCTGGAATTATCTAAATGAGTCATTAGATCCAATCCACATCCCTATCCAAATCACCATACATTTAAAATATTCTCCAATCACAATTCATACCTCCACAAAATGGAAAGAGTTTTAGCAGACTGGTCTATATTTGAAAATTACTTGAAAAATGCCTTCCCAATATTCATTCTATAGATGGTATATTTTTGGAAATATTTAATAACCTCATAAAAACAATTAGAGAAGCTGCAGATATAGCTATTATTACTCAAAAATCTTTTCAGTCCAAATCCTGTCTTTCCGTATGGTAGGACAACGAATGTAAAAATTTAATATCTTGTCGAAAAGCTTTTCAAGAGTATAATATTGTCTCAAATATTAAACATTATCTTAAATTTAAACACATCCAAGCCAAGTTGTTTTTACAGAAAAACAAAAAACATCATGGATTAACTTTGAAAATACTATCAATAAAAATACAGTGCTCAATAAAATATGGACATTTTTTAATAAAATGCCTAATAAAAATTATCATGCAAAAACACAACCAATTCTAATAGAGCTGATAGAAGAATTACTGTACAAGTTCGCTCCACCATACGTTCAAGACCAATTAAAACACAAACTATGTAATTCTACTAAATTCAAATTACTAGAAAATCCTATAAACATCCAAGAACTGGATGTAGCTATTAAAATATCAAAATTTACTCCACCCGGGAAAGATTATATCAATTATTCGATAATAAAAACATTTAATGATTGCCTTCTGCAAGGAAATTACATTGACAAAATCAAAGAAACGGTGATATGTCTTTTTACCAAACCCAACAAAGGCAAAACTCTTATCGTCTTACTGACCCATTTCTCTGTCTTTCGACACTTTCGAAACTTTCGAAAGAATTATTATCAAAAGTCGTCTTGACTTGACAGTCGCAGTCGAACACTATAATCTTTAATCTTTTGCCATGCATTCAGTATGGATTTCGAACCGGTCTTGGTATAAACTATACAGGATTACCACAGGTGTTTGTATTAAGCCCGATTCTTTTTAACATATTTTCGGCAAGTACACACGGCATTTTTGCTGATTCCATAAAATGTATCCAGTATGCCGATGATAGTAGATATTCGTGATTCATATGACGATTGTGTGAGTATTCTAGGACACGGACAACTGGTGGATAATTGGACTAAAAACCATGAACCGATTATATCCCTAGAAAAATATGTCATTATGATATTTACAAAACATAATACGTACGCCTGATAGTATAAACCCGTATAATATTTTGGTATGATCTTAGTCCCTAAATTACTATGGTCCAAACGCGTCCAAAAAGTTTAAAAAAAGAGATGTGAGAAAGGCATCAATCTCCTTAAATGTATTACTTGTAGGAAATGGGGTGCTGATCCCAAAGATGCATTGATGTTTTACAGGACTTACGTGCGATCAATTTTGGATTACGGATGTATATTATACGGATCAGCAAACAAGACACATTTTCTAAATATAGATAGTATTCAGTTTAAAAGTTTGAGATTAACTCTGGATGCTATGAAATCAACACCATACCCTCTATTATTTGCTAAAAGTAATGAAATGCAATTAGAAAACCATAGAAATTTGTTGGCAATCAAATATGTATTAAAATTAAGAGGCAAAACAAGTAGTTTATTGAGTATGATACAAAATATAGTAAAAAATTATTGGAAAATTAAAAATTATCCACCATTAGCGGATACCTTTCCGGAAACCAATGAGTTGTCGGTTACATTATCAACAATTTTTTTTATACCACGCTATAAATTAGAATTCAATACGATCTTCAGTTGTTGATCTCCGTATTGAATGAATACACTAATAAAACTATAATTTACACAGATGGCTCTAAACAACATTGGGAATGTAGGGTCTGCAGTGTACATTCCTTTCAATAACAAATCAGTTAAAATAAAACTCCCTTAACATTGCTCTATTTACACTGCAGAAGAAGTAGCTATTAGGAAAGTTCTGGATTGGCTAGAGCACGAAAATTTGCAAGATGCTGTGATCATCTCAGATTCCAAGTCAGTTCTTAGCGGACTTAATAATACTGAGTTAAACCATAAGACATGCTAGCTGATATGTGGCATTAAACAAAAAGTGAGAAACAAAAAGTGAGTAATATTTATTTGGGCAAAGAGTGACACCGGGATAAAAGGTAATGAAATAGTAAATGAGCTTGCTAAGGATTTTACTCATTCTGGTATACTAGAATACATTTACACAGTGATATATCTAATCAAATTTTATAATAAAAAAGGAAATTTTAACTGGCAGGACAGATGGAAAATATTGGCGAATACATCAAATAATCATTATTACAAGATTCATCATACGCTACCAGAATTGGAAGAGCTTCAATTACTAAAGGCAAAAAGTAAAATTAGAAAGTTCTATAACATCCTAAATAAGACAATAAAATAATTAAAACCACAGCTGACGATGTGTAGGGACAAAAATGGACATATAGTTAGTACCAGTGACGTTGTACAAAGCAGATGGGTTGAGCACTTCAAAGAACTACTTGGTACCGAAGTGGAAAATGATGGGTTACCCCAAAGACCAAAAATAACAACCACGTAGAACCTCCTTCAATATTGGAAGTAAGAGACGCAATATCACGCCCCAAAAATAACAAGTCCCCAGGAGTGGACTGTATTTCTGTAGAGCTCATCAAACATGGAGGTAACAGCATTATGCACCAATTCACAGCATAATAGTCAAAGTCTGGGAAGAAGAACAAATATCAGAGAGATGGTGCACTGAAATCATATGTCCACTGCACAAAAACGGAGATTTGTTGGAATGTAAAAATTATAGGGATATAATTTTTTTGAACACAATATACAAAATATTCTCCAACACCCTATACAGCCGTTTAACTACATACGTGGAAGAACTCCTTGGTGAATATCAAAGCGGTTTTAGGCCAGGTAAGTCAACAATTGACCAGATGTATATGCTACGTCAAGTCCTGGAAAAAACCAAAGCGTTTAACATTGCTACGTTTCATATCTTTGTGGACTTAAAGTTAGCGTACGATAGCGTCCTAAGATGTAAATTATATGAAGCCATGAATGAACTTAACATTCCCCATAAATTAATAAGACTTGTAAAAACAACTATGAGTAAAGTGATCTGCAGAGTGCAAATACAAGGCGATCTGTCACAAACCTTTGAAACATATGCGAGGTTACGGTAGGGAGCTGCGCTAGCATGTCTTCTTTTTAATATAACATTAGTAAACACTATAACAGATACCTAGTTACACAACAGAGGAACAATCTTTAATAAGTCGCAGATTATGGCTTACGCTGACGATTTGGATTTGATTTCACGCACCACACGAGGACTTATAGAGATGTTTTCCAACTACTTGACGGCTGCACAAAATATGGGCCTTAACCCTTTTGCTCATGGCGTACTACATATAGTACACCGACTAGAAGTGCACTTTTGTAATGCTAAATGAATGATTTATGCTGCGTGGTGCCATCTATAGCTTAATAGCAGATTTGCCCATTTAGTAAAATGGGAGCCAATATCGATGTCTGTAGTTCTAAAAGTTTTAGTACCAGTTGACAACCTCGTGTCCTGAGAAACGGTTGCTTTCTTTATTTCCTAATTTTCGGATGACATTTTTTGCAGTAAAAAACGATTGAAAGGTAAGTTTTAATTTTTTGTTACAAGTTTATACTTTGTTTTATTGACTTAAATATTAACTATTAACCAATACATCTTTTTTTATCGTAAACACAACGTATTTTTCAATGTACTACGGATAGTACCTACATGGTGACATAAGGGATATTTAAGTTGTACTACTACTAGTACAATTTGATTAAAAAAAAACTCAGCTACTTACTTTTTTTAATTTTGTTGCAGATATATACTTTTAAAAATGAGTAAATATAGCAAAAATAAGCCATTGAGTGAAAAAGAACTGTATGAGTTGATAGAGGCTGAACTTTCTGATGTGGAAGAGTTCTGTGATGAAGAGACTAATGAGATATTGACGTTCGAAGATCTCCAGAGAGACGACGGAATTATCGGTAAGATCACCAACTAGTTATTTTTGCTTATCTGATAACTTAATTTTAGGTAATGATAATGATATCAACAGTCAAGTAAATGATTTGGAGGCAGAATTTTCTGAAAGTGTCACTTCGCAAAGCTCAGCATCCCATGTTGTCAACAACGATGATACTACTTCTCAAGATCTACTAAAATGCAAAACTAGGGCGTAAACAGTTAATGGAGGAGTTTTTGAAGACACATGATTTAACGGAAAAAAGCAAAATCACGTGGCGAGAAGATGTAAAATACATAACGCCCACTACTATACAATGGGCACAAAAAACAGAAGCAAATCTTACACACCTAAAATCACCAATAGATTATTTTTATAAATATTTTGATAACACCTTGTCTGATACTATGGTTATAAACACAAATCTTTATCACCAGCAAAATAATACACGCTTTGAGAATACAAATATCAACGAAATAAAAAGATTTGTGGGCATTCATATTATTATGGGAAACCTAAGTTATCCTCGTATAAGACTTTATTGGGACAGCAAACTTTGTGTAAATTTTGTTAAAAATAATATGGCGTAAAACAGATTTTCGAAATTACGAACCCATCTACATTTTACTGATGCCAATGAACCTAATGACACTGATAAATTTTGGAAAGTTCTTTGGAATTCTTTACGACAAAATACGACAAAGGTGTATGCAATTATCACTTGAAACAAAATTATGTATTGACGAACAAATTATTCCGTTCAAGGGACAGTTAAGCCTTAAGCAATATATAAAAGGCAAGTCGTGTCCATGGGGTACAAAAATGTATGCCTTGTGTGGAAGTTCCGGTTTACTTTGCGACTTCGTTTTATACCAAGATCCTACTACAGAACTAAATTCCCTTCATCAACAAGTTTTTGGTCAAAGTGCAGCTGTCTAATAAAACTTACTGAAAGAATAACCAATCCAAATCATCAGCTTTATTTCCATAATTATTTTTCTAATTACCAAATATTGCAGTGGCTTCAAAACAGGCATATTTATGCCTCCTGTACTGCCAGAGCAGAACGTTTTGCAAAACCTCCACTTTTACCAGATAAGCTAATAGCTAAAAAAGAACGAGGATTTTCACAAGAAATCATTAGTAATGATGAACAAGTCATAATGACTAGATGCTTAGATAACAAATGTGTAACCATGGCCTCAAATTTTCAGTCAAAAGGAGAATACTTGCAACATATGGAGCAAAACAGAAAAACAGTATCTTATGGTGTCTCGACCAGAAGTTATAAAACATTACAATGCCAGTATGGGAGGCGTTGACAAATTAGATTTTTTGATTTCTATATATAGAACTTTCATAAGGTCTAAAAAGGGGACCCTAAGAATGTTTACACATGATTTGGCATGCTGTAACGCATGGCTGGAATATCGAGAAGAAGCAAAGTTCCTCAATATAGCCCAAAAAGATACTTTTGACCTATTTCATTTTCGTTTGTATATTGCAGAAGCGCTCATATATTGTGGACAAATGGGTAAGAAGGTTGGAAGACCATCTTCAACTGATAATTCACCCAGTTCATCTCCTCCACCTGGCAAAAAATGGTGTCAAGAATATGGACCTATCAGAGAAGTTCGATTAGATGGTATAGGACACTTTCCTGACTTTGACGATAAACCTACACATTCTCAAACCAGGTGTAAATTGCCAAAATGTGCTGGAAAACACACATTTTTTGCATTAAATGTAAAGTACATCTATGTATCCAAAAAAAACAAAATTGTTTTTTATTGTACCACTCAAACTAATGTAAAGAAATTTTAATACATTCAAATAAAACATGCTAAAATTATTTTTTTACCTTTAGCTCACAGTGTACTACGGGTAGCACATTTTATATGTCAGCTGTCAATTAAGATATTTTATTTTTTTTGCGACCAAAAATCTTTAAAAAATCAATTATTTCATAGTGCACATTAAAATATTTTTATCTATAAAAACAAAAAGTCATGACTGAAAAGGTTAAAATAAACGAGGAAAGAACCAAAATGTTGGCGCCGATGCCAAATAACAGAGATAGAGCTAGAAACGCCGAACGAAAGTTTAACAAAGACCACTATAGCGGCATCAGTAGGAAACAGTATTAGAAGTAGATCAAGACTGAGATGGAGGGATAGTATGGACGAGGACGCGAGGAAGATCGCAGAAACAACTGGCGAAATAGATTGGGAAAGGGCTCAACTAAGGCTTAACTAGGGCACTAACTGATGATGATGATCCTACGTTACCATCCCTAACAGAATTACCACACATATTTCATTATAACATATCCAAACGATCAGCAGCAACTATCACAATATTAAAAACTAGTCACGGTGCTTTTCCCGCTCACCTGGCTAGAATAAACATTACAGAATCAGGAAAGTGTTCATGCGATAATATTTCCCAGTATGATATTAATCACATCCTGTACATTATGTTTGGATGTATTAAAAATAGAGCACTTCAGCTACATTTTATGTAAACCTGGTTAAAAGAGTAAACATAACCCACCTACTGTTACTCAATCCGAAATCAATATACGAACTCGTATGTAATAATTTAATTCAAAAATCTGTGGCTAATGGCCTAGTTTCCATGTCAAACACACTATCATCATCATCATCAGGCAATTTCAAGAGATTAAAAGTTGGTAAAACTATTTTTTTTTAAAATAGTTATCGTGAGGTGTTTGTTATTACAGATTTGGGTAATGCCAGTTTGTATTTTCATTGTAAACACAGATAATGTTCCATCTTGCTGGCCACTATATTTTGCTTATCAAGCAAAAATAGTTACTTATCTTGAGGTCTTTGTTAATTAAAAATTTGGGTAATACCAGTTTCTATTTCCACGGTCAATACAGATAATGTTTCTTACCATATATTTTTTTCTTATCAGGCACGAGCAGAATAACAATACTGTATTATAATTATAATTACGGGGTATTCAAAATTTCTGCAAATCTAATTTTTCAGTATCATTCGAATGTAGGAAATACATAGCGCCGTAATAATATTGTTCTAAGTTCTATTTTTAAATAATTTTCCATTT
This sequence comes from Diabrotica undecimpunctata, assembly GCF_040954645.1. Lineage (NCBI taxonomy): Eukaryota > Metazoa > Arthropoda > Insecta > Coleoptera > Chrysomelidae > Diabrotica > Diabrotica undecimpunctata. The sequence continues at coordinate 102,467,525 of NC_092811.1, forward strand.
TCATGAAGATATTTCTTGCTATATCTACACGGCATCTTATATGTTTGTAGCTTAAATTAATCATAACTTGTCCAATTACAAAATGTATGTTAATATAATTCATGAAAAGGAAAACAGTCCTATCTTTGTTGTACATTTGTCTTGAATCCTTAACTTATCTAAACGAATATTTTTGGAACAAATATGGTACTTGTTAAGTAGCACCATGCTACAGTCTGCAAAAAATAAGAAAAATAACAAAAACAAATAATTTTTAAATATTTTATTAAGAAATTTAGAAGTCATTCTATGACTCATCAACACATTTTACAATTCAAAAGTGTAGAATACACATTTTATTGCATGTATCACTTTCTTACATACTCAGCAATCAAAGCCGACACCATTTCTAGCTTTTTCTAACCAGTGCTCTATTTTAACTACTAAGGGATCGAACCAAAAAGTTCCAAAAATTTTTCAAACATTTAAAATATTAAATTTGGAATAATACCGAAATGGGACGGATATCGGACATATGATATCGTTGATGGATTATCAACTTAGATACATAGACCAGGGCGGATCTGTTTTGAGATGGATGTGAGAGATGGCATTCGGATTTCTGCAGAAATAATTAGGTGATAACTTCAGTGATAATAATAGTCTTATCTTCCTTCTCAAATAGGTCGGGAACATTAATAGAAAAATTAAAATATTAAAAAATTACTAAAAAAAATCGATTTTTTTCTACTTTCCTTGATTATAGATTCATAGTTCGTCTAGAACATTTTATAACATAGTAAAACAGTCCTCCAAATGCCATTAAAATATATTTAACAGATTTCGCATAATAATTTTGCAATCTAAATTAAAAAAAGAAATTGATTTTTTTAAAAATCTTGCACAACAAAATCTAGACTATATTGAAGTTTGCCAATTTTTTTACTTACAAAAAAAACACTTAACCTATCTAACGTACTTTATGGACTTGAAATCGCATTATTTGGACGGTCTCAAGAATGTTTTAAAATTATAAACAATTTTTTGGTTTTTAAACAAATAGAATATCCGGAAAAACCGGAAAAAACGACCGGCATTTTCGACGAAATTATAAACAATAGGATGATAATATTATAACATACATTATAATAATAAAAACCATGGTATTGCGCGTGAAAAATACCAAAAAAATTAAAGATGGTTTAAAGATTGTCATCTTATTGTTAATAACTTCGTCGCAAATGCCGGTCAACTTTGACCGGTTGTATTTCATAATTCTCTCTCTCGCTGCTCACAATTCAACGTTTTTCTTTCATAAGAAACGTCTTACAGAGTTTTTTATGAGCCGTTTCCTAAATTTAATTTAAGCTAATAGTTACCGAGATATTATATCTGTTTCTTTCTTCTTCTTCTTTTTATATAGACATGGCTCTGTCTGTTTTTCAATGTGCCTCCAGTAAGTTGTCGTTCCATCTTTTTCGTGGTCTTCCTATTGGGAAACCGTCTCTTGTCGTCTTTACTACTCTATTTGTTGTCATTTGGCTTATATCATCGTTTCATTCTACTCTTCTATTTCTTACCCAGTTTGTGATGTTCTCCACATTACATCTACGTCGTATATCTGTACTTCTAGCTCTGTCCCATTGTGTCTTACCATCAATTTTTCTAAGTGTTTTCATCTCTGCTGTTTCTAACAGTTAGAAACAGCAGTCTAACATACTTTTTGTCCTCTCTGTTTCAGGTCTTGTTTCTGCCGCGTATGTCATTATTGGTCTGATGACCGTTTTGTAAATTCTGCCTTTCGTTTCTTTCCCGATATTTTTATTTCTCCATATTGTTTTATTTAGGCAGCCTGCGGCTCTGTTTGCTCTATTCACTTGATCTTCCACTTCGGTTTCGAGCTTTCCGTAGCTAGATAATGTGATGCCTAGATATTTAAACTCCTTCACTTGTTCTATTATCTGACCTTCCAGCTCCAATTTACATCTTAGTACATTTGCTGTTGTAACCATGCATTTTGTCTTTTTTGGGGAAATTAATATATTAAATTTTCTGGCGGTTATATTAAATTGGTGAAGCATACGTTGTAAATCATATTCACTTTGAGAGTGTAGTATTGCGTCGTCTGCATAGCAGATCATTTTAAGTAGTTTTTCTCCCATTTGATATCTTTTTTAGTTCTTATTTTTTTTATTATTTCATCCATAATCAGGTTGAACAATAGAGGACTCAATGAATCTCCCTGTCTTATCACATTGCCAGCTTCAATTAATAGGGTCTGTTAGTTCTTCTTCTACTTTTACTTTTATTGTGTTGTATATTTGTTTATAAGCTAAAAAATTGTTATTAATTTTAAAACATTCCTGAGACCGTCCAAATAATCAAATTTCAATTCCATAAAGTACGTTAGATAGGTTAAGTGTGTTTTTATAAGTAAAAAAATTAGCAAACTTCTATATGGTCTAGTTTTTGTTGTGCTAAATTTAAAAAAAATTCAGATTGCAAAATTATTATGCGAAATCTATCAAATTGATTTTAATGAAATTTGGAGGACTGCTTTACTATGTTATAAATATGTTCTAGACGAATTATGAAGATCCCAAGTTTTTGAAAATCATTGAATAAGAAAATTCTTGTATCTTCTTGAATTTGTATTTATTGCTATTTTGCAGCAACGATAATAAATTAAAACATATTTAACAAGCCGTATCTTTTAGAAACGGCTACACCCCCCTCCTTTATTCATGTATGCAAAATTCAGGAAACGAACGGCCCTCAGTGCCCGGCGACTCCACTACCTCCGACCAAGGTAGCGGTCGGAAGAAAGACGGAGTAGAGGGTGCTAAGAATCCCCGGGTTAAACTAGGCTACCATAGACGACAACCTATGCATATTGCTTCATATAATGTGAGAACAATGTCATCAGAGTCTAAATTGTTGTAAAATCAATAAAGTGCGACGTAATGGATCTCAGCGAAGTCAGAAGAAGAGGAGAAGAACAATATACTCTTAAATCTGGCCACTTATTCCATTTCAAGGGAGAAGACAATTCATCAAATGGTGGGGTTGGATTTATCGTACACAAACGACATGTACCAAACATATTAAAAATAGAAAGTGTAAGCTCGAGAGTTATCACTCTAATCTTAAAGTTGAATTCGAGATATAAATTAAAATTGATACAAGTGTATTCACCAACGACAAGCCACACAGATGAAGAGATTGAAATGTTCTTTGAAGATATTAGAACAGCCCTGAAAAGTACTAAGACGTTTTATACTCTGATAACAGGAGATTTTAATGCTAAGCTGGGAAATAAAGAAGACCAAAGTGAAACCGCACTAGGAAACTACGGCTATGGAGAAAGAAATGAAAGAGGGACCATGCTTGTAGATTTTTTACACCAAGAAAATCTTTTTTCTATGAACTCATTCTTTCAAAAAAAAGCCCCAACGAAAGTGGACGTGGAAAAGTCCAGACGGTTTCACAAAGAACGAAATAGATTTTATCATTGCTAATAAAAAAGAAATTGTATAAGATGTATCTGTTTTAAACAGATTTACAATTGGAAGCGATCAGATTGATTCGAGCAAAAATTCTGTTCAATTTAAAGAATGAACGAACAAAAATGATAAAATCAGACAATCGTAAATGGACCCCGCCCGAAAATATAGACCACTTTCGTGACATCATTGACCATAACCTTCAACAAATCAACGACGAAACACAGGTCGAAGTTTTAAACGAAAGTATCGTAAAAGCCCTTAAAGAAGCGGAGAAGTTGTGCTGTCCTAAAATGAAGAAAAAACATGAGAAAATAAGTCTCAACACTAAAAATCTGATCGAAGAAAAAAGGAGGCTAAAGGACAGGTATAACACAAACTACAAAGAATTTAGTCAACTCAGTAAAACAATAAACAAAGAAATCCGAAAAGACATACGGCAACATAACATGAGAGAGGTGACAAGGGTGATAGAGAAAAATAGAAGTCTGAAAGTTCTAAGACACAACATGTCCACAGGAAAAAAGAACATACATAAGTTAAGAAATAAACAAGACGACATTGTGACTGATAAGGAAGAAATAGTGAAAACAGTGGAAGACTTCTACAGACAACTCTATGAAACAAGTGAATCCGATGAAAGACGCCCCTTACCAAAGATAGAGAATCAAGGCTCAGAATTAATGCCGAACATAACTGTTGACGAAATTAAAAATGCACTTTGGGTGATGAAGAACAATAAATCCCCAGATGAAGACAGGGTAATGACCGAAAGCCTAAAACTAGGAGGAAATAAGCTCTTACTGACACTTGCTAAACTGTTCAATAAATGTCGTGTGCGAAGCGATAACACCGACGCAGTGGAACAACGCGGAAATCATCTTACTTCATAAGAAGGGAGATATCAGCGACCTTAGAAACTACCGCCCCATTAGCTTGTTGTCACAAGTATATAAGCTATTTACAAGAGTTATTACCAACAGGCTAGGAAGTAAATTGGATTTCTATCAGCCAATAGAGCAAGCAGGTTTTAGAGCAGGATATGGCACGAATGATCATTTACAAGTAATTAAGAACTTAATAGAAAAGAGTGTTGAATATAACAAGCCATTAGTCCTGATATTTGTTGACTACGAAAAAGCTTTCGACACAATAAGTCATCAAAAGATGTTAAAAGCCTTAATAGAGTGCCGTATAGATCATCGCTATATAAACATGATAAAATACATCTATCAAAATGGGACAGCAAGTGTGAAACTGGCAGATAAAAAGACCAACGTATTTAAAATAAAACGGGGAGTGCGACAGGGAGACACAATTTCGCCAAAATTGTTTACAACATTATTAGAGCATATGTTTAAGAACGCAAATCTGAGTGAAAAAGGAATTAATGTCAATGGAGAAATGTTTAGTGATTTGAGGTTTGCTGACGATATTGTCCTTTTTGCTGACAGAATCGATGATGCAGTATCGCAACTGGAGAAACTATACCTAGCCTCCCTACAAGTAGGATTAAAAATCAACCACACAAAAACACAAATCATGACAAATCTTGTGTTAAGCGAAAAGATTTCAGCAAATGGCATGCATATTGAAGAAACCACCTCATATAAGTACTTAGGACATGAGATACGCATAGGAAGAGATAATCAAACGTGCGAACTAAGCCGCCGCATTTGACTCACTTGGGTGGCATTCGGCAAGCTAAGCTATGTTCTTAAATCAGAACTGCCTATGTGTCTTAAAAGAAAAGTCTTTAATCAGTGCGTGTTGCCAGTACTTACATATGGTGCAGAGACATTAACACTAACCAAGAAAGTAAGAAATAAAAATTTGTGTTACCCAAAGAGCCATGGAACGATCGATGTTAGGCATTTCTCGTAGGGATCGGATCACGAACAAGGAAATAAGACGGAGAACAGGAGTGACAGATGCCATAGAAAGAATTATGACCCTTAAGTGGAACTGGGTGGGGCACATAGCTAGAATGTAGGATAACAGATGGACACAGCGAATAATACAGTGGAGACCGAGACAAGAAGCACATCGAAGTAGAGGTCCTCCACCAACAAGATGGTCTGATGACATAAAACGGATCGACAAAAATTGGATGCAAACGGCACAAAACAGAAATACATGGAAAAGACTGAGGCAGACCTATATCCAGCAGTGGATAGATCCGGGTTAAATGATGATGATCTTTTAGAAAATTTAATTGTCCCTATTTTATTTCATTGCGACTTTGCTCCAAAACGAATTGTTTTAAAGTTATAAGCAAGGAAAGTAGAAAAAAATTGATGTTTTTAGTAATTTTTAAATATTTTAATATTGTTATTAATGTTCCCGACTTATTTGAGATAGAAGATCAGTCAATTGTTATTACTGAAGTTATCACCTAACTATTTCTGCAAAAATCCGAATGCCACCTCTCACATCCAAATTTAGTCGATTTTTTACAGATTCGCCCTAGTCTAACAATCTAACCGTAGGGTATCAATTTATTTGTTAGATATACTTTTTAACAACTACTTTTCAAATTCTTACAAAAATGTATGATTACTCATTATAGCTACTTTTGTAGCAAAATATCGTTATCCAGTTTTTATTCAAATACTTGATACTTGTTGATACCAAGATACTTGTTAGTTCAATTTTTGAATAAACAAAGGTGGATTTCATGCATTAATTAGTGAATTTTTGAAACATACTCTGTGTTATGAAAAGCAATGTCTGGAACAATTCCCCAGTCCGTGCAATAGCAAATTTTGGGTTATTATTTATTAATTTTGGGTTACCATTTGAAGAGGTAAAATGTCTACATTTTGATTCAGATGGCTGTGAAACCTAACGTATCAATCGTTATTGCATAATTAGCGCCCATAGTTGAAAAACAGTACTTTCTAAAGATGACTATATTTTTTGTAAAAATGCTTGTATAAGAATTTTTAGTGTATTAGATTAAAGTCCTTTCAATGCCCAACAAAATGAGATTTTGTGAAACCAACTCGATTCATTTTTTGCTAAGATATGAAAATGTGTTTATCCCAATACAAAAAAAGTAAAAGGCCATAATTTTTTGATTAAAAAAATCAAAGAGACCTAATCCTAGCTACATTCTCTTCCTAAAGACTTATATTTTATCACTATAATGTAAAACAGGATCTTAAAAATGTTTTTACCTCTTATTTATATTAAAAATATTTTTAGAAACATTTCTAGATGGAGCGCTCCCTAAACATTGTAGCAGTTTGCATCTCTCACATTACGATTGCTGGCTTCACGCCCTAAAATTTAGTGAAACAGTTTCTGACTACAATAGCCTTTTTTTTAATCGCTGTCACTTTATTTACAACAATTAAAAAAAAATATCGGCGGGACTCTATACTCTATGACCTATATTTAAAAAAAACGTTTTTAATGTTTAGAAACATGCATTTTTCATCGAGAATGGATAATAAGTTGACCTGCGGAGTGACGGCGTAGTCGTGGTGGTGGGCCAAGCTCTCTCCAGACGAGGCTGCACGTAAAGAAATTAAATTCGGAACTTCAAATCGGCGGAGCTCGGAAAAATTTGTAATATCTCATTGAAAATGAACCGATTTCGATATTTTTCACTCTGCAGATCAAGTCAAGTCAATCACTCTACAAAATTTACATTGCTACGTTGTTATCGCGATGTCTCGTATATTAGCTTTGCAAAGTACCTTTGCACATTATATCTGTACCTAAAAAAATAAGTGCTGTAATTATCTGGATAAAATAATATACGATACACATTTTACGGAACTTTCTGACAGATCCCTATTAGAATCTACAAACAAAACAATGACAATCCTCTAATGATCCACAAAATCATAATTGACTGATTTTTCTGTCAAGAGAACCATTTTAAAGTTTAATAATATAATTTCTGATATTTAAACACTCAGAATGTTAACTTGTAGATTCAACAAAAAACTGTTAAAACAGTAGGTACTTAAAAATAGCATAAAATTATGGAAATTGAAAAAATAAAGGCAGTAATTACATAATTTGAACAATATATTAATAACTATCTAATTGAATCAAAACTTACTTTATGTTTTAACAATTATATGATTGTTAATAAATTCCAATTGTAGAACAAATTTTTATTTGAGGTTTCGATTTTTGCTGTTTCGAGTGCTGCAATTCCCCCAGTGCGACAGAGAAAATGCTGCAAAGCAGTTCATTCATCTCTTTCTAATGGGTGAGGTTTATCGACCATGTGGCCTTTCCACTACCAAACACAAGTGAGGCAGCAACTTAAATATAACTTACATATTTAATGTAACAATGTAACGCAATATTGTTTATTATTAAATTTATATAAAAAAAGACAAATCTGTTGTGGAAGATTCGAACCCCGATTATCCAGGTCCAAAAGCAGAAGCAATACCTCGTAGCTTTCACTCGACTTGTTACATCAAACATGTTACATATATTTAAGTTGCTACCTCACTTTGTTTGATTGTGGGAAGGTCACATGTTTATAAATAATATGAATGGGCGCTTAGCCACCCTTCCACTCCCCCTAAGAAGTATATTGAATTACAACAGTGCTAAAGGAGCGTGAACATCTAACGGAGCATAGCAATATCCATAGATGAGAAGTAAAAGAGATACGTAATGAGCCAGTATCGCTGTCTCGTAGTACCATGCAGTTTTCAAGTTTAACAATTAGACCTTCTTACGCCTATTATAGATAACGACCCGTGTGAGGACTTCGTAAGAACAATGGTACCTATCATTAAAAATTACTAAAAATATATAGTACAGTTTTTATTGGCTTCATAATGTAAGCATTTTCATCTTTAAATAAACTTTTTTGGGGAAAAATGTCGAATATTTCATTTTCAAATATTTTGCCTTATACGTGGACATTTTTACATGGCCCGCTATAGGATCAACTGATAATTTGTTGATTGGGCTAATGTGTATATATAACAATGATATATTTTCATTATGAAATTTATTTTAAGAATAACAATTTGATACAACTAAAACCGTAATGGAAAATACAAGTTAACATACTATTCGAGTACTTTCCTCTTATTCTTGGTCTAAAAGTAGATATCTTTTTAATTTATTTGTTTAAATTATTTTTAATATCAGAATAATATCGTTACAGTGATAGATCTTAATCTTTCCTAAATGTACAGTCTAATTGTTGTCGTACTTCTATTTTATTATTAAGAAAAAAAAATTATATAGAAACTACATATTTATAAAAAATTTCGATAGTTATTTACAAATCACAACATTCATTAGAATTTTAAACATTTACAAGAGATGTTAAGAAAATTGTTTATTAAATTTTAAAAAACAACATATATATCCTACAATTAGATTTTATTAAAAATAACTTCGTAGTACATGATCTCCACACGTGATACTCCAGCAAAAAGTACCTATGTAGAAAATAAGTAAATAATATTCAACATCATTTCTAGACGATCTATATACTCAATTTTTTACAGTCTCCTGACTAGAAACCTTTAAAACTTTTCAGAAACCTACATTGAAAAATATCAGTATCCTCTTTAGCTTTTTATTTACTACAGTAGTGTAGTACTGCCTTGATTTTTTTCGGCCAGTAAATAAGTGATTTAGAGTAAGTCACAAATGAAGTTAAACTGCACTACATTCACTTAACTATTTAAAAAATAATTTTCTGACAAGCTTAGTGCAGACTTCATACTAGAGAATTTTTAAAGGTCGTTTGAGATAATTGATCACAGAATAATTAATTCTTAGAAATGTGGTTGCTACACTCAGTTTGGAAATGTATGATGGCAACGTTTTAACTGCGGTGACAATAAAATATAAAATGCAAATGAGCTGTGTGATAAAAACTGTGTAGTTTCGAAATTGCAGGCACTAAATTCCAAGAAATGGTGATGCTCATTCTGAATTATTCTTGGTCTTCCAGTGGCGAACAGTTTTTTTTTGTTAATGTGAGAGATAACGCTACATGCATTGAAGAATTTTTACAAATTATATATAGGTACTACTATTCAATAAATAGTGAATGCATTCAAATGGGACTTGACATCAACACAGATAAGACCAAATTTATGATAGTATCAAGGAGTCCAATAAATAATGAACAACTAACTCTTGGTGGACAGCAAATAGAGAGAGTGACAAAATATAAATATCTGGGAGCTTACATCAACACAGAATTAGATCCAGACCAAGAGATCCGGGTACGAATAGAAATGGCAAGGGCAGCGTTCTTAAAATTCAAGCAATTGTTCTGTGACAAAAATCTGAATACTGCGCTGAGACTGAGGTTTGTTGAATGTTACGTCTGGTCGCAACTATTGTACGGGGTAGAAACATGGACACTAAAAGCGCAAATAGTTAAGAAGATTGAAGCCTTTGAACTTTGGATATACCAGAGAATGTTGAGAATCCCATGGACTGTCAGGATCACCGATGAGGAAGCGCTAAGAAGGATGGGTCGAGACAAAAAATTGTTGAGAACAATAAAAGTACGCAAGACTGCATACCTTGGACACATACTGAGAAATAATAAATATAGTCGTCTGCAGGTCATCATGCAGGGTAGAGTCGATGGCAAAGAGGGAATAGGTAGAAAGAGGAAGTCATGGCTGCGAAATATTCGAGACTGGACAAACATGACTGTAGACGAATTATTCCACGTTGCAAAAGACAGAGAAGCTTTTAAAAATGTGGTTGCCAACCTCCGTTAATGGGGACGGCATAGGAAGAAGAAGACTACTATTCTTTCCGTATTAGGACTTCTTATCAGGCAAAAGTATGCCCGGAAAATAATTTTTCCAAGGTAAAAGGGTACAATGCTTTAGGAGTATCATTCTTGAGAAAGTCTAGTATTTAAATTTCGATCGAGCATACTTTTTTATTTTATTAGATGACCAAAATTTATAGATCTAATGTATAATTTTTCATATTTCAGACCATTTTTCAGATAAATTTGTATTTACGACAATAGCATTGAAAGTAACGATATGTTGATGAGAATGATGAATATAATTGCCAACCTTTATTTTTTGTACTTCAGATATCAATTTATTAGTTATAAAACTTCAAGAGTTAGTTATTTATATTTTATGATTAGGTAGTTAACGGAGAAATGCTAGGAATACAACACAACATTGCACCAGCTCTTTATATATTTTATACAAGCGAATTATAGCATCATAAGAATACAGTTGTGAAATGCCACGGTAGTACTGTGCATGTACATACTAAAGAAGTTAATTAATCCCACAAAAGCTTGTGAAGGAGGATCTACTAGATAAGCAAGACTTTAGGAAAAATATCGAATTTCTTTGTGAAAAACAAATACAGAAACGTTCCTCTTTAGCAATCGAGATCTTCGCATTATTCCGGCATTCGCTGATGGTATGGATATAGTAGAAAATTCAACTATGAGTGGCAAGAAAGATTTTATTAAACTACAAAATGCCGCAAAACAAGTTGACCTACGAATCAACAGAAATAAAACAAAATATATAGCTACAACAATAACAGAACGACAAGTGAGAATATGACAGAACGTGAAAATGGACCAATACAACTTTAAAAGGATTCATCAGTATAACATATTTGGGATTTACGATCACCTCTGATGACAAAATTACACAATAGATTAAAAACAGAATACAAAGAGGTAATCGTAGCTAGTTTGCGCTACAAAAGAGAATGAAATCTAAAAATGTATGTCATATGAAAACAAAAACTACAGAGTAAGAATTAATCGGTAATTAAAGAATTACATAACATACTAGAGATAATAAAAATATGCGAAACTCGAAAATATTGAGATGGACTGGTTATTTCAAGATTCAAGCTCAAAGTGTCGTCAGGTTGATGTGGAAAGAGACCCCAAAGGAAAAGCGGCCGCTGGGAAGACAAAGGATATAGTGGAGAGATAATAATGCTGCAGATTTACGTAGCCTAAATATCGAACGTGGAGATAAACTATTGATGGACCATAGCAATTAAATACACAATTTGAAGTCAGTGAAGACCCACATCGGGTTGTAGTGATAGACAGAGAGAGAATTCTGTCATAGAAGCACCAGGTTTTTCCACTTTTTTTATATGCTGTATTGTTTTGTTTTAATATTTTCTGTTACTTCTTATTTGACTCTATTATATTATATTCTTTCCCATATTTGTAATCTCCATTATTGTTGTTTTCTTACAAATATTTTTTTTTATTATCATCTTCGGTAGGTATATCTCTTGACTTTTTATTGCCAGTCTTGTCTTCTCTTCTCAATATCTGCTCATACCATCCTTTCCTGTGCTTTTATTGTACTAACGGTGTTTTCATCTTTCACTCCCCTTTTGCATTTGTCACTCACTTTGTTGCATTGTCATGGTTGATTGTACCTGTTCACTTTCTTCATGTTAAACAAAGCTGGGGAAAAATTAAGTCTAATGTCTTAGTCGGAGCCAAGGCAGTTCTTGGTGAAAGAAATATAAATAAAAATAAATCGTTCCCAAGGCCGTTCCCATAATTACAAGTAAATAAGAAACGAAACACATGTACTTGTAAGAAAAATAAAAAATATTCACTGGGAACGCTTTTCGAAAGAAATGGAGCATGATTTTTATGGTCTGCAAAAGAAAATATGGCGCTTTATACGAGGTCAAGGAAATAATAGAACCAAAATACATAGAAAAGTATGCATGGATTGACTACCTAAAAAAGCTCTATGCAGAGGAAAGACAAACGACTCTGGACCCAGAGACACCAGAAATTACCACAAATGAAGAAGTTAATATAAATACGCCAGAAGGTCTAAAAACACTTGACAAGTTGAAGAAAATATTGTGGAGCAGTAATGACAGAACAATTAACAACATTAATTAACAAAAGTATAAAGCATAATAAAACACGAAGAATGGAGAATGAGCGGATTAATTCTATTATTCAAAAAAGGAGATAAAAAACAGCCAGAAAACTACAGAGATGTAAACTCGTTAAATACTACCCTAAAACTTACAACTAAAATTTTACAAGAACTAATAAATCAAAGGATAAGTTTAGCAGATGAACAACAGGGTTTTCGTACTGTAAGATCCTGTACAGATGCAATATTCGTCATAAAGCAAATTACTGAGAAATCACTAGAGTATAATAGACCAGCATTTCTATGTCTGATTAACTTAAAGAAATCATTTGACAGAGTAAGACTCAAATATGTAATTCATCTTCTGTAGAACAGAGAAGTTCCCCTAAATATCATAAAAACATCTAACAAAACAACAAAATTGAAGTCAGAATAGATGGACAACTTACAGAACCTATAGAAATAGGTTCTGTAAGTTGTCTCCCTATGCTCTTCAATTTAATCATGGATGAAATCATCAAAAGTGTCAACAAAGGAAGATGATACAGAATGGGAAACAAAGAAGTAAAAATACTGTTAGGTACGTATATGACACAACATTGATAGCCCAAGATGAAGATATTCTGCAAAGATTGGTCTACAGATTTAATATAACAGCAAAATAATTTAATATGAAAATCTCATCTCAGAAAACTAAAACAATAGTAATGAGCAAAGAACCAATCACATGTAAAATAGAAATTGGTGGCTTCCGTCTTGAACAAGTAATAGAAATAGAATACCTTGGAATTAAACTGTCCAACTATAGAGATCTTGACAAAGAAGTGAGAGATCAAGTACAAAAAGCAAATAGACTGGCAGTCTGCCTTAATAACACTATATGACGAAACAGATAAATTAACACTAAGATGAAGTCAAGAATTTTTAAATCCAGGCTACTAGAAATGGCAGAGATGAGAGTACTGAGAAGAATTACAAAAAATAAGCTGAGAGATCGAAAGAGAAGTGAAGACATTAGAAGAAAATGTAACGTACAGTGTATAAATGAATGGACACAAAATTGAAAAAAAGAATGAAATAACCACATAAGCAGAATGGGGGAGACCCATGTGGTCAAAATAGCAAGAGGTAAATCACCAATCGCCAAAAAAAGTATCGGACGATCGTGCAAAAGTTGGAGTTCCATAAAGGTATTAATCCACCACTGAACAAGCAGAATTGCTTATAAACAGGAAGAAGAAGATTGTACCTGCATGTCTAATGAAGGTCAAGATGTGCTTTGCGACTTCGGCGTTTCAATGTTAACTGTCAAGGTTCTCTGGGATAGTACCGATTAATGTATCTAGATCTGTACAAAGTAAAAATGTGCCGAAGATTTTTCTAGATACTATAGGCCAGTCACTATGCTAGTATGATTTGACATACGCAAATACATAGACTGACAATGCGAAAATTAAGTATTGTGTACAGGTAAATTCAGTAAGAACTGAAGAGATCCTTATAAAAACCGTATACCTGTCGCTATACCAAGGTCACATAGATGCTGTCAAACGATGCTTTGACGTACGCTAATATATGGACTGCCAACGTAACTGTTGTGTACAGGTAAATTTGGTAGGAACTGGTGTATTCATAAATCAAGTGATAATACTGATTCATATAACCTACTAGCATCGTTAAGTCGGTGGCTAATGAGGAATATCTCAACTATGTTTGGTTTGCCTTAATTAGCCGACCAAGTGGATGGAAAAACAGGAAAATTCCCCAGGAACCACGGGTGAAACAGCGTGATCTCAAGGTTTGGTGCAACGTAAAATCTACATTGTGGGGCTAAGGGGTTGCTTAGTACCTACTATATGGACTCCGGGTATCAGGCGACACCCAACTGTCATGGTTAATGACATGCGGAGCTTCTTCCAACATGTGGAGCTTTGCAGGGAATAACCATCCATTCTCCAGATTTTCGTACGACACGAATGCACCAATAACAAGGAGACAAAGAAGAGTAACAACGCAGCATCAGTCATTCAGAAACTATGGAACAGAAAGAGATCTAGTGAGCTATCATGAGTGACGTAGCGAGTACCTCTTGAAGTAAGGTCTCAACTCAAAAGAGGCTTGACAGCAGGCGTAACAACTCAGCAGCAGGCATCCGGAAACTATGAAACTAAATTCTGCTTCAGACCGTACTACTAAAAATAAATAGGAGTTACTGAAAAGTGGTCAGGAAAGCAGCAATAGAATTCAGCAAGGATCGAAAAAGGTCTAGTGGGCTAGCATGAGCTACGCAACGAGTACCTCTTGAGGCAAGGCCTTGACTCAAAACAGGCTCAACAGCAGGCGTTTAATCCTATTCGGGAGCCACAAACATAGATGCACGATGTACATATATCTTTCAGGTCACGACCGTCGAAAAATCTATGGTGCCCATCCACCTATAGCAAACTATCCTGCTGTACCTTATGCTGCTCTAGCGATGTAAAAGGGCAATATTGGTATTATAGTTTATACTTTTATTGCGGCTGAAGATAGAATTCTATTGGTAGATTAATGTTTACCATAGATCCATTTCGGAACATAAAACTACCATCATTTTCATTTCTCTTTCCAACAAGATTTAATTGAGAAATTTTCCCCGTATTCCTTCGCGACCATAAAGGATACAAAATAGTTAGATACATATAGAGAGTTAAAGTAAATTCAACTAAAATGGATTTTTATTTCGTTTTCAACAATTGTTATAACACTAATTTACATTTAAAATGATATTGATTAGTGTTAGAAATAAATATTACACTTAAAATTAGGAATTTTTCAAATTAATACTCTCACATTGGCATGACGTAACTTTATTTCGTCAATAACATTTAATTTCACTATACCTCAAGAGACAGTAATTCTTAAGTGAACACAGATATTATTCAATTATAGCTTACACATGTCTAGTAGTTCCTGCCCAATAACAGACTACAAAAAAAAATGTTGAGACACTCAAGTAGTCTGTATAATCACGTAATATAAATATTAAACTTATTACTAAAATAAATAATTATAACAAAAATGAAATACGGGAATACAATTAAAATTAATGTGAATTTACCGTTAAGGCGTAATTTTTTAAGTGATAGATGATAAATCATTGATTCATCCAATTAGGAAGCAATTATAAACAGTACAAAAAGCACAATTCAACTCAGCATTTGTATATTATATGTTCCATTAACCAGAAATGGATATGAACAGTTTCTAACACTTTGGGGATATGACGGATTCACAAAGGTAAAAAAATTCTTTTGAACATATAAAGTACAGACGTATCTTGAACACACTTACATAGGGAGAAGCTGCTCGTGCAATCTTCGAATGAAACCTCCGAAAAGTGATCGATTCAATCAATTCTGCAATATTGAAAGTGAGACTCGGCAAATCAATCGAGTTTAAGCAAGGCACCTTCGCTTGGTACACAGTAATTCACTCTCCACAATATCGTAGAAAAGTAGTCAGGGTTTTTCAGGTAGGGGTGACAATTAATTATATGAAAATATTTATCATATAATTATATGATAATTATTTTACCCATGTCTCAAATCTGGGATCCCATCATGTAAGGGAAATGGAGGGAAGGGAGGAGGGGGAGGAGTAACAATCTAAAAAAAACATAGATTTAGCTGGATCCGGTTGATAGTATCTTGTAAGGGCCATGTAAAAGCCTATTAATCTGGTTTACAAATGAAAAATGGTCAATGGTCTTGAAGGACGAATACAACACGCGTGTATATCTGTCGGGCAGAGCAGAAGAACCAAAAAGGGGAATCTGGCCTCTCTAGTTTAGTAAACCAGCTAGTATAATGGAAGAAAACCCTGACAGAAAAATTACCAGGTCCTCCTGGAATTGGAGTTGGTTTGACTTGCGTGCAACACGTCATCTAAAAAATTAACCGCAAAAGTTCTTAAGAAAGAAAATCGGACAAATCAAATGGAAATCGATACTGCATACGGAAGAGGACTATGATTTTTGGAGCCTGGAATGTGAGAAGTTTAACCAGTAAATATAAGAATGTAACACCAGAACTGAAAACACAACGTAGACATTGTCTCACTTACAGAAACTAAAAAGATGGACAGAAATGATTACATCCATATATACCCAGCTAAGGCAGGAACAACAACTATATTTAAGCGATGTCTAAAAGGAGAAAATATCCCAAATTAATGCAAGCATTTATTTAATCGATATACACAAAAGGCAGTAGATCGGAGTGTAGAAACTACCGAGGTATTAGTATTTTGTGATCAATTAGATGTATATATGAAACAATTAAGAGACAAAGAGAAAAATTAAAGGCTATACAGATTGATTACCGAAGAAGAAGCTGTAGGATCTCCAAACTCAAACAGACCTAAGGAGTGATGAGATCAGAAGGAGGATGCAAATAGAAGACAATAGTCTGGATCCCGTTAATACGAAGCAGCTTATGTGGTATGGACACCTTCAGACTGCAGCGAGGGAATTGGGTCAAAATGACTGGATTGACATAAATCGCTGGTGCAAAGGAAGGGGTTTGCGATGTAACAGACTTGCTGTGTAAGTATTTAATAATGACAATCATATTATATTGGTTATATGAAAGCGAAAATATATATCCTCTCTGATAGTCAGACAGCGATATCGATGCAAATCCAACTTAGTCTGAAATGTATGTAGTTTATCCGGCAACATGACTGATTGATCATGTGGACACCAAAAATAAGGACATTGAAGAAAATTAAGTCTGCCCAGGCTCAAATCATTGCTTTATAGAAATCAATTGGACTTAGATAAACCAACATATTCGATAAGGCCAGGCTCGACTTGTAATTTAAATCCGATTTGTTTTATTTCAGAAAACAACAAATTATAGTAACGTTTCACAATGGGCGTATTTGTTAAATTTTACGAAAATATATGTAATTAAGAATTGTTTTAAAATGTATCAACATTTTGCAGAACATTTCGCTGGTACACGCTGTAAAGATTGCACTACGACAAAACTTTCAAAAAAATTCGAAGAAAGTATGGCACAATTCCTTAGCATCTATGACTGTCTTTTCTACATGATAGTATACAGTACTCTATTCTTAATATCCAAACTAAAAGTTGTTCAAAAAACATGTAAGAACAATGAGTTACTTATTTTTAAACTTTAATTTTTGTATTTTTAAAAGAATATAACAATATTATAATAGAGTATTTTTAGACATACTAATATATATGGTAATTTTTGGATCAATATACTAGTTACATGTAATGAACAAGGAACAACTTTCTTCTTACAGGTAAGGTACAAAAATAAATTCTCACGGAATGTAATATTTTCAATTAAAAAGATAGAGTTCTAAATTATATAAATAAGCTATTTTTCGTTCTAATCCAAAGTATACTACCAAAGATCTGATTAATTATAAATATTAGGCCCAAAATTTTATTAAATGCTTTAAAGAAACCGTCTAACTACTAAATTTATTATTATTATATCTAGAGCTATGATGAAGAGTAAACGTAGCAAACTGCAAGCATATTGTTAAATTCAATTAAAAAGGTCAATTAAAATGTATATGTAAATGTATATATTTTTCTATACCACAATAGTTTTGGATCACTTTAATTGGAAGTGACGTCATACAACCATGTTAGGGTATGTCATAGACATATAATATAGGATAGACTGATGGTTGCAATAGTAGCCCATTCCCCCTAAAAGGTTCCTATTAGGTTCCGATTTTCTAGCATCTTAATGTCTTCTGGTAGGGATCAATAAATGAGCGTCACTGAGCCACGAAACATATGTTTTTGTACTATCATTTATTGACCAACTCGATACACCGGCGATTCCTAATTCAAAGCCCAGATCCAGATTGGATTTTATATAGCTGCGTTTGAAAAATTTCTGACTGAAGCGTGACTTGAATCATTAACCTAAAAAACTGCTCACATCAAGGCGAGTATTCCAGCCCTGAGCCATCGAGTTGACAAAAAAAAAACGGCGCGTGGCACTAGGGGAACGCGGACAGAAGTGAATAATTCTTATAGCGCGTTATTACTATATGTAATGGGCGATCTGAACGCCAAGGTAGGTCAGGGTAAAGTTGGAGAAAATGTCGGTAAATATGGCTTAGGTAACAGAAATGAAAGGGGTGACCGTTTAGTTCAGTTTTGTCAAAGTGAAGATTTAATAATAACTAATACATTCTTTAAATTGCCCCCAAGGCGACTGTATACGTGGACGTCACAACACACTCAAGAAAAAGTAATCAGAAACCAAATAGATTACCTAATGGTGACAAAAAGATACCGTAATGCCGTGAAATCTACTAAAACTTATCCTGGAGCTGATATCGGTTCGGATTATAATCCAGTAGTATCTGTGATAGAAGCTAGACCAAAGAAAATAAGAAAAACCATCATCCCAGCGTTAGACTTAAGCCAGCTAAAAAGTGAACACCTACGACAAACAGTGCAAGAAGAAATAAACACCAGCCTCTAAATAGCAGAAAGTCAAATCCGCAGAACAGACAACATAGATGAAAAACTTAAGTATATAAACACTACAATAAGAACTACGGGAAAGAAACACCTAACCAGATCTGCAAAGAAACACAAGGTATGGATGACACCAGACATACTAGAACTAATGGATGAAAGACGTAAAATGAAGAATAATGCACAAAAATACAGAGAGGTTGATAAGAACATAAAGCAAAGAATAAAGAAGGCCAAAGAATTATGGATTGAAGAACAATATGTAGAAATGGAAAACTATGAAAGAAAATGTGACACATTCAATGTACATAAAAAAGTAAAAGAAATTACAGGAACTCAAGGAAGACATCAAATAAGTTTGCTTAAGAACAAAGACGGAAAGATTATTATAGATTTAACAGAAAAAATTAATAGATGGAGTGAATACATAAGAGAATTGTTTTAGAACAACAGAAATCCTAAAATGTGAAGTAGAAGCGGCACTTAGAAATTCCAAAACTGGAAAGGCAAATGGACCTGATGAGGTTCCTACTGAATTGTTAAAGCTCTTGGATGATGACTCAATAGTTATAATATTGCACTTATTTAACACAATATACAAAACTGGTATTATACCTCAAGAGTGGCTGTTGTCTACATTCGTTACACTGCCGAAGAAATCCAATGCAAAAGAATGTTTAGAACATCGAACAATATCTTTAATGAGCCATCTACTAAAGATATTTCTAAAAGTTATCCACAACTGAGATTATCAAAAGTTGGATTCAGATATTAGTGATACACAGATGGGGTTCACAAAGGGATTAGGTACTCGAGAAGCTCTCTTCGGTTTGAATGTTCTTACACAAAGATGCCTAGACGTTAATCAGGAAGTACATGCATGTTTTATCGATTTTGAAAAAGCGTTTGACAGAGTACGCCATGATAAGCTAAGAGACCTTCTTGAAAGAAAGGACATAGATAATAAAGATCTACGAATAATTCTCAATCTATATTGGAATCAGAAAGCTAACATCAAAATAGAAAATGAGATATCACAAGCAATAGAAATACGTAGAGGAGTACGACAGGGATGCATTTTGTCACCGCTACTATGTAATGTTTATAGTGAAAGCATCTGCCAGGAAACTCTTCTGCAAGCAAACGAAGGAATCGTAATCAATGGAGAGGTTGTAAATAATATTCGATACGCAGACGACACTGTACTAGTCGCAAGCATAGTAGAAGAATTACAACGATTACTTACAAATATAAATATTGCCTGCAACAATTATGGCATAAGTATCAATATCAAAAAAACCAAGTATGTGGTCTTCAGTAAGAACATGACACAACCAGCACATATTAGTATAAACGGCATTCAAATTGAAAAAGTATCAAGTTGCAAATACTTGGGTACTTCAATAAACGAAACTGGAGACCAAAACAATGAAATAAAAAGACGTATCGAAATTGCCAGGGCCACTTTCATAAATATGAGGAAATTCTTCTGCAACAGAGATATAAGCATCCCTCTCCGATTAAGAGTGCTAATGGGCTACGTATTTAACACGCTATTATACGGTGTAAAGGCATGGACTCTCAAGCGGAATAATATAAAAAATATTGAAAGTTTTGAGATGTGGTGCTACCGTCGAATGCTGAAGATAAGTTGGGTCGAAAGAGTTATAAACTTTGAATTAATGCGAAGGATAGGAAAAGACCCAGAAATTTTGTCAACGATCAAACGAAGAAAACTCGAATATTTGAGCCACCTGATGAGAGGACATAAATACGCATTACTTCAAAATATAATGCAAGGAAAAATAGAAGGAAAACGGAATCCAGGCCGTAGAAGAATGTCATGGTTGCGTAATTTGAGAGTGGTTTGGCTGTACCACTAATGAACTCTTTAGATCAGCTGTAAACAAGGTCAGGATAGCCTTGATGATTTCCAATATCCGATAGGAATGGCACAAGGAGAAGAAGACTATATGTGGGGTAATGAAATTGTATGTCTTCTTAGTACTGAATTATTAACATTTTTTATAACAATACCACATTAATTTCTTTAAAATTTAAAAAATCTTCATTTTTTCTTTAAAAATTTTGGTTAATGATTTTAGTAATATTCAAAATTTGGTAAATATAATATAGAATTTATTCAAAATTTACATTTTCAATATTATTTTGTATTTATGTTTAGTGACTTCATTTTGATGATCATTATATTTCATTATAATGGATTTCAAAAACAAAATTTTTCTCCTGAATCGACCTCCAGTCGTTCGTGTGAAAAGTAAAAAAGTAAATAGACGTAAACTTAGCCACGGTTTTAGTGACGTCAATCCAAAGGAGCATTAAATTACTGTTTGTATGTGAAAATAAATTTCATCATATTTTCTAAAGTTGATATAAAAAAAGTTACCAAAAAATAAAATGACGTTTACTAAACGTCACTTTATTTTTATAATAAGTATACATGAATGTACATATATTATGTATATTACTGTATAACGCAAGGTTACTGCACGCGTCTCGATATTTCGCGTAATGCTAAATATTATTTCGGACCCGTGCAAACATATTATACCAAGCGATAAGAAGTATTCACTTTAAAAGTTTGTTTTTAATCATGAAAGTAGTACGTTGGTAATGTAGAACAATCATAACATTGTTCACTATTAATTTTTGATTTGTTGTAGCTTCCTAAACAGACTTGGTATCAAAAGCATTGGTATCAGTTTTGAGACACCCTCTATAAAAAGAAAACATTTGGTCAATATTTCTCTTCTTTCTAATTTGTGGTATACTTTAAGTGAACTCGTTAAGCAGATATTAATTATGTTAGATTGCAGCTTGCTTCGAGCTTACTCCACTTACGATCTTTCAAGATCAAACGCGGAATAAATAAAAAGGGCAGAAATATCGTAGTGATTAATTTGGTATGATTTAAGCTTAAAATAGTTGGCCATTTTGGCATACAGAATGCATCACCATTTGTAAAAATTAAATATATTCCGAACAAAATTATTTTAGGTAAAATATTTAAAAATATTTTCCAATTTCGTTTTAGGTGTCCTACATGTTTGAAATTTTGTGGTATTACAAATGTTGTATTACTTATTTCTTGATCTTTTAAAAATATACAACTGTCGGTACTTGCATATATAGTATTGCTTAAAATAAACAGTACTGCAACTGAAACATAGATGTCTCTTTGTGCGCGCTGTCATATTCTAACTAACTAGTATAGACCTGTCAAGTAATCCTTAAACAATTAATTATTAAGGCCTAGCCTTATTAAGGTAGGTGCAAGAACATAAAGGAATTATGGTAACTATCTTGCGGATAGACTTGCTAAGGCAGGAGTAGTACTCTTTTGATCAGACCAGAACTATTTCGCGGTATTCCGAAAAGACAAATCGAGAAAGATGTACGAAAACGGAAAAAGAAACTTCGTACAGCCTAGTCGAACAATGTTTTCTAGGCCAAAAGCCGGAAAAAAAGATATAAACGTCTGTTGGCTGTCAAGAAAAAGACTATAGAGCTTCAAGATGCTGAAATCTTTGAAATCTACAATCTAAAATTGTAGTCTAAATAGGAGGAAGAAAATCTTCTTCTTCTTCCTATGCCGTCCCCATTAACGGAGGTTGACGACCACATTTTTAAAAGCTTCTATGTGTTTTGCAACGTGGAATAATTCGTCTACAGTCATGTTTGTCCAGTCTCGAATATTTCGCAGCCATGACTTCCTCTTTCTACCTATTCCCTTTTTGTCATCGACTCTACCCTGCATGATGACCTGCAGAAGACTATATTTATTATTTCTCAGTATGAAGAGGAAGAAAATAAGACTAATAAAATAAAAATAAGAATAACAAAATAAGATTTATCACAATTAAATTCGAAATTATTTCATTTCATCAAGCATTTTTCAAGATGTTTTACCGCTCAATTTAGACATAATAGTATCTCAATTTCTTTAAATTCTTAATATCATTACAATGGGAAAATTGTCGAATGTTTAATTACAGGCGAAGAGAAAATTGTCCAAGGGCAATTTTTTACATAGTCTAGGCACAGGTGCAATGTCACTTATGTCTATTTAGCATGTCGTTTGGACTCTTTTTACTTAAGTCAAACTGGTTATCTAATGATGTTCAGGGCTAAATTATTATGATGGTTTATCAGTGTCTGTTCATATCGTTGGCTAAATGTGGTGGTTTCTTCCTTTACGGTTGTCATTTTGAAGACTTGGGCAATGGTATCGTTTGGCACTTAGCTTTCAGCATTAGTTATCGTAGGGAGGACTTCGGAATAAAATATTTCCAGTATATGGATACTAGACCTAGCTGTGGTTCCCCACAATTAAATTCGATAACTCCGAACATCCATCAAAATACATTTGTATACCACAGCTTTGTTTTTTATTGATATATTTGATAAACGAATCAATATAGTTTCATGAGTTGAAGTTTAACTTTTGTTTTCTCAGTAAAAATGTTTCCTCCATATTAATCTACGATCGACTTTCATTTCTAAGCAGTTTATGTGTTTTTCTGCGCCGGTGTAGACCTTTTAAGGATAATGGAGTACACTTTCACTTGTGGATGGCACTTGGAAGATTGAATACTTTTTCGATAATTCGCACACGCCACATTTTTAACTAATTTAGTATTGCATCTACGTGAGTTTGAACTCTGAGTAATGCTATGACTGGGTCTTCGTGCGAATAAAGTACAGCTGTGTAGTGTCATCTGCGTTTGTTACTGTAGTGACTTCTGAAGATGTAGATTAATCCGCAGTGAATATAGGATACAGTACCGGTATAAGTACGCTTCCATGTGGAACTCCAACTAATTGAGTAAAAACTGGTTACAAGGTAAAATACTTTTCGTTTTAACAAAAATGTCTTATTTTTTATGATGCATTCTGTATGTAGCCGAAAAATAAAAATTTAGCAAAAATAACAAAATGTACATGAATAAATAAAAAAATAAATTAAATTTACAATTAATTGTCAGTAACGAAAGATTTTCCGAATATTTTAACAATTATGTAAAACTATGAGAATAATGGAACGATTTTTTTGGATTTTATAAATAAACATAATAAATATTTTCAGAAAAAGGTCATATAAATTGTAAAATAAAGCTTAAAGATTTCATTATTTTTGCGATAGATAATTTTGAGTTAAATTTTATATCATGCAATCAATTCAGCGTAAATAAACTCGTTTTAATGTTTTAATAAACACATGAAACACCAGTTTAAAGCTTTATAGTTTCAAGTTGAAAGTATATTAGAGGCATTTAAGAATAAATTATGAGAGGTAAAAAAGTTTTTAAAATTGTTAACAAAGTCTACCGATCTGGACGTTGAAATGGTAATAAAGGATTTATTTTACAATTTATGACATATTTCCATTGACAAAATGCATTTGAAATACAAAACAGAGATTATGTATATCGAACGACAGAAGAGAAATCTCTTGGAATGACAATTATAAAAATATTCTAATTTGAGAAAAAGTGAATAATACTAAAAACATAAAAATGTAAAAATAGTTACCTTAAAAATAGATAGTCACAAGGATAGATTACAAATCTTTTCATTTAATATTAACAGTCAAATCTCTTTCTATATGGACTTTTTAAATATAGGATTTCGCTATTCTATTTATATTTGTACGCTAAAAATTCTATACGTATCTCATATTAGAATGGAAAAAATTAGACAAAAATAACATCACCGAAACTCTCAACTAAATGTAGGCTTATTTATGTTCTTCAAAGGGTGGTATACAATGTTGGAAGTCTAGGAAATAAACATACAATACACCTGATACATCTTGCAACATACAGTACATTCAACCAACTTCACCTCTAAACGATTAACGAAATTCACAGAAATTCTTTCGTTGTAGTAAAAGGCACGGTAAACTGCACTGGAGTTCTCCATAATGTTTAACACTTTGCTAAATTTTAGGTATAAAATAAATAATATGTGTCATTAACCCGTTATTCATAGTTTTGTATATTTTGTTACATTTTTTGTTAATAAATAGTATTCTTGCATAATGTTATTTAACGTAAATTTGTTTTAGCTACTTGTTTAATATTTTTTTTTATGAAACAAATACTACCGTGCTAAGGATAATTTATATTCAAAGTAGATATGCAAAGTACGAAAATATCACTTTTAATTTTTTTTTCAAAAATACTTTGGAGTAAACTAGAACATTGTCAGAGTGTACCGTTTTTGAGACTTCTGTGATTACGGGTTAAAGTTAGGGTTTTGGTAAATATATCTAACTTTTCATTTTCAAATAAAAATACTTGTACTAAAAATAAAATAATTGTGGGAAACATTTTAATTTGTTTATGTACGGTTTCCAACCATTTCTAAACTTTTTATCAAACATAATTAAATTACAATCGGCATTCCTAATGATCATTAGGCTAATTTGCTTAATGTGTTTAGGATCTTTGTAAGCGGTTATATTATATTTTACCTCTCAAGCACAACAGTTAAAAAGTTTCTGTCACATTGATCGAAACTTAGTATATTGTAATTCAAACGTGTAATTTCAAGTGACCATCATGCCTAGACGTAAGTTGGATATTGATGAATTAATTGCAAATGTGCATAAATACTTTACCATGAAAAGAGACAATGGCAGACCTTTAAAGTCATTATTATGTATAAATCAACGCGTTTGTGACGCATTCGGGATACGTGAAAGTAAGCTAAAAACTGTAATGAAGGCTGTCAGAGATTCTCAAGAAGATCTTACTGTGCCTGAGTATCACGAAGACAAGAAAACAACTCGTAAACATTCTAGGAGCATTGACTTACCTGATGGAGAAAAAATTGAAATTTGCAATACTTTGTATCGAATGCGTGAAAACAATCAACATGTCAGTTTAGAGACTTTACTGGCCAAAATAAGAGAAAGACAAGTTTCTGAAATTAAGAGGACTAGCCTATGGAAAGTGTTGAGAGATTTAGGATTTAAATTCAAAAAATAAAATATTAGGTTACTTTTATGCGAAAGGAGTAGTGTGGTTCATAAAAGAATTAAATTTTTGAGAGAATATACTAGACTTAAATCTGAAAATGCAACATTCGTATAGTTAGATGAGACATGGATATTTGCAAAGGGTGGAATTAAAAGAATTTGGCAAGGCGACAGCATAAAATCCATAAAACACACAGTTAGCGAAGGCAAAAGGAACACATCATTCTTCATGCAGAAGGGAAAGAAGGCTAGAAAACGCAGATTTGATTTTTTCTTTAATACCAAAATCTGCTGATTACCATGAAAACATGAATGCAGATATGTTTGTTAAATAGCTTGAGGAGAAACTGTTACCTAGTCTGAGTGAACCATCAGTTATAGTTTTAGATAATGCACCTTACCATTCAGAGATTTTGTAGAAACAACCAAAACAGTCGTGGAACGTACCGAGCATAAAAAATTGTTTAGTTAAAAATAATATCAATTTTCCAGAATACGCCTTCAAATCAGAGTTACTGGAAATTTCGAAACGTAATGAAAAACCAGTTTATATAGTTGACCAAATTGTATCAAGTTATGGACATCAAGTACTACGGTTACCGCCGTATCACTGCCAGTTTAATCCCATCGAACACATCAGGGGTATATGTAAAAAGTATTATGATAATCAGGTTGGATGCAGTGGATACAGTCACATTGCAGTTAGGGAAATGTGGCAAGAAGCTCTTAAAACTGCATCTCCAGAAATATGGGCCAAAATTGTAAATAAATGTGAAAAATGAATAGAAGAGTGGTGGATCCGGGAAAATAAAATTAGTGAAATTAATCCAGTGATTATAGTTTTATATAATGATAACGGTAGTAAATTTAGTGACGATGATGATGATTTATGAATGTAAATGATCAGTAAGTACACTATTATAATGTTATTTACAAAATAATTGTACAGCAGGTTAACCATCATATTTATATATTCATTATTAGCCAAATAAACAATAATATTTAAAATTCCATTTGAATTTTTGCTGATTTTATACAAATTAACTCTAACTGATAATATAGGCAAAAATATTCTAAACAAAGTAATTAAAAAGATTATGGAGAACTCCAGTGCAGTTTACCGCGCCTTTTACTACAACGAAATGTTTTATATTACATTTATCTATTATTAATATTATCTTACATTTTTGATCTCTAGCTTGTTCATTTATAGAATACTAAATTATATTAAAATTTCAAGTGCTATTCAAAATTGTCTACAGCTCAACGTTTAACAACAAAACTTAGGCCGAAAAATGTTGTGTGTACCTTTAAAAATGACGTACGGTTGCGCTGTTGCCGATTTATAATACGCTCTTTTACTTTAAAGATAAAACTGAATCCAATCTTAAATCCTATATGTTCAGTTCTTTGAATTCCAACGATGTATATTAACATGAGTCTATTATAATAATATAGAAATATTAAGATCATTTAAATTAGATTAAGAATCAATTATATTAAATCTTTCAGAATAAACTAGTGTTTAGGGTTTATTACTAAGTTATGTTCTGTACTTTCCTATTATTCTGGCAAATTAAAAAAAAACACAAAAAAAAAAGAGAAAAACATGGTAAAGAAAAAGCTCTTTTACATCATTAACTATACTTTTGGGTATGGTATACTAGAATCTAAAAAAAAACTTTAAGCGTAAATGGGGCTTGGTCTCCATAAATATGAAAAAGCTATAGATTCTGATAATCATCAAAATATATGTAACCGAACTACTTCACTCTTCTCAGAGTATCTTTCCTTTAGTCGACGTTCTTATTTCTTTATTAAATATATGTTTATGTTTTCCTTTCTAGACTTTCCTTCGGCTTAAAAATTCTCCTCATTTCTAGATACGGCACATTTTGTCTGTTTTATAGTCGCCTGTCATCGAACTGCTGTCATAATTTTGATTTGGTTTTGTGTTTGGTTATTTGCCTGTCTTTCAGTACGTTCTGGTATTTTTCATATATTCTATACTTTAATTTATTTCAGTGATACGGTTGTTTAAGCTATCGATTATTGGTCCTAAATTACATTAAAATCTTATTTAAATAAAAGTCTCTATACTGGCTTTATAAATTCTTGATTTCTTCTCGGTTTCTACATATAGTGTCATTAATTCCTAGCAATATTTTTGCTTTTTGTACTTTCTATCACGTCTCTCTCAAGAATTCCATAACTGGATGGTGCAATCCCAAAGTATTTTAGTTTCATTAGTTGCTCAATCGTGACGTCAACGATTTTTAAGATTTCTGAGTTTTGATGGCGATATTAAATTACATTGCTCTTGTGTTGAATATGTAAACTAGTCTTTGAAGACTACCTTTATCTTGGGTTATAAATACCGCGTCGTCTTCGTAATAGATTATTTTTACTTCTTTGTTCCCCATTCTGTACCCATCTCCTTTTTTGATGACTTTATCCTTGATTAAATTGAGCAGCATGGTGCATGGGGCTTAATGCGTCTGTCTTTGAGTTCTTCTCTGTCGAATACTTTCTTCAAATAAATCAGACACAGAAAGGCTAGTCCATCTTCAGAAATTCAGTCCATCCCCATTAAGGACATACCTACCTCGGCTACCATTGGATACTGACGGACATATCCATTTCTCCTCCAACCAATTCAAAGCCCATATTAATAGTAGGCCCAAAAAGAGGACACTCTACCGATATTTCTCTCGACACTCCTACCATTCTCTCTCCCTCCATTACTCTTGCGTTATCAACTTCTTTACAACCTTCGAGATTCTCCATGCCACCCCAACTAGCCAAAAAAGTCAAAGTCCGCTATAGAAAGTGTTTACAAAGATAATCCGGCTAATTTTACACTCAATTCCACTTAACTTATTGCTTTTCTTGAGCACTCTTTTGGCTGTCCCACCCCACTACAAGAAGCTCATAAATTTTCCTCCAACATAGATGGTATTCATATGGACTTATCCCAGCTCTACACAGGTACAAAGAAAAGATCACTAAAAAACCGTATTACTAGAATCTTGAAAAATTAAAACACAGCCTACCTCCGCTGACATACAAGACTATATTAGTGCCTATTCCGATAATCCCTCTGATGTCGAATCTAATCACAGCACACATAATGAATAGTAATCCTTTTTTTTTCTTCTCTCTGTGCATTTTCACTTCATCTTTTATCTCATTTTCATATTCGAGTTAATTTAGTGGAATTGCGATGGCAATTCTTCACTCGGCTGAAGAGAATCCAATCCTTAACATCATAATTCAAACCAAACATTACAAGCCTACAAGAAACCATTGCAGAAAATTCCAAACTTCCTCATTTAAAACACTTATCCACTATATGAGGACCAATTGCATAAGAGCCAGTGGAGGCACTACTATCTTTATTTCTTCCGACATTTTCTCATCGCATCTTCCAATTTCTTCTAATTTAGAAGCCTATAACTTGCTGGTGCCCCAATAAACTTACAATCTGTAATTTATAAGTCCCTCCAAACTACCCCCATAAAGAGGAAGAATTGCTAAACCTAATATTTGAACTTTCTAGCCCCTACATATATGTCGGGGATTTAAATGCTCATAATGTGTTGTGGGGTTCCAATCACACGTATGCTGGAGGTAAACTTGTCGAAAATGTTATTACTGCGCTGGTACATGTCTGTTAAACACGGGCTCTCACACTTACTTTACTATTTCTACTGGTTACTTTTCCAACATTGATCTAAGCTTTAGCAACCCAACCTTTACATGCTCCTACATTAAGATGGCTTATATCCAATTCGCCAAACACCATTCGCCTTGCTGCTGAGACACACATCAGGAAATCAGTCATTTCAGCTGAACGAAAAAGTGTCACATAGTGGAACTCATCTTGCGAAAACGCTGTGCAGCAGCAAAAATCTGATCTAAAAATTTACAGCAGAAACAAATGTAAGGAGAACCTTATTGCACTAAAAAGCAAGAGCTAAATCTTAACACACTATTAAATTAAGTAAGAAAACTTCATGGAGACAATATATCTCCCCTAAGTTTGGAAAAAGCTTGACGTTTATGGGAAAAAAAAGACAAATACACGACAAAGAAATAATCTTAAAATTTCCAATCTCTTTTTTAATCAAAAGGTTATGATTGATAATCAAGAAATAGCCAAGGTTCTGGCAGAAAACTGAAAAAAAATTTTGCAATAAATCATTACCTAACCCTATATACTCTTCTCTTCCTTCACCCTTTTTTTCCTTCATCTGCAGCTTCACAAGATACCAATTATCTGAACTCTCCTTTAATCTACTCCGAACTAAAATCTGCACTCAAATCCTATAAAAACACAACTGTTGGCTCTGATGACTCTCCCTACAAATTCTTAAAGAAATTGTTACCTTCATATCTAAATTTACTTCTAAAGATCTAGAATAAAATATGGCTTTTTCATGCGTCAATAATATTACCAATAAAAAAAAATGAACTACCTGCCTCACCGATTCTTATTTATAGGCCTATATCTCTTACCTGTATCATGTGCAAAAATTATCAATAAACGTCTTATCTGGTATCTAAAATTATTTTTAAGAACACTTTTCCTTTCGACGACACAGATCCACGCGACAATCCTGTCTCCAGAGTGACATCGCCATGTCAATAAATGAAAGGTATGTAATGGCTGTCGTCATTGACATAGAAGGGGCAATCGATACGATTAGTCGACAAGTTATAATCACCAAGCTAAAGCAACATAATTCACAGGAAATATACTTCATTTTATAGAAAAATTTTTCTCTCAAAGAACCTTCAAAGTTTCTGTAAATGGTGTATTCTCTTCTGTTTATACTCAAATCGATGGCACTCCCCAAGGTTCAGTGTTAAGTCCTACCTTATGTAACCTCGCCATAAGTGGTCTTTGTTTTAATTTAGCTTCTCTTACAAATATGAAGCTTATGCAGATGATTTAATACTATACTGTCATGGTAGTTCAGCTTTCATCAGTTTTAAAATTTTGCAAGCGACAATAAACATAATAATCACCCGGACTCACTCTTGAAGCAGACGGCCTCCGTGATGTAAGACGACAGCTAAATCTCAACCCGCAGCTAGATGACATTCTCAGTGATCCCAACTAGTTTTTTAGAAAAATATCATCATATCAAATATCATAAAATCTAAAATATCATACATTACTTATTAATGCTATTGTACCTCTTGTAATGTTGTTTGTAATCGCCCCTGTGCGAGTGACCAGCAGTTTATTTGGTATCCCATCTTTATCTACATCTATTCTATTCTTCAACTTTTCAAGTGTTTTTTTAACCTTCTGCCTGTTTATGTTAACTTCTTCGTTTGTGGTTATTTCTGGTGTTTCTGGTTCTAAGATCATTTGTTGTCTCTCTGTTATAGTTCCTTTAAATAGCCAATCCATGTTTTCTTTTTTTGTGTTTGGAGTCTTCTATTTCCTTCACTTCCATTCTTTGACCTTTTATAAAGGGTCATATTTTCTTTTGGAGACAATAAAATATTGCTTTTCTTTTGAAAAATGTTCCCAGTGATTTTTTATTTTTCTTAAAAGAGTGTATGTTTTATTTCATATTGCCCTGTAATTGTTGTATTATTAAGAAGTAAAAACATCAAAAGTAATACCCTAACTTAACTTTAAATTCTTTAAAGTTGCAATAAAATCATTAAAACACACTGTATCACACTGACAGGTAGTAGTTGTCAAATATGGCAAGAAATTTAAAAATCTCGATTTGCAAACGCCTCTGCTACGCCCAGTAGATAAGACACATCTTGTGCAATCTGATTGTCTTGTGAAATAAAGTATACCAAGAATGGAGTTTCAATCAAAATTAACTATAAAGTCTTGTTTATATGCTTTAGAATGCTTCAAACATATCAGTAAGATAAGCCATTTTATTTGGAAGAAACATTATTCTGAAAGATTCAATATCATTCTTATAAAAACCCGAATACAAATTACAACCTTTCTTTATATAATCTAATTATTTTACCAAGTTTTCACATCTTATTTTACATAATTAAGACAAACACGGTGACAATGTGCTATTTGACAGAGTTGTCTCTCATAATGACCAGTGGTCCGATAAGTATGTGACAATTTTGAAACTGTGAAATAACAATTAAATTATTTCTAGTGTTTCTACTATTTGCATGACAAATGAATATAAGTATTGCTATTATGTATCCGATATAAATATATTACAATTCCATAAATATGTAAGGGAAGACAATGTTTTAAATCTAATAAGGCTTTTAATATAGAAGTATCTAATTATCAAAGTGTAATAAAATATTATATTAATAAATGAGAAAAATCAGTAAAGGAAATGATTGATTATTTTTCACAGTTAAAACATTTCAAGGAAGGTAGCAAAATATCGGCCTAATGAGTCACGTATTCAAAGTATTTTTAGAGGTAATTCATGACAGAATTCATAAAAAGTGGTAACTGAAAGCTATAAGTATAACCTAGTATATTATACTTGTGTGAAAGTTGATTTAATAATGGGAATCAGGCTGGAAAGCGTTTTATTTTCGTTCATATTTAAAGCGTATTCGAAAAAATCTGGAGCAAGTACTACAGGGCAACATAATTGGAATAAAAATCAACGGTGGCCCTATAAGATACGCACATGATACGGTAGCGACAATAATTTGCAATATCTATGTAAAGTAAATATCTGAGCAAATATCTTGCAATATCTAAGTAAAGTAGTGGCAGCATGAGACAAATAGTTGATACTTTTGTTTCAAGTAGAAAATGGCAAATTTTGTTTACATAACGGGCGTTTTTAGATACTTCATGAAAAATCAGGCGCCATCTAGTACCCTTTAAAGAAAAGAAAGGGACAGATAATGTCATAGCATTCTGTTTGCTTCTATTTGATTCAGAATGTACTAGTGTCTTACAAACTACAGACCGAAAGGTTTTGAATTAAACACCGATAATCGGATGGATATGTTTCTCATCTCGTCCCGAGCAATACCTGAAACACAGTTCGGATTTAGATCCAAACACTCGTGTGAAATTCAGGTACTGCGATTAGCAGTCAATCAAAAAGTATTCAACGGAGAGAAGTAAATAGCAATCGCCTTCCTAGATGTCAGTAAAGCCTTTGAGGGAGTCTGGCATACAATGAATCAATACGGATATAGTGAGGCAATGATATGAGGCCTACTTTCGGACCTAGCTAACAGAAGGTTCAGAGTTCGAATAGGATCAACTCTGTCCAAAGTCGGATGGAACTATGGGGACTGGAGTACCACAAGGAGCGGTATTGTCACGGTATCTATACACCATATATACTCCTACAGGTCCACAAACAATGCTAAGTCTATACGCAGATGGCACGGCAATAGCAGCTAGTAGCATAAACCCTAATACGGCAACAAGATATCTGCAAGAAGCACTAAACTAATTACTGCTGCATACAATGGAAAATAGAACACAGGCAGTCATGTACAAGAAAAGAAGACGCAGACCAGAACAACAAATAAGAATATTCGATACCTACTCCAATCGAATGACAGGAACCAAGTCTAATATCTTAGGGTCAAAATGGATAGTAAATTGACCTTTACAGAACACATAAAACAAACAATTAACAAAGTAAAAGCCCTAAGACGTCATGTCTCAACAGGAAAAAATACAAACAGCCCAAAATCACATAATAAGGGAGGCAGTCAACATACCTAAATACGTCTCATTAAAATAGTTAATTAGAGAGATAAACCAAAAGCATCCTAAGAACAATAAACAAGAGGCACACGAAATATACAACAATCTCAGAAATCACCCAAGCCAGAACGTTAAGACAGTTAACTGACTATCTCTGAAAAGAGAGTCACAGAGTAAGTAATAAAATACGATAACAAAATGGACAAAAAAAAAACGAGCACTTGCTCAACATTTTATTTTCTTTTGTTTAGTTATATTTGATTTAACTAACCATTTTGCTATTTTCTAAACAAAAAAAAAAGAACAGGCTCAACAAAAATATATACACAAAGTGAGCGAGGGCCGTGTATACCAGGGAATGCACCTTTCACCACTATTTTTCATTCTTCTTTTATTTTATCTATTTAACAATGCTAACCCCCTTATGTTACACCAAGATATAGTAAACACCACGGAAAAGCCACAAATTTCTAAACCAAAACGCCCTTCAGGCAAGAGAGAAACCCTTTAGGTAGGTCCAAGAGACCAATAACGCAAAATCTAAGCATTGAACAAGTATGGGTTCGACGGCCGACCCATCAGGCACCCAGCCGGCGAGGAGAACAAAATTTATTTTGCCAATTCGACGGCTGTGTGACCGAGCACACACAATCCGGACAGCGGACACCGACTTAGGTAAATGTCTCACTGTCTGAAACACATATTTTTTGGGGACACAAGTCCCAGGTCAAGCAAACTTAAAATTCAGTCATTTCATAAGGAGAAAAGCTGTTTTTAAGCTGCTAAAGTTAGGTGGCCTAACCACATCAAATAAAACAGAGGCTGTCCCATTACTCAGGACATCCAAAGTAACGATCAGTGCAAAGCCTACCCATTCATTATGTGTTGCGAAGAGAAGGGGTGCATGGATAGCTTGGGGATCAGACAGGTAATACTCCATTACGGAGTGTGACCGGTTTGATCTTCGGACATGTGGGTCCCACTATTTCATTAGAACGTACATGTCTCTCTGCGTTGTATGATTGTGTGTGTGTATGATCATCTCGTCTGCAGACAAGTAGATATAAATATTCCTGTTCATATATTTTTGTACATTATTTGCATAGTTTTGATTAAAGCAAAAAGTTGCAAATTATTTTTAAATGACGGGCTTTAAATGACTTTAAAGCAAATTATCTTGCAAGATAAATAGTATTATAGCACGCTTCAACTTATCCGAACGACTTTTGCTCTCCCATACTTAAACTTATCCTAGTGGGAGTGCATATATAGATATTTACTCCCAATTATCTATAATTATATCCCAAACATTCCCGATCAATTGACAGGTATAAAGTGTCACTAAAATGAGCTGTCCTTTAGAAAATGAGTTTTTGTTTCGTTATATATAGAAACCAGAATATATATAAAGTGCATATAGATGCATATATTGCATATTTTTGCTCGTTTCAATCAACATTGGATATTTAAGCTGAACGAGACATTTTTCATATTTTGCAAAAAATAAATTATATAAAAGTTTAAAATTTTCCTCTCTTAGTTGCAATTTTATAACTTGGATATGAACGAGCTCATTATCTATATAAAATTTCCCATTATTATCTGAATTTAATAATTATGGGTTTTCCAAGAAAGACTATTTTATTAGCATAGCAAGTCGTAGGTACCGGCCTGCTTTTAAGGGTCTAATTATTTTGTCAGTTTCTGGCAAACATTGGTTTAAGCGTTGTAGGGTGTTTAATATTTTTAAAGTGTTTGTTATATATTAAATTTAAATATGTCAACCATTGTCTACCATTCAAAAAATTGTTTGGATAAAGTGTTTTCCCGAGTTAAAATTAAGTGAAGATAAAGTATTTTGCAAGGCTTGCTCCAAAATCGTAAGTTACATTCATTTTCACACTTTATTTCTTAAATGTGGAATTGACAAACAAAAGCATCGGTCCCAAAAAAGAAATTTCTTAAGGAAGAGTATTTTTATTGAACAAATTCGCTTTTACTTTTATAAAGACGGACATAGAGAGAAGCATCAAAATACAAAAATTTATTAAATTGTAGATAATTCCGCTTTTGAACATTTTTTTCTACAGATTTTCTGTGAGAAGTTTCAAGTCGAACTAGATTTAAAAACTGCGACTCATAAGTTGAAGCTAAAAAACATTGAATTAGTACCCGTTCAGCAGTCGATTCATACATCTCTCCAAAATGTTCAAGATCAAGATGAATCAAAAAGAGAAAAATGTTTGTTTAATCAAGACCTGTGTAAAGCTCTGTTTGCAACAAACATTCCGTTAAAAAAATTCAAAATGCACATTTTAAGCAATTTTTGCAAAAATATTCCTAACGAGGTAACATTAAGAAAGAGCAATGTGAATGTATTGTATGGCTGAGTAATTGAGGAAATTAAAGTTTCTTTAAGCGATAACAACTGTTACGTAATTGTCGATGAAAGTACAGATGCACGCGGCGGATGTGGTGCATCTTACAATCGGCGCCTTAAACGAGGATGAACCAGGAAAACCTTATTTAATAGCTGCAAAACAACTGGAGAAAACCAATAATATGACTGTAAGCCGTTTCATTCGCGAAAACTCCCTTTCTTTTTGCCAAAAGAAATAAAAGTAATTTTTTTAAAATATTTTTATCAGATGCCGCGCCGTATGTGGTAAAGGCGACAAAATTTGAAAACATTTTATCCAAATATGGTACACGTTACTTGTCTTCTACATGGCATAAACAGAGTAGCAGAAGTTCTTGGAAGTGAATTTGAATTAGTCAATAAATTAACTTCAGGCGTTAAAATAAAAAAGTATTTTTGAAAGCACATTTACGTGTGCAGATCAGTAAAGAAAAATTACCAGGAGTAAGCTTGCAGCAAAGGCCCATAATTACAAGATGAGGAACATTGATTAAAGCAGCAATTTTCTACGCAAATGATATGGATGTCATAAAAGATGTGTTAGATATTCAAAACGACTCATAGTGTGTAATTGAAAGTTAAGAACTTTTCAAGTAATGTAAAAATTACTAAAGAACTTATGTTCATAAAAGTTAATTTTAGTTTTTTACCAGATCTAATCAAGTCATTAGAACAAAGGACACATTTTTAATGATAGAAGGCAAAAGTTTTTAGTTGAAAATTTTGAAAAATATTTCATTATGAATTCATACTACATATTATAATCTTCTAGATTCTTACTTATAATATCAGTTTGTGTGTCATTTCATTTATTTTTATGTGAAAAATGAGTATTTTAAACATAAATATTTATTATTTTCTTTTATTTTTGAATATTTTTAATATGCATTTGCATACTTAGGCAAATTTACAAAAAATAGCTGCATATTTTTAGTAAAAGTAATCCTCTCTAGTTATAAATATTAATTTGCCCAAACGATATAACCAAATTAGATCAAATATGGTTGAAATATATAACTAGGGCTAAACTATACAAAAATTGTTTCAAAAAAGCCACAGACAGACGAAACACAGGCCATTCCTTTGTCGCATATGTTTTTTATCAGCTATTGCTGCAATTTTATTTATTAACAACGTCTCAACCTCGATAAGCGATCACTACTTCGAAAATATCTGAAATATTTTTATTGCCAATATAGCTTTTTTTAGAAAACATCATCTGGATTAAATACTAGTTTAATTGCTTAAACGTTTTATAAAGTAGTGACCTAATTGATGAATTGGGGCACATAATTTCAAAGAAATTACTTCGGGTAAATTTTTAAAGTTTTTTTTATTAAATATATTATATAAAAAATTACTTTATTGACAGCTTCTGTGTCTATTAACAATTAAGAATCTACACGTACATAAGATATTGTAAATAGGGCATCATTTTTAGTTTTTATATTAAGCTCTTTAAAGCTTCGATTTTATTAGAGATGAGCCCAAATTTTTATTCTCTATAATTTTCATTTAGTTTATAGTTTCCAAATAAAGCAAATTTCTTGGAAATATGTGTAACCCATCATTATTATTATACTCAAAATATCTTGTCTATTTCAAATCGATAGGGCTCTCCAAAATGAAATTCTTAATCTGACCGTGTTCCACCAAAGGAGTCAGCAATTCATCGTTATCTATTTTGATCCTAATTTTATTTGTATCTAAAAAAGTACACGGAGCTCTTGATAAATCACCGTTATGAGGACTAGCTATGGGTGTATCCAGCGGGGTATAAGGGACGTAAATCCGTAAGACATCAGGCGAAGGATTTCTCGGAGTAGCTCTAGGAGTCGAGTGGCTTGATACACCCCTCTGCAGGCTACTAGTCGCGCCTATGCCCGATCCGGCAGAACTGGCTCCGCCCACTGAGTTGTCCGACATATTGCTGTGAGTGTCCAAGCTGTTCTCGTGAGCTTGTGAGCGCGTTATGGTAGAGAATACTGATAGGTCGGCCGTCGACGTTACACTGGTATCTGCCAGGGATCTTCTGGAGCCGGTGTGCTCACAATCCAAGAGGGAACTAGCATCGTCCATGCTTGGATCGAATGAAAATTTCGAGCCTGAAATAAGAAAAAGTTACCAATATACACAACCCGCCCATACCTTTATATAAACACATTTATTTTTGCTCCAAAACATAATTTTTCGCATAATTAAAATTATTAAACAATTTAGTATTCTCATCGAAATATATTTTAGTTTTATGACTGGTGTTCATATCTCTTAGTGTCTACAAAAAATATTTACATTATTGTGTGACCTTGAGCCAGAAATGTTGCTAAAAACAGAATTATAGCACTGAACTTTGAATTAATGTGTGTTAATAAATGGGTATTAGAATGTGTATCATGGGACACACATTTTCAGAGAACTTTTAAACCAAATTCATATGGATATCATGCTTTTATATCATGAACTCTATTTTCTGTCTATTCCGTTACACGAGGTAAATAGAGTTTGGCAAATGTTTTTTATGGTGAGGTGAGCGAAATTACGTATTTTCACCTTGAGTTAGCGGACTCCTCGACAATTGCGAGGTGGTAGTGTTCTCTGCTAGTAAGACAGACTAACGCCCGTCACTGTTTTATTGCATTTAATAACGTCCGTCACTGTTTTATTGCCTTTAAAATATTTGCGACGAAACTTCATCATTATTGGCAAGTTTGTTATAAGTGAAGGCACACAGTTAAGAGAAGAAATCAATAAAGGTTTGTTTATACCTCCATAAGTACATGGAATATAATTATACAAGTATGTACTTGTAAAAGAGTTACACTGTAACTTTTTTGCAATTTTTCTGATGAACTTTAATTCTCTTTCAATCCTAATCCTTTTAGAAGATTTATAATTTCTTCATATATTCCGAAGTATTGCTTCCTGGCTTAAATTCTTTAAAACTTGGCATTATGGAAAAAGGCGTATAGAGATTTCGTGAGCTGCTACACAAAATCTGCAGGATACATCCTCGATCATTTTGGACGAACACGACTTTTTTCAGTCAATATTGATTTGACGAGCAGCTCCCTTATTATGCGGAACCTAGTAGCAGTCGTTATACGAAGTTAGTATTAAGTAAAATACTTTTCTATTGTTTCTTTTTATGTCAAATGCGCCATATTATAGATCTAAGTATATTCCATCCAGTATTTTACTATTGAGTACCAATGATTTGTGTTTCCTCCGTTTAGAAATTACCTGCTTTATTATTGCAATTCAATATGTTTTAAAAGGGTAACAAGCATATTTATCAAATCAACTTCAACAGCGTAAATTTCCGCCTAAAAGATATTTGGAAAATTTACCTAATATTTTCGATAATATTTACAATTAACATTTGTTGTTCATTGATATAGCAATTAACATATTTCTTGCATACTGCTACCTTATACAATATATAATTTAGTTCCATAACCAAATGAGAATTAGAATTATAAAATAAATCTTATAGAATCCATTTTTATCCATTAAATAAACAAGGATTGTTTGTTTTATTAATAAGTGCAAAAAAAGACTGTACAGTGAAAATTAAGTTATTTAGTTATTTCAAAGCAAGAATAAATGTGTTAAATATATACATAAAGAATCAAGTTTAAAGCGGAAGGTATTGGTATACTGGTGATCTACACAACATATATGTAAAAATTAAAATAAATCTATTAAATAATTATTGACAAGATGCAATAGGAAATATTTTAAAAAATCCAGGCCATTTTGTATAAGTCCCTGTATTAAATATTTTGTACAACATATTTTTTAATAAGTTGGTAATAAGATCACCAGTTATTTTGCCAATGACACAAATTGTTAGAAAGACATAAGCATATTAGATGGATGCATTTTTTTGGCGATATTCAACAGTATTAATTTGATGATTGTTGTAATTTTGATATGTTTGTATATAGTATAACTTCCTTCCTTAGTCTGGCAAGTCTAAAATATAAAACTTAATGCAATCGCAACAATAAAGACTGAAATGAATGTAACAGATACTCATTCCTCGATTACTTCAAGCTTGAAAGCATAACGTAGTTAATCAAACTAGTTCATTTATTTTTAAATAAAATACACTGCTCATGGCATAATATGCATGTGTTTTATATCATATTAAAGCTATTTTTTTTTAATATGATGTTATAAGAAAGAGAAAAAATGGTCGCAAATTAGGGTTGCCAAAGATAAAATAAAATAGAGTTAGCGTGAAACGACACTGGTTTGTCAAGGATGGCCAGTGTCAAATTATTCTGACCAAGTTTTTAAGACTGTTTCACTGTTATTACGTTGATTACATCAAAGTTTGCTGTTTAGAAAAATGAAAAAGTGTATTTTTAATTATATGTTTATATGTATATCTATCGATCCATGCTTTAAAAACTCACACTGCGCGCTAGCTCTTTTACTTTATATTTAAGCTAATTTGCGACCATTTTTTTTAGTAAACCTTTTATTATCATATTAAAAAAATAGCTTTATATAAAACACATGCATATACGCCATATATATATATAGCAGTATAATTTAAGTATTTAAAAAATAAATGAACGAAATATTTGTTAAAAAATTAATTATCATTAATTAAATTAAAACTACTTGCGGCCACTTGTTGACTAATAACCTGTTATCAATGTATTCTCCTATTCTTAAATGCACGTAAAAATGTGAGTTTGATTAACTATGTTATGAACGTAGTGATGTTGTAGTGGGATCTCGTACTATATGAATATTCACGAAAATATATTTAGAAAATGACAGCAATTCACATAATTACCATAACGATTGAAAATTGGCAGAGAGTGACAGTTTATGACAATAATTATTATTTATATATTATTATTAATATATAGTCTGGACAAACATGACTGTAGACGAATTATTCCACGTTGCAAAAGACAGAGAAACTTTTAAAAATGTGGTCGCCAACCTCCGTTAATGGGGACGGCATAGGAAGAAGATTTATATATATATATATATATATATATATATATATATATATATATATATATATATATATATATATATATATATATGTTATTAATGTATTAATTAATCATTTTTACTGACAAAGATCCAAAAAAGTATGACAGCGGTTCAAGGTAAAGAACACGAAAAAAAACAAAGAATAATTAGTCATGGCCAAAATAAAAAAAATGACTTACAGAAACATTTGCGGAAATCAAATATAAGAAGATAAAGAAGGACAAAAAAAACGAATGATCAGTCGTTGATAAATTGACTTAAAGCAACGTTTCTGCAAACCAAATGGCTTGTATACATGGTGTTTCACGTAGATCGTACATTAGCCTTTTCTCTGAAAATAATCGGATTTGATATTAGAATATTTGCTCTTTCGCCTAGCTTTTGGCGAACCACACATTTAAAACACTTACAACACGCGTTCACTTCCGGTAAAACCGAAAGTCGCCATCAATTTGATATTTTTAACGGAATACCCTAATTATTGGATTTCTAGATTATGCTTAAAATGTATTGTATCACATTTTGTATAAACTACCACATATCAAAAATTTACATTTTTCAAGTTATTTATTTTTTAATTTTGACACGCAAAAACAGGAAAAATTTGCAGTTTTCTAAACACTTAAAAAAAATAAAAATAACAGAAAAAACATTGTTGGCAAAATGTTGGAGTAGAACATCAGAATCATGTGAAGGATAGACAATATAAACGACTGGGTGCAAGATATAAAGGAAGTATGAAACATACATTAATAGAATAGCAAAAAGCACAATAGTTAAAATAGTTCGAGGCAAGTCACCAATTCATATTGGTTCAACATTGCCTGCCATAAGAGGAATCGTTAAAGAAAAACAGGAAACATAATTACATAAAAGAAAGAAAATAAGGAAACTATCTAGCGGTATATCTGATGTTGACAATAAATATTATGAATGAAATACTGCTGACAGTAAATTAATTACTACTGACAAATCCAACAAAAGTATTGTCTATACCATGGAGAGTGTTGCGTTTTTTTTTCTTTTGTGGTCATAAGGAAATGAATATTATTTTAAAACATATACATTCGGTCTGATTAAGCCAAATTAAAAAAAATCTGTTCTTCCTGTGATTCTTTAGCAATCGGATCCCGATATAAATCTGTAAAATAAAATTACTCTCTGTATGTACACTGTAACTATATCATCGCTAACGATCGCCATCCGTTTACCTCCGCCTGTATACACGCACTCCCACCGCTAAGTTTCACTTCCATCGATGAACACAGGAGGTGAAAGACAGACAACGGTATAAAACAAGAGCCGCCGCAATTGACAATCGAATCTGGGAACAACTCCACTGGTCGTAGGGTGTTGACCGAAGGCCAACCGCTAGAGTGTTGATCTAGTGGCAGCTCCGAACCAGTCTTTGAGTGTTTATCTGGGACAGACCCATTCCATGACTAAGTGTTGATTAGTCACTTCCCGCCCCTTGTCGGATCGACTGTTGATCGATCCGTCCACCTCTAACCCATCATTCCTTCTATTCAGCGTGTGTATGTGTATTAGACATCGTATTTTCATTTCGATTTTTATGACATTGATATTGTATTATTATATATATTTTTCGCAGGTAGTAAACAGTGGGTCATAGAGCCGTTGATATCGTCGTGGCTAGGATTGACATTTAAATTTTATTGTAAATATTATCTAGGATATAATTTTATTTTGTTATGTAGTTCAAATACATTTTTATTTCAATTAAACCTGTGTTTTACTGAATCTGCTGTCGGGCAGGAACCTGAACACTGGACTCTTGGATTTTTAAGAGAGTTTGTTTGTAAATAGACAAGATATCAACGTTCAAAATTTTGTCTGTAAATACAGTATGCGCCAGAATATACAGTATTTAGTTGTCGGAATGATAATGTGAATGTTCAAAATGTGCTCTATTATGCTGTAGACAACGTTTATAACGATCACACAGGTTTTGAAACATATTCTGGAATATAATTCAGACAGTTTTGGGTGGATCTGAACAGCTGAAATTTTCCTTCTTTAATATTCCCCAGATCTAAGCATCTTCTTTTTGTTTATGTGATGTCTCCTTTGAGAAGGTTGGCTACCATTACAGCTGTAATTCACCTTTGATACTGGTGTACAAGGTTTTTTAGCGACAAGCCTCCAATTAATATAATAACACAGAAAATATATAACACCTCAGTATTCGTACTTTGAGTTGCAGACTCGGATCATTGATGCAAAATACGTTTCTCTCATCTAGGCATTATACGGTGTCAAATCAGGGGAACGTGGTGGGTAGGGGAAATGATTCGTCCTGGAAAGGTTTTTTGTAGCATAGCCATAGACTATTTACTCATCAGATCATGAAAAAACCTTAGATCCTGAATAAATGACCTGAACACTATGTTTTCATAACGTTCCTGGGTAACAGTAAGAGGTGTACCATCATCATTCTTAAATAAATACATTTTGGACAATACCACAATAAGTGTTTCTGGACAATACAATCTAGCTTCCAAAAACCAAGAAATCAAGTTGTTTGGGAATTGACAAAACCGTTTAAATGAATGTGACTTTCGTCGGAGAATCACACGTTAAGAAAGGAATCTGGATCATTGTATACCATAGTCAAAAATCGTGCATTTCAGGGCTGTTTCTCGAAGACTTCGCTTTGGTATCGCCAGGACATGATTGAGGACACAGTTACTGGCCTACCGTACTTTTCCTATCGTTAACACAATATACTACCGGTACGAAGAAATGTTGTAACGATAGACATCATAACTATGTTGCTTGGTGCCAGCTTATTGTTCCGCGACTAACTTCAAACTTGAACCGCTTTTATAACCTTTCCCTACGAGTGAAAATGTCATCGCGAGACCCATTGTTACTTCCAACAGTAGAGTATAACGTTGGTAACACAACTGAAATATATTATGACGATACAACAAGCCGACGCAAAGGCATGAGCATTCGGGCTACGCGAAAACCAGTACTGTAAATTTTTGACACAAGCCGCATTTTTTTAAAGAGACGAATAACTCAAAAAACATACAGGTTTT
This sequence comes from Diabrotica undecimpunctata, assembly GCF_040954645.1. Taxonomy (NCBI): domain Eukaryota; kingdom Metazoa; phylum Arthropoda; class Insecta; order Coleoptera; family Chrysomelidae; genus Diabrotica; species Diabrotica undecimpunctata. Next base: position 102,511,602 of record NC_092811.1, read on the forward strand.
TATATGATTCCTTACAAAATCTGTCCAAAGTTATACCCGAAATCCAAAAATATATCAATCTATGGGGTGTTCCATTAAAAATATTAAAGTTGATGGAGACTTCCGGTTTTACCGGAAGTAATAATGAATTGAAAATACTTTAGACATCATATTAGCTACAGTTATGCGAAAATGCATATTTTCAGATTTCAAATCAGCTTATGTTTAGAGATGAATATAACGTCTACGGTCTACGTGAAACACCCTTATTTACGTTACATAGGTACAAGGAAAAGACTCTAGCAAAAACTTTAAGATGCCGTCTAATCGTCTAGCAATACGTGATACAATACCTTCTCCGTATTCTAGATCTTCCCAAATATACCGATTTTCTAAAATTTTCATCCCCCTTCTGACACAATCCATAAAGTCTTCAGAAAAGTCTACATCGAAGTAGTCTTGTAATACAAACAAACAAAAATAAGTTAAATAACATTGTTTGAAGGGATTTAACTCGGATATCTAGCTTACAACTAGCCGTTACTGGAAAAATATAGTTTAATGATGTAAATGCATCCAACGAAGATTGTGGTTAGTAGACAGTAGTGTTAATGAAAGAACCAGATAATGTTTATGTTTCATTTTTTTATTATAAATGAAATTAAATAAATAAATTATTACGTAATTCTCCAACAACTAAGGATTGCCAATATAACTTAGTATTTGCAAGTTTTTATCTTAGATTAATATCTTTAACTCATAGTTTCTGGTGAAGTGTAAACTATGTTTATAAATGTTATATGTGGAGTTTCGATTTCCACCTCCTAAATCTAAACGTATTTTCAATTAAAATTTTGGTTTATTCACATTAAATATAGTAGATGATACTGATATACCACAAGAAAATAGTTTCAGACAGTGTACGAGGTCTGGCTATTAAATAACGAGACTGCGCGCGCAGAAGGTGTCCTAGAGGGGAAGAGTGGGAAACGAATGCAGCATTGGATAGCTGAAAGTGTCTACTCTTCCTGTAATAAAACACGTTTTTTGTCGCTGTAGTAGTATTTTTTCTGTAGAGGTTAGAAAAGAATGTGTTTTTTTTTTCGGGCCGATAACAATGTGTGACGAAAAACATGAGCAACGGATTAATGTGAAATTTCTCGTTAAATTAAAAAAAAAACTCCGACTGAGTGCTATAATTTGTTGAAAGAAGCCTATGGTGAGAATTCTCTATCTCGTGCGCGTGTTTTCAAATGGTATAAACGGTTTTCTGAAGGCCGAGAGAGCGCCGAAGCTGACCAACGTCCAGGTCGACCTATCTCTGTTTCACCGTCGTATGAGCATTCGGATGATTGCTGAGACTGTAAACGCCGATGAAGAAACTGTCAGAAAAGTTTTACATGACGAATTGAACATGAAGAAAGTCTGTGCGAAGTTGGCCCCAAAAAATTTTAACCCTGTCCAAAAGCTCGTCCGTCCACCGATCTGCTGATTTTCTTGAGAGGTTACATGAAGAGCCTGAATTAATGGAAAACATCATCACTTGCGATGAAACCTGGATATTCAAATACGATGTTGAAACTAAGCCACAATTAATGCACTGGAAAACTCCTGCATCGCCAAGAATAAAAAAACTAAGGATGTCGAGATCAAAATTTAAAGCCATGCTAATCGTGTTTTTTGGACATTAACGGCATCGTAATGACTGAATGGGTTCCAGAGGGTCAAACTGTAAACCAAACTTACTATTTGAAAGTTTTGGCAACGCTGCGAGAGCGAGTTCGTAGGAAACGGCCGGAGTTGTGGAAAAACAAGCCGTGGATCTTGCACTAGGACAAGGTAGACTTGCACGCTAGAGGCATTCCAGTGCTCGAACACCCGCCGTACTCGCCTGATTTAGCACCCTGTGACTTTTTCCTGTTTCCGAAGATCAAGTCTGTCTTAAAAGGAATCCGGTTCGAGTCCGGAAGCCCGGAAGAGGTGAAGCGAAAAACGGCGGAACTGCTAAAAGCTCTAACAAAAGAAGACTTCCAGCATTGCTTTGACCAATGGAAAAAACGAATGGGACGGTATGTGGCGAGGGAAGGGGAATATATTGAAGAAGAGCATTCGATTGTAGAATAATTTTTAAAATAAAACTCTTTTTCATGAGCAGTCTCGTTATTTAATAGCCAGACCTCGTACACTACTTGAAATAATCACTCTTATTAAACTGACGACTTACATATATAAACAAAAAAGTCTACACAGATAAAATAAATCTAAACTAATTATCTAATTGTGTGAAAAACATTAGAAGACCCGAACTGGATATCAAGTTAAAAAAATATTGTATAATATTTTGATTTATTCAACAAAAGATATTTGAAGAAAACTATTATACCACAATCCTAAGTATTTAAATTTGTTTTTGCCTTTTATTTGTCGATATTCGTCTACTTCAAGGTTTTTTTATTGCTTCTTCTGTTGTTGTTTCTAGACCATTCTTCAAGTACTCTTCTTCCAATTTTGTCACCATAAAACTTAAGTCTTCCTGGTCTTGTCCCATGACCACCTGATTGTCTTCAAAGTTTAACATGTACCAATGATCATCTCTTACTGGGACCCACATTGCTTCCAAAAAAAATTTTTTTTCTTTTGAAGAAAATTCCTTCATTTATTTGAAAAAATGTTTCAAATAAAGATGTAGCGATAAGTGAGATAATTTTAAACAAAAACAATAAAAAAAATAATACAAATAAAATTAATCACTTACATTGTCCAGTTTTAGTAAAATTTCCATTTTAGAGATCAATCTTTAAAACATATGACATGAAATTTCAGTGTTGAAGTTTGAACATTGAATTTTTCAATGTTGAGTTGTGGTAACAAATATGAGTTGAAATATGAATAAAAAACGCAGAATTTAATGTTTTACATTACAACCGTTCATACGTCACGGGAAATGCATTTAGGAAGACTGTTTTGGGTTTAGTTTATTGAAGAAGTTTTGTTGAAAACCTTTATAAAATCTGAGTTTATTTTCGGCAAAATACAAAAACTGCATATTAAAGCTGAACTCTCCACCCTTAAAACGCATCTCGATTTTTGTCAATAGGTTTAGTGAATCAAAAGATATCGAATTTTTACCGTCGAACTGATACAAATTTTATTGAACATTGATTTCACGTGCGTAACTGGCATGCAAAATCAACGGTCGCTTCAAACATTGTTTCTAAGAACACGGTTCATTCTACACAAAAAATGCCTACAAACAGTTTTGTTTAAAATGATCTCAGCTCCATTTTTTATTTGAAACATTTTTTTCTACGGTATACAGATTCTTGGTAAATCGATTTTTTTTGCGATTTAACCCCCCTACGATGGGAGTTTTAGGGGGAAGCCCGGGGGTAAAAGTGGTAAATTTTTTTGCATCTTTTATGGGGTCACAAAATTAATATTCTCGGCAAAATTCAGCTTGTTCGTATGATTTTTAGAGGTTTATTGGCATTTTCGTCTCTGACGACTGGAGTAATAGAAAATTAGAGAAATTTATAAAAATGTGAAAATAAATGTCTATGAATCAGTCCTGTCTCATTTAAGTCTATCAGTTTTATGGTTTGGAAAATAGTTTGAGGGTGGGCGGACTTAAAATATAATAAATATAATGCAATCGAAATAAGTTGTACTAGTATCTGGTCTTAAATTAACACATTTTATATGAAAATGCCAAAATAAATCCAAAAATCAATTACTATACCTTGGTAATTTATTTCGCATCACCATATTTCAAAGTAAACAGTCCTTACCATTTGTTGTTAATAATTCACTATACACAGCACCAAAAAACCTATTTTGTCATTATATTTTACATATTATTATTTTAGAGGCACAGTTCATGACAATTTCCACAGATAATAAGGAATACGGGATGTATATATTAGAGAGGACAGTGTAATAGGTATCCAAAATGTGTGATGCTCTACGATTTCTGTCTAAAGCTCTGCGTTTCGGCCACTATAAGACTATTTTCGCGGTAATTGCCGCTCTTCAGCTAGAGATAGGCTGAACATAAACTCGCAGACAGAAAGAATACAAACATATAAACAGAGGAGTAAACAGTGTTAACATGCCGACTCATGCAAACCTACCAAAAGCTTCTGAATCCTTGTTGGTTTATAAACTCAAGTTTCAAATGCTGACTGGTGGCAATACTAAAATGATACAGTCAATTTACAGATCATAACAAAGCAAAATACCATCGAGAAAATAAAAAGGTGATAATTTCAGTGAAAGTATTTCCGACAGAAAGTTTACTGTTATGTTTATCAAAACAAAAATATGCAAAGAATATATTGTGTAAAACAGTTTGTATTTAGTCTATCAATATCAAACTAATTCAGTTTTCGAGTTGGACCACATCGGGATTTGGCTGTATCGAACTTTCAACTACCTCTATGGAGTCATCTTCAGGACTTTGGTCAGAGTTCTAAGTTCTTAGTTCATTTGACGACTTACTGGTGTATTAGTGTGGTATTTATAAGTAGTAGTCGTAAAACTCGGTACGGTCCAACCGGAAATTGAGACTTTTAGCTGATATTAATTTTTATAATACTAACTATAGTTAATGATCTAAAAAATAGACACAATATATCATACATCGAAATGTTGAACAACCGTCTCCCCAATTTAATGTTAGGAATGATATCTATTCAATAAGAATACTAAATAAAATAAAAAAATATATTACAATTTTTCAAAGATCTTTATATACAGTTTTTTTTTTAATTACCTGTACACTAAGTACACCAAAAATCGATGAGTTTGAAATATGATAGTTATATTTCTACTAGAAAGGGCAAAAATAAATAAAGACAAGTGCAAATTGGCATTTCCTTTCAAATAAAAAACTGATGGAATTCTTAAAACATGTATGAATATATTTTGTGAAACATTCCAAAAAATGTTTACTATTAGAAGGGTCTAGTTATACTCTAATCGATTGAAAACCTTATTTAAATCGAATTGGAATGTGATTAAATACAATGTATGATTACTGTTTAAGTAACAAGACATATTGGTCTTATTTTACCAGTATTAACAATATTAACTTTACCAGTTTTTCGATTGAAATGAGTACTCCCTGCATAGTGCTCCAGAAAATAAAAGATTATTCCACGGTTTTTTTACGTAAATGATAGATGCGCTACTAAAATTATTCTAGTCATAGCTCTATCATATATATTTTTTAATTTTTTCTTTAAATTTTATAATTATATTTTATTTATATTTTATATCAAAATTAAAAACTTACGCGGCAGGATTCGAACTTATGTAATAGATCCCAATGGATTTCAAGTCAAGCTTTATTTTCTTCTCGAAAATAAAAACTTGCGGTTTCAAAATTTTCCCCCACGTGTCTTTTAATGCTCAACCTAATTCACCATTAGTTTTTTGTATCTGCTGCAGTTTTGTCTGTATTCATTCCAGGACGAACAGGATCGATTTTTTTAAATTCCTTTTTTGATCCAAAAGTCTCACAAATACTCATGTATCCTGTGAGACTTATAGAAATAATCAAACAAATTACTATAAACGTCCAAATGATTCTAGACTATTGCTCGGTTAAGAACGGTCTGGAGAACAGACACGAAGAGCTGAGTAAGAGAAGAAAAGGGTAACGATTTCACGGCATAATACCACCGATTTGAGCACTTGTCATGAAAATAGTCCCCAATAAGTCCTTAGGTTTATCAGTCTTAATTTATGATGCATTTTGTCAATCAAGTTTGCTTTAAGTTTTTAAATCGAAAAGCAAGAAGCTGGAAAGATTATATAAGAGTTAGAGGAGAGGTTACGTTGATGCTGAGTGAGAAAAATATAAAAGACTTACTGGGGCAGTTTTCTGATCATATATTACTGAAGCAAATATACGTTTGCGGATAAAACATACAAGAAAGCATCAAATGCCATCTGCAATTGATGGCTGATGAATTTAGTCGTTATTTCCCAGAATATAGCAATGCAGAAGCACAAGGTAACAAAAAACTTATACGTAACTCTTATGTTAAAAATGATAGAAAAGTGACAGTCAGAAGAAATTCAAGAACAACTTATCGAATCGCAAATTGATAGCAATTATAAGGATGCATTTGAATCTAATTGTTTGAAACAGTCATCATTATTATTCTGCCTTTACAACTCTGTGTGAGTCCTAGTGTCCTCAAGAATTTCTTTCCCAACGCCTTCCTCCGTCAAGCACGTATTCCCCTATTTCTCATCTTTGGAACAGTTCTGGTATAAAGAAGCAGTTACATAAACTAAAATTCTATTGGGCGTCATTAACGATAACTGAAGATGTTTCAGCACTACTGGAGAAGGTGGATTCCGATAAGTTTGTGGAGCATTCTATAGACCTTTATATGCTTATATTTATGATCCTATTAATAATTATTTAAAAAGTAGAACTAGACCCTTTATGCTTTATAACTGTATTGTAGTAAGAAAAATCCGTAAATATCTTAAATGTATGCAAAAGGAATATGAAATAAATATAAAAATAACTTAAATACATGCTATTTTGGCAACTGTAGATAATTAAACTAATCAAAAAATCATATATAGTAAAAAAAAAGAAATATGAACACTTACAAAAACAATTACGCAAAGATATAAAAAACTTTTGTACATTTTGTTGGATCCCCTATTAAAAATAACTTTAATCTATTCTATGTTTTTGAATTCTCTTAAATCGTTAACAAAAATATCATCATTAGCAGCAGGTGGCCTTCGTAAACCTCGGCCTATCTCAAAATATCCTATCCTGTCGAGGGCCTTCTCAATATCCTCTCAATTTTATTAACAAAAACAAAAACTGTAGTAAACTGAGGCACTTATAATGCAACTAATCGAGCAGTCCTTCCGCCTATTTTGACTACGAAATTTTAAGAACTACAAAAATCTACTGTAATATTTTTATAGTTCTTATCTATGTATTATTTTCATAAATATCTTACAAATTATTAGCTAGAAAAAATAAAATTTCAATATATCGCTACATTGGAAGAAGACCGTCATATGTCAAAAAAAAGTGAACAATAGACTATGTTAGTGAACAGATTTCAAATATTCTATATTTTTTTTGTGTGATAAGAGGAGAGGAATTCTTGAGAAGGCTAGGGCCCATGCAGGGTTGTAAAGCCAGAATGATGATGGTGATGGGTTGGTTTTTTCTAGGATACAGAATATACAACAAAGTGTATATTCTGTATCCTCCTTTATGATTAATACATCCAGAACAGGAAGTGAGTTCTTGTTTTCTTTTTCCATGATGAATTTGATTGATTTAAAATTCATCAATTCAAATTAATACAAATTTTATATCAAATACGACACGTTTTCACACATATATGACACACAATATCATTACGGTTCACCTAAACTTTAATTTAAAAAATCTAACCCGAAACAGACTTCATTTTACTTTTCTATTTGATCAGGTTATATTATTTATAGTAGCCATCGCCATATTGTAGTCTTATGTCTACTGCTAAACATGGGCCTCTCAAAATTATTAAACAAATGTTGTGTGGCCATCCAGTTAGTGTTATTTTATTCTTCTTCATCATTATCAGTAGCTCGACAACCCTTTCTGAGTCCTGGCTTGTTCTAGGATTTTCCGCCATTCTGTTCTGTTCCTTGCTTTGTTTTTCCAGTTGGTAATCTTAAGTGTTTTCAGATCTTGTTTAACTTGTTCCATGTATCTAAGTTTGGGTCTTCCCTTTGACCTTCTCCCTACCGGTGTTTGCCTCATTATATGTTTTGGTGTTTCAGTCTCCAACATCCGTTCAACATGGCCCATCCAGCGCAGAAGTCCGATCTTTATGGATGTTATGACTTCGGGTTCATTGTATGCTGTGCATAGTTCAAAATTATATCTTCTGCGCCATGTGTCATTTTCTTTCACCCCCTTATATATGTGTCTAAGGATTTTTCGTTCAACGTACCTAATAGGTTCTCATCGCTTTTCGACAGTGTCCATGTCTCCGACGATTTTATTCTTCTTATTCTTCTCTTATTGTCCACATGTATCCTATTTCATTTATGCTCAATAGGTATGTTTTATTGTAATAGCCTATAAGTATATATCAAAGTAATAAGTTATAATCCACATAAACCTCAAAATGAAATGTTTTGTCAGTGATTTAAGAGAAAATAAAACCATTTAATTAAAGTTTGACCTTTTGTAAAAAATTAGTAATATTTATTTAGTCTGGAATTTACATAGTATACATATCTGTATAAAAAAATTCGATCATCATATTGAACTTAACTATCTGACACGAAGATGATTTTAAGGATTATAATATGGTCGTGTATCACAAGCAATTAAGGAATTAATTTTTAGAACTTGGTTTCAAGAATGAAACATAACAAAAAATCTCTTCTGGTTTCCGTGGGATCAGGACATGATTAGACACTGTTTAACATTTTACGAGAATATTCTACATTTTAATAACCTTAGAAGACGACATAAAATATTTGATGTTTTTAAGTTTTTATTTTAGATCTATACATATATGTACTTGTTTACATGGCCTATTAATGTGAAAGCGTATCACAAATAGTATTAGCATGAAAAATGGAAAAGTTTCTGGAAGACCACGCCAAACTACGACATCGTAATTTAATGGCCCTAGTACAGTTCTGTTGTAGAGATCCTTAACTGGGATTTCGAAAGCGTCAAGACAAACACAGGCAGCTGGTTATTTGCACATGTATGACATTATTCACGAATTACTTATTACATCACATCTCTTTTCTAGTCACAGCACCTAAAACCATCAAATTAAGCCGCTTGCCTTACACAATACGTCAACCAAAGACATACATATGATGAAGAAGGGTGATCGGTATTAGTTATTTAAAGGTGTGCAAGCGGTTTTAGTTGCAACTAGTTTTCGCTAATTACTTAAATTTTAAATACATTTTTTAAGTTACATATTTTTTCAAAATATTTGTTTTAATCACATATTAGCTTAGTGTTTGATTTCTTAAGGTAAAATGCATTTTTGGGAATTTTAGCTACAAGTCTGTTTAACAGAATGATATGAAATAGATCTACTGTCACAAATATAAAAATATTTACACAATTTTGTGAAACGGTAGAATATTTTTGATTTTTAGAATATTCCTATATGGAATAAATGTTTAGGAATATTTGAAATTATAAGAAAGAAATAAGGATCCCTTAGAACCTGTTATATTCAAGTGGTAACATATTAACTATATGTTTGTTTATCCATGCATTTAACATTCAAAAAATCAAAGAGAAGAAAATACGTCCGTCCATTCAAGTTCAGACAACATAAGACCTCGTCCTAAAAGCAATACACCTGAGGGATCCACAATGGCAGTACGGAATAACCAAGTCCGCTACTTCTAATAATCAATCACTGGAAAAGAGAAGATTTATGATCGACGAGCCCTAATGAAGGTTAGAAATATATCGAAACGTATAACAATTTATTTAATCGATATTCCGTGATTTTTTCGATTTATAACTTACTAATCAGTAATAAAAGTAACTCATGTTCTGATTTTGATCAAAAGATTTGAAAATCACTATCTATCGTAAATTTTCACCAGTATTTAATATCCAATAAATTACATTAACAACTACTTTAAAAACATTCACCGGGATATTAGCCATTTCCTAATTCTTACATCGACGGCATATGTTTGTTTAATTCGTATAAATTGAATGATAATGCATGTGCAAAGAACCAACAGACCGTATAGAAAAAATTAGGGACAGTCTATGTTACGAAACTTTCTATACAATTTTTATAGACAATAAGCAGAAATACTTCAGAAAAACATCTTACAACTCGTGTAATAATAGCAAACTAATAAAAATGAACAGACAACGTCTCCGGCTAAATGGATTTTTGCCTGTAGTCGACTACATAATGGGAATTTTCAAGCAATCTGTCAAACAACCAATAAAACATCCACAATATAGGTGAGATGAACGAATCATGGTAAAGGACGTGAGAAATACAGAAGAAAGTTCCTTTGTGAATGTTAATTATTACAGGGTAAATCTTTGTTCATAACTTTGAACAAAAAGTTTTAAAGCCCTCTGTGTGGTACTTGGGAAACTTCCCACAGGTAAAACCACAGGTTTTACCTGTGGTTTACCACAGGTAAAAGAATGATTCATTCGGTTTAAAATGGGCGCACGTCTGTTTACAGTAACTGGCATTCTGGTCGACCTTTCGAACGCAATAACAGCTAAAAATCTCGAACATGTGAGACATGTGATTGAACATGATTTTGGAATTTCAAACACCTGTGTGTTTGAGAATTCTAACCGTGTCGCTTTAACTTATCCAAAATTGCTCTCGGTAAAGCTGAAAAAGATTATCTTGTAAGTCGGTCCGGAAAACTTGGAAACGGTCGTTAAAAGAGTTTGTCAGTAGAAGCTTCTATCCTAACGCCCAGAAGTTGTACACCGTGAATACGCTTTAAGAATTCAGCAAAAAACAAAAAAATGTACGCGCAAGTAGGTGCAAATCAAGCGACTTGAGCATCTACTTAGCGCAATTAGAAACGGTTCTATATCACGATAATTCACTAGTACGTTCATATCGCACTTTGTGCAACAGTTTTTGGCAAAACACATAGTTACACAACATCCCAGCCTCCATACAGACCTGACATAGCACCCTGCGACTTTTTAGTGGTTCTAAAACTGAAAACTGCAGTTGAAGAGCAACGTTTCCACGACAAAAACGATTCAAACATATGTGACGATGGCACTGAAGGCCATTACAAAAACTACAGTCTAGAACTGATTCTGTAACTTGTTATTAAGTCAAGCGAGGCATACTTCAAAGGGTTACGAAGGAGCTCTAAGCTATAAGCTTCTTGAGTGAAAGAGAGCACTTGCTGATGTTGCATTGACCAATTCGGACCGTGCAAGTTCGGAAGAGCGACACCTAGTGTCGTAAATCAGCAAAATTTACTGCGCTTTCATGTTAGATCGAGGTTACCGGATAAATGTCAAGGACGTAGCCCCCAAAAAGAATAAGAAGAAAAAGTAAGATTGAGGTTATGTAAAAGGTAAACGTTGTATGTAGTGTAAATACAAATAAATATATTATTAAATTACAGCATTACTGTTAATATGGATGCAATAATAAAAACTGGATTTGAGAAAGTAAATCACCAAATAACTTTTCAACCAAGCACTGAGTCAAAGGGAAAATCTTTAGTAGTGGCAAATCATGTTAAGAATGTGGAAGAATTAAGAAAAAATGGACAAAGCTATGTAATACAAGCAAGTGTAATTAGACAAACTTCAGTCACTTCTGAGCCATATGATTTTTGGGTTAAAGTGAACTCTAAGTGAGTGTTATGAAACTAAAATTTACACTTAAAAGTGAACTTTTATTTATTATTTATTTCAAACTGACTTTAAAATCGGGCGCAAGAATAATGCATAATTTAAGTTAGGTTACTTATGCTTTTTTATGATATAAATCCACTTTTCTCTTTGTAGTAATTTGTGCTTCGAAGTTGGAAACGAATAAAACTTAAATTGACAATTTTTTGTTGTATTTTTACAATTTATAACACAGCATTTACTAAATCCCATTTTCTTCAGTTACAGAAGGTGTAAATAAACAAACGAATATGAAATATGACAATTGACAACATGAATTTATGAAATCTATGAAATGTGCAGTAAAAAATGCAAGATTTCTCCGCTACTCGCGCACGTATCACATCCAAGTACTTGCACGTCGCCAATAGGGTTAACTTGGTATGGGTACTAAGACACAGACGTGGAAAGGAACGAACGGGCTGACGCCCTGGCAAGACAGGGCTCATCCACTCTACCTGTGAGATCCGAACCTGTGATTGGAGTGCCCTTCAGTACTGGTAGGGGTAGTCTCAAAGAACTTCTTCGGCGGAGGTTCCAGGACTTCTGGGCCAGTTATGAAGGTATGAGACAGGCTATGCTCCACATAGTGGGGCCATCCAAAGCCTTACAGCCCAACTTCTCTTTTTAGATCGTAGGAGATGCTCTCTGGTGGTCAGAATGTTTATCGGCCACTGTAGACTCAGACGGCACCTTCATCTACTTGGATTGGTCCGTCTTTATAATGGGGAGGAAACCTGCTCACATGTCTCCTGGAAGTGCCCTGGCACTGGCCTAGCAGAGCTCCGATTTAAAGCCCCTGCTGATTATAGCAGATATGGGAGCCCGGAGCAGTCTGGGCCCCAGAAACACCGAAGACTAGGTCCTTATGGGTCCAGTGCGTGTGATAGCGGTGATAAAATGGACCCATCTTAATAGGTCTAAGTGTCTGAAAGGCTCACAAATGGGCACTGTCCTGATCTACCATACCCATAACCACGACCAAGGGTTTATAATTAAGTACCAGAGGCAGCAATTGGCTCGATTGAGCTAAGAGTAAGAAGAAAACATGACCATCTTCCACAGTTTCATCGGCGGGTAGCACTAAGATACTGACGAGAAATCGGAACTTTGATCAGTTGCAAACAAATATTTTGCATGCCTGCCTACTTATTGAAGTTTTGCTATTAAATATTCTTAATACTGGCATTGCGAATCCTTGATACTCAGACAATCCGAAAGGAAACAGATACAGGCCACTGAAATGTTTTACTGGATACGAATGTTACGAATTCCACAGACCGATTATATAGAACAAATAACTAGGTTTTAAGATAACTAAATATCAGTAAGGGACTCTCCGACAAGTCCAACTACAACAATTAAAATATTTTGAGTATGTCATGAGATCAGGCACAGATAATATGAAGATATTCATTATCAAGGGAACATAAAGGACCGAAGACCTTGAGAAAGACTGTTGTCGGACGCTGCCATTCACAGACCAATTAGCGCCTCAACAGCACCTCTCAGATCGGTTAAATTCACGGATTCGCCCTCTAACTCGGAAAGTCCAAAAACGCGTCATAATCGCGTATTTCCAGTTCGAGTTCGAGTTTCACTTCGTAATCGAAGACTCCTAAGTTCGGTGTTTTTACATCTATACCTGGAATCTGCATTTTATTTCTTTTTATATTGATTTGACTTGTATTTTTCTTGCGATATTTCTACTCCGTAGATCAAACGCTGACTTGTTATTTTATTATTGCATTTTATTTTACACATTATTGGCTTGTATTATTTCTTGCGATATCTCTACTCCCTAAACCATACGCTTGGATAATACCCATTTATACTATCTATGATATTTCATCATTGCATTTATTTGATTTTGTATAATTCTTGTGGGAGACCTAGCGCTTGAATTATACCCAATTCTATATATTACTCCCCTAGTTGGATCACACACTTGGTATATATATATACCATTTACATTTTTCTATGCTGTTTCTTTCTCGAGTTTGTGATATTTCTCTCAAAAGATCATATACTCGACCGCATTTATATATCTATATGTTGTAGGTATATAAATATAGTATACTAGTGACAGGAAGAGAAGTCCGAATAGCTATGATGATTGCCGACCTCCGCCGCGGAGATGGCACTTGAAGAAGAAGTGACAGGAATACCTCTAAATGTCGTGATGGAATCGTGAAATAGACTCTCATTCACGAGTATACGTTTTCGGGCATTTGACTTGAGCATATAGCATATAAGATCGAAAACGAACATGGATACAAGATCCAAAAGACGGTCGAGATCCGAAGACCGTTTTAAGTCCGTAGGGCCAAGTCGAGGAATCCACGTCCACGGACCCGTGGCACCAATATCCCCAATAATATGGATTGATCAGAGACAATAATCTATAGAGATTATATGAAGATCATACACGACGACCTCCTATTTCTCGTCTATTTCTCAATAATTCAATTTGGTCAAGAGTGAGTCATGTATTTATTGTAGTACAATAACACAAAAAAAATTTACCAATATAAATTTGTCAGTCTTAAAACTTTACCAATTACATACGGCATCATCCCATCTATATGTTTAGTGCATTTCTCCTTGGATATAAAACTTTAAGGAAATGGATGCATTTCAGCCAACTATTTGTGATACTGATTTTTTTTTTTTTTGATAATTTATGATAAATTTTCCAATGTTTAATAAAATATGCAAATAAGATAACGGACTAAGTAAATAATACCAACAATGTAAATTAGAATATTTTGTTAAAAATATATTAAGTATTCTTTTCTCTTCAAGTTTATATCTGATCATTTTCGCGTACAAAAAATTACGATTTAATTTATAAAACCAATTCCTCTCTTACTAAAAGATATCTTGCAACCACTGTTCATGCTGGAATTAAAATAACTTTAAGTGGCATACCTAAAACTACCAAAAATAACTTACTGTTCACTGCCCAGTGAAGTCTTATTTGAAAAATGGAACTTAAGATTAACAAATTTCACATGACTGGAATAAAAAAAAGCAAACACAACAATCTACTACTGTCCTACAAGTACCAAAAATCATCCAAACCAAAATGTGCAAAACGTGTACCGAAACTTTTTAAATAAAACAGCAAATCGAAAGTTTAGAATAACAAAGTGCTGAATAAATAAAAAAAAAGTTGAAGAATTGATTAATTATTTATAATAAGTGATGAATTCAACCGCTACTTGATGGAAATTCATTTTATATAATAGAACACTGAAAACTTTGTTTTCAGAACTTCCACAAAATTTATTATATCTTATCACAACAGCTGTTTCGGCAGAGTGACTTTCTCAAGTGATCTATTTTTGGTATGTGTTTACACTTTATAGTCTTTAACGGAATAGGTTGAGGAGGGGAGAACTGTTTGTCTCAAGTTGGTTATTCAGAATTGTCTGTATTTTTAATTTGTTAATTTCCATTGATTCTAATAAAGATAGCTTAAGGGCTTTATTTTGGATGTGAAGAATTTGAAATTCGTTGCTGGTGTCATTCCTTTCTTTTTTATGTGTTTGGTTATTTTTGTTGATATCTTGCCTGTACATGTAATCGAGCAGAAGGTACTGGGTTTTTTCTCTGGTGGTGAAAATACTAATTTCAGGGCTTTCTTATGTAGTTTTTGATTTAAAATTTTATTAATTGTTTGTTCATTGTACCCATTGTTTACTGCTATTTGCTTAATGATATTTAATTCTATCTCAAAGTTGTATTTTGATATCGGAATTTCTATTAATTTATGTAACATGCTATGGTAGGCTGCCAATTTATGTTCTGTAGGATGGGATGATGAATTGTGTATAGTCGTGTCAGTAACAAATTACGTTGAAGAAAATTTAATTTCAAATATCAAAATCGGTATACATAAAAAACATAATAAACAATTTTCTTGTTCGATCGAAAATGAGATCGACTACATACTGTCCACGGAACGATATATCATTAAAGATGTAACAGTTCTTAACAGATTCACAACAGGTAGCGATCACAAGATGGTCAGAGCAAACATTAGAAACTGGGTTCTAGTAGATAGAAACAAACTAGAGCAATATAAAGAGATATACAAAGACCTATTAAAAGAACAACTTACATCAGGAAAAGAAATAGCAAAAAAGGATCTAAAAAAGAACAACTATATATATCAACAGAAACAAAGAAGCTTATGGATAAAAGAAGAAAGCTGAACGAAGAAGGCAAAAGGAAATCTATAGAATATGTGGAAATCAATAAAACAATCCAAGTAATACAGAACAACAAAAATATGAAATGCTTAAGACCGAAATTAGGTAAGTGTGAAATAAACAAAATAAAAGATGTAAACGGAGTAAAAACAAACATTAAAGATGACATCATAAATATTATCCACTATTTCTACTCAGAATTATATAAAACAAAAAAGGAACCACTAGAAGAAATTGAAAACCAACTTAAGGCTAAAATAAAAAATTTCAACTCAGAGCTACAGCCAGAAATAAGCAAATCAGAAATAAAGAAGGCATTGAAAGAAATGAAAAACAACAAATCGCCTGGAAAAGATGGAATAACTGCATAGATGCTGAAATATGGTGGAAAAGTGGTAATTAATACTCTACATTCCCTTTTTAACAAGATATTAAAAGAAAAAAGAATCCCAAACAACTGGAAGGGATCCGTAACCATTATCCTACACAAGAAAGGGGATAAAGCAGATATAAAAAACTACCGTCCTATAACACTCCTCAATGTAATGTATAAACTCCTAACAAAAATTTTAACCAATAGAGTGACGAAAAAATTCGACGGATACCAGTCGAAAGAACAAGCTGGTTTTAGAAAGGGATTCAGCACAAGTGACCATTTACTAAGTATGAAAATACTTATAGAACGAGCAAATGAATACCACATTCCTCTATATATAGCGTTCATAGATGTCGAAAAGGCTTTCGACAGTGTCGAAAATTGGGCAATGAAAAATTCTTTGATTAACAGCAGAATTGACCACAGATATACGGAACTAATAGCCAATATATATAAGGAAGCCAAAACAACAATTAAAGTATATGAAGGAACAAAATCAATACAAATAAATAGAGGCGTGAGACAGGGTGACACAATATCACCGAAACTTTTCAATCAGCTCTGGAAGATATTTTTAAAAGATTAGAATGGGAAGAAAAAGGTATAAAAATTTGTGGACAACGCTTGAACCATCTAAGGTACGCTGATGACATCGCATTGATAACCGATAAAAAAGAAGAATTATTTGAAATGATGAAAGAACTGGACGTAGAAGCTGGAAAGATAGGCCTTAATATGAATTGCAGCAAGACCAAAATCATAATAAATACAGATGAAGACATCACAATGAGGATCGGACAAGATGAAATAGAACAAGTTCAGGATTATATATATATCTGGGTCAAATTATAAAACTTAACAAAGAAAACAGAAAAAGCAGAGATAAAAAGACGAGTTAGACTGGCATGGGCGGCATTTGGCAAACTAAGCTACATTCTTAAAAACAAAAGATATCCACAGCATCTTAAGACCAAAGTATACAATCAATGCGTACTCCCTGTTCTCACTTATGGTTCCCAAACGTGGACATTTACAAAAGCAAACATGGACACAATCATAAAAACTTAAAGAGCAATGGAAAGACAAATGTTGCACATAAGATTAATGGATAAAAAGAGAAACGAGTGGATAAGAGAGAAAACAAAAGTGAGGGATGTTAGACAAGAAGTTGCAAAATTTAAATGGAGATTTGCAGGACACGATATAAGACAAAAAGAGGACCAATGGAACAAAATTCTTATAAGTTGGAGACCGTGGGAATATAAACGAAGCAGAGGAAGGCCCCAAATGAGATGGGGAGATGATATCAAGAAGCACGTGGGCTCTAGGTGGATGACTATAGCGACAGATAGAGAGGAATGGAAAAGGATTGGGGAGGCCTATGTCCAAAGATGGACCGAAGAAGGCTAATTAGATAGATAGATAGACATTTTTTGGTTGAGTTTACCGAAAGTACAAGATATATATAGCCGCAAATGTCAACCAAGAATTAAAATATTTCGATTTGGCAGTGTTGAGATGTTTTTAGAATGCATCTGTTGTATGCTTCAAATAAAGAGAGAAAGCTTTTAAAAAGTACATATCGATTATACTATTTTATGAATTCTGCAATTTTTAATTTATATGAAACAATAACGAGTAAATATTTGTTTCTCTCGAGATTAACTGCAAACATCTGTTGCAATCTGGCAACTGCTGATTTGACGACTGCCAAATCTATCCCCTAATGTATCAAAGGGCCACTGCCAAAAAAAATTCTCATAGTTAACTGCAATTAATCTCCAAAGAAACAAATATTTACTCATTCTTGTTTTATATAAATCAAAAATTGCATAATTCATAACATAATATAAAGTTAAAGCTTTATCTTTTTATATTTAAAGCATACAGCATCTACATTATAAAAACATGCCAACACTGCTAAACCGAAATTTTTTGTTCCATGTTTGACATTTGCGGCTATAATCAGCTTGTACTTTCGGTAAACTCAATCCATTTTTTATTTAAAATATTTTTCTACTACGCGCAGATTCTTGGTAAATCGATTTTTTCCGTTTTTCCCCTACGAGGGGGGGGGGCAGCTGGGGGTGGGAACAGTAAACTTATTGCATATTTTTTATGGTCCCAAAATTAACATTCTCAGAAAAATTCAGCTTCTTCGTATTATTTTTAGAGGTTCAGTGACATTTTCGTCTCTGACGACTGGAGTAAAAATAAATAAATATATTTATAACAAAACTAAAGCATCTCCGGTATTTTGTAATACGTTTTTTAGATGGGTCTATTCAAGTTACTTCAAATTAAAATGATGAAAATTGCTTCATTGGAAGCCGAGAAAATAATTTTTTTACGTATACCGATTTTGATATTTGAAACTCAATTTGCTTCAAACTATTTTTTTTTTTGGTATTTCTCACGCGCAATACCGATGGTTTTTATTCTTATAATATATGATAAATATCTTGAAGTTATGAAATTTTTTATAGAGAAAGAGCTCCGAAAGAAAACGGTAATGGTTTAAAGATTATCATCCTATTGTTTATAACTTCGTCGACAATGCTGGTCAAATTTGACCGGTTGTATCTCAGGAACCACTGCTCGTAATTCAACTTTTTTTCTTTTATAAGAAACGTCTTGCTGAGTCTTTTTCTATGCCGTTTCTTGAACTTAAGATTAAAAATTGTTTATAATTATAAAACATTCCTGAGGTCGTCCAAATAATCCGATTTTAATTCCATAAAGTGCATTACGTTTTTCAACCGTATTCATTTTACAAATTCCCAATTGTCAATAGAAGCACGTGAAAGCCAAACAGGGTCGTACTGATGTGTATCCTATGATTTTTTAAAATATTTACTTTTGAAACTATTAGTGTAAGTATTTCTTGAAATTTAATCATTATATCATAATTAAACTAAACTCTAAAAAATAACACGACCAGTAAATAACTTAACAATAACTATAACATAAATATAACACAATATATTAACTTAAAAATAGATACGATACAATTTGAATTTAAACATGCTAGCAAGTTTGGATCTGTAACATGAGAATCTGTCTGGCTTAAGGCAATAAATTATATTTAATAGCCTCTTGACGAATGAGACGGCGAATATCAACACGTGCTTATGTTTACAGATGGAAATTTGCTAAACGAATAAACTTTATAAGTAAAAAAGTTGACAAACTTCTACATAGTCTAGTTTTTGTTGTGCAAAATTTAAAACAAAATTCAATTTTTTTTAATTTAGATTGCAAAATTATTATGCGAAATCTATTAAATTGATTTAAATGAAATTTGGCGGGCTATTTTATTATGTTATAAAGATTTTCTAGACGAATTCTGAAGGTTTTAAGTGTAATTTAAGTGGTTAAAAAACATTGAATAAAAAGACTTGTTTCTCCTATCTTTTTGGACTCTGAAACAGAAAAAATAATAGATGCCTTTGAGATGTATATCTACAGACAGATGCTGGGAATTCCATAGATACAAAAAGTTACCAACGATGAGGTACTTCGGTGCACGAGAAAACAAAAAGAATTACTAAGCATGATAAAAGAGAGGAAAACACAATACTTAAGTCATATGTTGAGAGATGAAAGATATGAATCACTCTGAATCATAATCAAAGGTAAAATATCGGGCAAAAGATCAGTAGGAAGACGCTAGAACGGTTTGACCGCTCATCCGCAGAAATCTTTCATGCAGCAGTTTCCAAAGCTACAATTGCCATTTGTAAAATTTCGTACCTAATATCACAGTTATCGTCGATTATCTTTGTATATTCCTTCACTACTTCTACTCCTTTACAGTTCATTCTGTTTCTATCCCTTTATTATACGTTGCAAAGTAAATGTCTACTACCTGTAATATATTACAACTGACATCCCACGTGTCAAATATAATTAATATTATCGTCTCTGAGACCCCTGATTTAGAATGTTTTCAGATGTGTTAATATAAAGAACTATCACCGTCCAACTATTAAATAGGTTAGTTAGTTTGTTCGTCAGTTAGGAGAAAAATTACGACCCTTGTTGCCGCGACGAAACGTCAGAAAGAAATAATTCCAGACCACGGCCTATAAACACCGAAAACCAAAGGTGAAAAATTAAAAGTCTGCATGAACATTTAAAAATAAAAATAAACGACTGTGAGCGTTTTCTTATCTTCCACTATGAAGATTTTAATTAGCTCGTTGAATAAAATTCTTCTTCTTCTTCTTCTTTTTATATAGACATGACTCTGTCTGTTTTTCAATGTGCCTCCAGTAAGTTGTCATTCCATCGTTTGCGTGGTCTTCCTACTGATCGTCTTCCTATTGGGGAACCGTCTCTTGCCGTCTTTACTACTCTATTTGTTGTCATTCGGCTTATATGATCGTTCCATTCTACTCTTCTATTTCTTACCCAGTTTTTGATGTTCTCCACCTTGCATCTATGTCGTATATCTGTACTTCTAGCTCTGTCCCATAGTGTCTTACCATCAATTTTTTCAAGTGTTTTTTCTCAATATCTCTGCTGTTTCTAACATCCTTTTTGTTCTCTCTGTGTCAGGTCTGGTTTCTGCCGCGTATGTCATTATTGGTCTAATGACTGTTTTGTAAATTCTGCCTTTCGTTTCTTTCCCGATATTTTTATTTCTCCATATTGTTTCGTTTAGGCAGCCTGCGGCTCTGTTTGCTCTATTCACTTGATCTTCCACTTCGGTTTCGAGCTTTCCGTAGCTAGATAATGTGATGCCTAGATATTTAAACTCCATCACTTGTTCTAAGATCGAAGATTGAATAAAATTAACTTAATTAATATAAAAAGAATAAATATGTTTTATAAACTCCATTAAATAATTTATTGTCAATTGCCACTTTCCATAAATAATTAATCAATTTTCAAATAAACTTGACCAGGCCGTGAACTTAAAAAAGATTCATCATTAACAAAAAAAATTGTGTCATAAAAACGGAAAGTTGTGAAGACTAGAGATAAAATTAAATGATTGTAGTCATTATAGAAACTTTTTGAAGCATTATAAATAAATTAGTAGGTGGTATTATGAAATAATACCACTCTCTATCAAGATTAACTTTGTTTTAATAGTTTCCAGGCAGAAGGGGTCATTTTATTAACAATAAAGCAAAAGTATAATGGAATATCTATACTAAACCAAAAAAAATTGAGTCACTACATTATTAGCGAACAAGAAAAAAGGTTGAATGTAAATGTTGTATTCGACCTTGTTTTTCTTAATCGATTTTATTATCAAAAGTATACATTTATACTCAATATGTATGCGTGCGTATCATATATCATAAATAATTTTAAATAAAAATTGTAGTAGAGTATTTATAAGAAATGTTTAAATTTTCACGGCATGTCTGCTAGATATTTATGGGCATTTTCTGTAAAATGAACCGAATTAACTATCAACAAAAAGTAAAAATTAAGACAGTACAATAAGACACGTCATGATAAGAATAATTATAAATGTATAAATGTCGCAGTGGGGACTTTGTAAGCTAGTTAGAAATCTATTAACCCTTTATAGGTTATTGGTACATATTTGCACCACTTTGCTGTTATCCTAACTTTCGAATGGACAAAATCCCTTTCGGAATACCATGAATGACAACTCTGCGTGATATTGTAGTTCTTAGAACAAGTATCCCCGTGTGTTGATGAAAAACATAAAACGACGTCATAAACCGGTACAGATCCATACCAGTGAGTTTTTAAGACAATCTCGAGTTTTCCGCGTTTTTTTTATTTTTTTTTAACGATATAGTAGTTACAACACTGTTTTATTATAAAATTATAAAATCCCTTACGATTTCCCGTTTTTTGCAATAGTTTCTTGTTAAATCGTTAAAAATATATGTTTGTAAATGGTGTAAATTAAACTTAATTTTTGTTAAGGATTGTTCCCACGGGCGTCAATTTAGAATCTTGAACTAAAATGTTTTCTGAATAGTATATGATTATATTTAAAACTCCGTTGATATTGACCAGGAAGATTTTTTGTTTAACCCACATACTACTACTGTCCTTTTAAAAGGCAATTTAAAAAAAAGAGCATTTTTACTTTTAAAAAAGTAGCCGATGACGTCATCACCTTAATGTGTATCACCTTGTATAATGAAATTTTATTGTAAAATGTAGAACATTAAACTTAAAAATCGGCGTATTTTAGATTTTTGTAGAAAGGCTTTTCATTTAGGAAATATCGAATTTATTCCATATTTTACGGACACACTGTATATGTACCGATGTCCATTTAATCATGTAATATTAAATGGTATGTGTATGTATCAATAAACGTTATCATCATCAGTGGCGTTACAGCTCTTTATGAGCCAAAGCCTTCTTCAGAACAATCCTCCATTCGCCCCTGTCTCTGGCTACTCTTCTCCATGCTTTAATTCCGATAGACTTCAAATCATTTTCTAGGTTGTCTTGGTACCTAAGTCTCGGTCTTCCTCTTCTTCGTTGTC
Source organism: Diabrotica undecimpunctata (assembly GCF_040954645.1). Lineage (NCBI taxonomy): Eukaryota > Metazoa > Arthropoda > Insecta > Coleoptera > Chrysomelidae > Diabrotica > Diabrotica undecimpunctata. The sequence continues at coordinate 102,534,093 of NC_092811.1, forward strand.
CGATCGGCCCTCTTCGGTCAAAAACTTTTCTGACTATGGCATCTTCCTCTTGTCTGATTACATGACCCATCCATCTGAGGCGTGCTACCTTAATGAATTTTACAACGTCAGGTTCTCCAAATCTTCTATACAACTCAAAATTGTAACACCTGCGCCACAAACCTTGTTCTTTTATGCCTCCATATATTCTATCAATAAACGTTACATCTCAAAATTATTTAGGTACTTTTTTTAACTTTAAGTGCAACCTTAGTAGTTAATGCTTCAACTAATCAAAAATATTTAATATTTTAAAGCTACAGTTCTGTGAACATTTTTATTCTTTGTAGATAAGGTTGCTTATCTAATAAATTTAGTTCACAATGATATGGTGTATATTTATCACGATGAGGGTAATTCCTATGTACATGACAATATTCCACTGAATCATCTGTCAAGCAATGGTGACTCGGATCCATCAACATTCGATGTAGGATAAGAGGGTCGAACCGAGAGAAAATATCGAAAATATTTCAGAACATTGGAAAGTGAAGAGGAATCAGCTCCAACAGAATTTACTTGGAGACGCTAACAGAATTTACTTGGAGAGGATTATCCAGGACTCTTCAGCAATATGAAGATTTTCATTTTGAAACAAAGACTTTTTGGCATAACCAGGTTTGTAAAGTTTGATATTAAGAGTTTTCTTAGCATACCTGTCTATTCAAACAATGACGAATATTTTCAAGTGTTAAAAATAAAGAATATTATGATCTCAAAAGATTTTTCAAAATTCCAAGACTTCTACATTTGAATAATAATCAAACAATGCCTTAAAAGCGTGATATCGATTATGAGAAACTCTACAAAATAAGACCCTTTGTTGGTTACCTGACAAAACCATTTAAACTTCTTTTTAATCCCACTAGATTTTTAACTATCGATGAGTCGATTATCAAATTTATAGGCCGTAGCACTCTAAAACAATATAATATGCCACTAAAACCCATCAAAAGACGCTACAATGTTTGGTTTATAACTTCTAGTGTTATTGGGTTTTTTATGAGAATTTGTAATTATAAGGGTGCTGTTCCTGAAGCTGACAATAATGTAAGCCTTGGTGAAAGGGTCGTGCAGAAACTGTCCAATTTACCTGCATAATTTGGTTATTGCGTTTTTTGATAATGTCTTTTTATCTATAGCCTTAGCTAAGAAATTTCTTTCGAGGGCAGACGAGAAAGTTTTTTCCAAAAAACATTTTTAAAACCGACATGGGTTAAAAACAGACCAGTCAAATAGAGTAATAGATAGATATGTATAAGTATCAAGGTGGAAAAACAAAGACATCAGTCTGCGTTGTGAAACGTGAAAAAGTTCTAAGAACTAAAAAAACCGGTGAAAGGTTATTGGTTGATTGCCGTCATATGTTGCAGATAATAATACATATACAGACAGAGTAGATTACATGGATAGCATATCTATACTACTATCTGCTTAAAGGCAGAAGGTGGTGGATGATAATTTTTTTTATTATTGTCTGGAACTATCAATAGTCAATTATTATGTATTATAATAAGACAACGTTACGACAATCCTGCTCAAGGGAAAAACCATTGTCACATTGAAAATGTGGGTCTTTATTAGCGTCGGAACTAACTGATTTCTATTCGGGGCGCTCTAAACCTGGTCCATCAATTCGACTTGGTCGAACAAAGAAAATGAATAGTCAGGAAGCTAGATCTACTCGTTTTTTTTATATAAAAATTAGGTATTTTGAAAGTGGTATAAATATATACCATTTCCGGGGACGCTCAGTGGTACATATATGTACCACCACAACACTAAAAAACCAGCATCAAAATGATGCTGTGATTATTATTTTTTGTTAAATTATATCACCAAAAACTCACTACAAAAAAATACAATATTTACAAGTCCCTTCTATTTTGCCCGTTAAAGAGTTAATAGTTTCTATTGAAAAATGTTATCTGAAAACTATTTTTCTAAAGGTTTAAAGCCACCATCAGGAAAAGAACGTAGAATTATTCTAACACATATTGGCACCTCAAAAGATTTTGTAAAACGAGGTTTATTAATATTGGAATCAAACCATACTTTGAACATTCGATAGTTACATGAAGCGGTATATATTAATTGAGAAACGATTCAATTTAATAAGGTAGAAATATCCATCAAAAATACATTAATATTGGGTCATAAAGAAAAATCTTTATGGTATAGTAGATGTAAACGCTCACAACATAATCATTATTTAAGATGAATAAAATTAAGATAACTTCCAAAAATCTATGCTTATTTTAAGTAGAATTAAACAGTCTATAATATATAATCACCACTTGATATTTAAATCAACAGTCAATAATACCACCATCTTATATATATATATATATATATATATATATATATATATATATCAACAAAACACAAAACTACCGCCAGAAAAATCTCTGGAAAATATCAATTAGGAACATTAAATATCAAATTTAAAACTTTACAATTCCAAACGTGTTAGGTATGTTTTTAAAAAAATTCAATTTGACCCCTAGCCTTCAAAATCATATATCAAAGCCTTGTGCATTCATCGATGCTACTATCAACGCTATTGGTCACACTAGTCTTACTATTGCTAGCCAACGAAGTGCTACTACCGAGTGTACTAGTATTTTCGGTATCGGTACCTGTAAATCCGACCGAATCGGCAACTGACAGCTGACAATCCACGTCTTTGTCCACAGCCTCCTTAGCCGCCTCGCTGGTCAACAAAACTATTTCGTTCATTTGTTTCTCTTCGTTGGTAAATTGATCTTTTCGTATTCCAACTATTTGTTCGAATGTAGGCGGTTTAAATAAACCGAATTCGCCTCCCGGCAGTTCGTCTTTGGTAGGAGGACCAGGGAGGTCGAGTTTGTGTCTCTTTAGTTCCTCCATAGACGTTTCGAGATGGCGGATCACTGAGTCTTCGTCGTATTGAAAGTCTTTGTACAATTTAACCTAAAATAGAATGTAAATATTAATGTCGTATTAGAATTAAAATAAATTTTCTGACACAACCGCTAAAGACAACCGACTTGATATAAATGATGGACTTCTATTGAAGTCTATGAAGTTCTAAATACAAATAAATCGCTAGTAACGCTAGTCGCGTTGCAATTTACAGCGAAGCTTTATTTTGAAGCACTGAAAGCTGATGGTACTTTAATCGGTGTTGCCGCATTTACGACTTACGTAAAACCCTATAGCAAATTGAAAAATCATAACTTACCTGAATATAATTTACAATTGAGTCCATATCCGACAGTTTGAGTAAGGGCCTTTTATGTAGTTTGAGTATCGTGTAGGCCATCGCAGTTATTACTCTCTCGCCATCCAATAAATAAATATCCCATATCCGTAGACATAGATTAAACGGAACCTAAACAGTCAAGTCAATGTGAGCAAGATGATGAACCATCGTTAAATATGTATGTGAAAAAAATTGCTTGAAAGCAAAGTTAAGGCTTGGTCAAATAATATAATGAGATATGTCAAAAAAAACCTTATTTCATCCACTTTTCAAAAAGATATAAACTTGACGCAATAATAAATAATTAATGAAATAATTGAAGAAATTTTGTTAAAAATATTAAAAATGTAATTTTATATACACGGTATTTTACAACTCATAATACTAGTATACTAGAATACTATATACTAGGATACTAGGATACTAGAATCACGAGCTGGATGAACTAATGCAGAGCGCAGATGTTGTCAGATTTGTAAAGTCACAAAGACTAAACTGGCTTGGTCACCTAGAAAGAATGCCAGATAATCGAGCTGTAAAAGTAGTCCAGAGATGGAAGCCCCAAGGAAACAGAACAAGAGGAAGGCCCCGTAAAAGATGGATAGACGACGTAGAGAGGGATCTTAAAACCATGAACATCAGGCAGTGGCGAAGGAAAGTATCCGACAGGGCAGAATGGAAGAACATTGTTAAGCAGGCCAAGACTCACAAAGGGTTGTAGCGCCATTAGAAGAAGAAGAAGAGAATACTAGTATACAATTGAACTAAATTACAATTTTTTCTTTAGAGTACGTGCTCAAAGTGTTATCCATTTGTTTGTTGACAATGATACAATCTATCGTGAAAGCTGCAAATAGAATTGCGAATAATTTCTACAGTAATTAACTGCATTTCACGACGTATGCGATCTTTTAAATCATATAGGTTAGTTGGTCTGTTAAGGCTGATTTAGAAACTTTACGTTGGCGTTGGCGTTCGCGTTACAACATGGTCAAATGGAAAACTCGTATGCCTATTTATAAACATCGTTCGCCGATGGCGTTGGCGTTCGGTTGCGTTCAAGATGACCCACTTTATCTTTTTCCGTTGGCCGTTGTAGCACAGAATACACCAACCCTTCTGTGGTTGTAGTCAAGGTCACAGAACATAAAAAAAAACTGTACCTTTGTTATCGCAGCCAATAGCAATACCGAAAAAGTGACAAGGTTTGTCAAACAAATCAAACTAAATTATTTGTTTATGTTTCTGTTTATGTTTATAAAGTAAAATAGTTTAAATAATTTATATTTATTTAATAATAGATTTTAAGACAGAATTTAATAATGGTTTTACCATTTGCAGTAATTTTTCAAATACTGGAACCTGCATCCTGGTATATTTAAAAAACTGCTGGGTATCCCAGTTTTTCATATTTTTATAATAATTAAAATTACCTCTTGTATTTCTGTTCTGGTTAATGGGTTAATGTACCGACGTTATCTTTTATTTCGAAGGCTCAGTGGCTCAGTGCTGCTCGAATACAAAGTATCAGTGCCACTGCACCTAACAAAAGCCGAGCATTTTCATTTTCCATTTTATTAATTTTCAAGCAAAAATTAATAATACCAAATCAAAAATGTAAGGTTAGAAATTTAGATGTGATCTTTAACGCCAACGCCAACCGAAAGTTTATAAATGCAGTCTATGATAGCCAGCGCCAAGGTCAACGGCGAACGCCAGCGCCAACGCCAACGTAAAGTTTATAAATCAGCCTTTAATATAAACGCGGTTTTTCAAGTAACTCCACAGAAAGAAACCACGTCGAATCGAGTGATCTTGCCGGCTACTCTATCATACCTCTTCCATCAATTCATCTCTGAGGTAAAATTATATTTAAATATTGCCTAACGTCTCTTTGATAATGTGGAGGTGCACCATCTTGTTGAAAATAGACATTCATGTTTGGAAACAAACGGTTGATTTCAGGTATAATTTGACTTTGGAGAAGGTCGAGATATTTGGCTCCGGTAAGCGTACCTTCAATAAAAAAGGACCAATTAAATGGTTTTTTTCCAAAGCAGCCCAAACTTTAATTTTTTCTGGATATTGTGTATGAATCTCGTTCATCCAGTGCGGATTACAATCTGACCAGTATCGAGAATTATGCCTGTTTTTCTTCTTTCAGTACCCTGTCCGATTATTAAAACGTTGGCAATCATATTGGCAATAATAACTTTGTTTACGGCGGCTCTAAATAAATTAGCGGTGGTCTCTTGATACCATTCTCGGAGATTTCGGAGCCAGGATGTTCTTCGTCGGTCTGTATTATGAGGTGTAGAAGGTTATACCTCTCTGGATGTCTCATTGCTCAGGAAGAAAAAATGTTTTCAGTCCAATTCACGTGAGAATACTTACAATGAGGGAGTGAAATCTCGAATAAGGAAAATTGTCCATGATTTTTTTTTTAAACATACCACCAACGGTCGACAGCCTAATGAACAGAGTGAAGGATGATGAGGACCAACCAGCTTTTTCAAAAACCACATTTCGTAGGCAACTAAATGACATTAGTTTTGAATATGGTAAAAGAGGTTGAGATTCGATAATGATGGAAAAAAAAGATATCCTGGAGACACAAGTACCTCAGTCAAATAAAAACATTGAAGAAGAAGAATGTAGAGAATGTAAACCTAGTTTATACCGATGAGTTTTGGATTAACGTCGGTGCTTCAGTTAAAAAGGAATGGAGGGACATAACGATCAAGAATCCACGAGATGCCTTCAGAAAAGGGCTCTCTACTGGACTGAAACCCAAAGAGGTCCTCGGTTTGTTCTTCTTCGTGCTGGAAGCGAAACTGGTTTTGTGGCATGCGCCGAATTAACTTTCTTGGCCAAGAAGGGAACCGCTGATTACCACGACGAAATGGACGGGGAGCTATATGAAGAATGGTTTAAAAAGACGTTAATTCCAAACTGGTCGAAAGACAAAGAAAACGTTGTCATTTTTAATAACGCGTCATACCACTCCCGCAAATTTGATTTCCCGAAAATTGTGAAACAAAAGGCAAACCAAGGATTGGCTAATCGAAAAGAACATTTTCTTCGTGGAAGATCACCTAAAAAGTGAATTACTGGATACTCCGGCTGCATTAAAAGACGAGTACGACAAGTACAAAATTGAAACAATTGCAAAAAAATATGACGTTAAGATTTTGAGACTGTCGCCTCACCATTGCGAGCTGAACCCGATTGAGATGGTGTGGAGTCAAGTGAAAAGGTATGTGGCTTCTAACAACGTTGATTTTAAAGAAAAAACGGTAGAAAGGTTGATAAAAAAAGCTTACCAACGCGTATCTAAACAGCAGTGGCATAATTATGATAATTAATGTGAAAATTAATTCCACTTCGGAAATCGAAACGCCAAATAAACTTACTTTTAAAGTAAAATTGTGTTTATTCGCAACAAAAATAGTAAAATAGTACATATCATGAAATTTTAAGTTGGTACTTACCCGTTCTATAAAACAAACAAAAAACCATTTTAATGAGTATAAAATAGCATCCAGACCATGTTTATCAAAATGTTTTTTAATTTTCGGTAACAATTTGGTTAATATCCTATCGTGATGGGCTAAGAATCTAAAAACAATTAATTTATTTAAAAAAGTAAACCACACAGTAACTAAAATATATCAAAATATGATGAATAATTTAAATAGATAAAATTATATAAATAAATTATTATTATACAGTTTATATGGAGAAACACTTTATATCGTTCATTTGGAAGAAGAAGGTTACATCTCAAAATGTTAAAGTTTTTTTTTATTGCATCAATAGCTTCCAAATAATGTCTTCTGCTATAGAAAAAATGGTTACATGTGTAAATACGCTAGTTTCCGAGAGATGACAGATGCAACTCTTTGTCGTTCCCCGAATTTAACGGGTTGACTATGAAAAATACAGTTATATTTCAGTATATATTTAACCTTTTTTTACTGAACGTTATTCATTTTAGAGAATACAGTTATAACTTTAAATATAATTGACAAAAGATAAGTTAATATAATTAAAAGGGTGATATTTGTGTTTGGACCCATTTTTCTCAAAGGTAATATTATTTGTATACATTTATTTTTGGTATATAGAGTTATAAGTAAAGATATACCCATTTTTCTTAAAAGTATTGTTACGATAAATATACTGGCCTAACTTTTATGACTAATTATTCTGTTTTATTGTAGAAATTTCGGTGGAAGTCTAGAACCAAAATTATGGTGAATGAGCCGGCCAAGCTTCTCGATCTTTCGATGCTGTTCTAGTATATCAGGATTTCGTATATAAATACAACATTTTTATATGGAGGGCAGTTAATAAAGAAGATTCGCGCTCGTGGTATTATTGTTACGCTCGCCTACTAATAAATTATTGTATATGTAGTGATAAATAAACTTATATAAATGATCGTGCCTTTTAATAAATTAAAGTAGGAACAATATAATAAATTAGTAAAGACATTATAAATTAAAGACATAACAATTAATAAATTCACAACAAATGGTGCCAGAAGTGGGATCGAACATAAATTAGACTTATAATAATAATACAAGTGAATATAAAATAAATTGTGAAAATGGCTACGATTTATGAGCTGACAGTGACTAATTTAAGAAGACATCTTGAAGACAGAGAATTAGCTTCTACCGGAAAAAAGGCTGAGTTAGTCCAACGACTAAAGAACGCTTTACTAGAAGAAGGACTAGATCCAGAGACTTATATATTTGAAGACAAACATGATGCTGTCCTCTCGTCGATTTCGAAAATTTCTGGTGACATCGCATCATTAGAGAACAAAGTTTCTAACGAGATTTCTTCGCTGGAAAGCAAAGTCTCTGCTAACATCTCTTCGGAAATCTCTAAAGTCACTTCTGAGATGTCTGCCCTGGACGATAGAATATCTTCATTAAAAAACCAAGTTGCTGCCGATATGTTAGCCTTCGAAGAAAAGATATGGAAAGAGATGGAAAAGAAGATGGAGGAAACAGGGACAGCAGAGAGAGGTAACAATCCGATTACAGTGGAGATAAAAGAAGACGAGACGAAATTTAAGTTGGAGACACGGCCGAAATTTGAAGGAAGTGGAGGTTCTATTCATGTTAAAGTCCCAACTTTCGACGGAAAATCATCATGGAACAACTACATGAAACAGTTCGAATCAGCCGCAAGAGCAAATGGATGGTCTGAAAAAGAAAAGGCTGTAAACCTGACTATCGCCCTTCGAGGAGATGCCTTAGATGTGCTTCAGACCATAGCCGTAGAGGAGACCGATGATTTCGAACAACTGAAGAAGAGGTTAAATATGCGATATGGCCACGAACATTTGGAGCATGTATATCAGTCACAGCTTAAAAATCGTAGACAGAAGAAAGATGAGGCTCTTCAAGAATATGAGGTAGATATTGCCAGATTAGTACGATATGCTTATCCAACAGCTCCCGAAGACATGATGGAAAAATTGGCCGTTCAAACGTTTATTGATGGTCTTCGTGATCATGAAATGCAGAGAACACTGCGATTAGCTCGTCACAAGACGCTGGTTGATGTCCTATCCGCCGCCCTCGAATACGAGTCAGCTACGCAGGCCTCTGGCGGGTACAGTAAAGTTAGGACTGTAAAAGAGGAAGGAGATGAAGATAAACTTGACCAGCTCGTTAATATGATGAAAAGCATGACATACAAGAAAACGAAGACCATCAGATGCTGGAATTGTGGCGAAATAGGACACGTACGAAGCTCCTGTAAGCACCCTAGGTACGACGCAAATCAAGAAACTCACCATCAGGAAAACTAGAACGGGTCAGCCTTAGGGGGGCAGCTTCGACCCAGAACTTTTCCAAAGACCCTCTCATACTAATAGCTTCTTTGAAATGTCGTGAAGATAGTGTATATGTAGATGGAGACATAAATGGTAAAAGACATACGTTGTTGGTGGATACCGGAGCGACCAGAACCATTATACGTCCAACAGTTATAAACAGCCGAAAGAAACTGTTACCAACGAGGTTGCGACTTCGGACCGCTACAGGTGAAAATGCCAACATTCATGGAGAAATCCAGGTACAATTGGGAATTGGAGCAGAAAAGTTTGTCCATACTGTTATAGTTGCTGACATCGAAGAGGATGTTATATTAGGAATGGACGTAATGAATATGCATGGATTCCAATTGGATTTTAAGAATAAGGTAATCAAAGTTGGCAACGAGGAGGTATTTCTCCATCCACATAATGACAACACTGTGCAAGCAGCCATTAAAGAAGATACAGTCGTGCCTGCGAGAAGCGAAACGATCATAGTAGCGCGGCTACAGGGAATTGTGGACGAAGGGAGACCTGTTATGATGGAGCCTTGGAACCACGACGATGAGGTTGGCCGTGGAATCATAATTGGAAAGGAATTGGTGACTTCGGCTAAAGAAATTCCTGTGAGACTTATCAATGTCAACGACTACCCAGTGACCATCAAGAAAGAGACAAAGGTAGGAACTTGTGTACCTGTGACATCCATAATCCGTCAGGCGACAACATCTGATAATTCCAACGACAAATTCGACCAAATGGTTGCAGTTGCAGGACAGTCTCTAAATCAGATGGAGAAAAGGAAATTAAGGGAATTTCTTCGGCAGTATCGTGATATTTTCGTACCGAAAGGAGGAAAGACGGGAAGAACTACCGTTGTTAAGCATAAAATTGATACTGGTAATGCTAAGCCAATTCGTCAAACAGCTCGACGATTACCACAGGCGAAAAGAGAGGAAGCTGAAACGATTGTTCAGGAAATGAAGAAAGACGGGGTGATAGAACCTTCTACGAGCCCATGGGTCTCTCCGGTGGTCCTGGTTAAGAAGAAAGACGGAACGACGAGGTTCTGTGTGGATTACCGTTTGCTGAACAACGTTACCAAGAAAGATAGTTATCCTCTGCCTCGGATCGATGACACATTGGACACATTGGCTGGAAGTAAATTGTTTTCCACTTTAGATTTGAAGTCTGGATACTGGCAGGTAGAAATGGACCCAGTAGATAAAGAAAAGACAGCCTTCACCACAGGATCTGGATTGTGGCAATTCAACGTTATGCCATTTGGACTTTGTAATGCTCCTGCGACATTTGAGAGGCTTATGGAAAATGTGTTGAGAGGGTTATCTTGGAAAACATGCCTGGTTTATTTAGATGACATAATCGTCTTGGGGGAGACATTCGAAGATCATTTGAGGAATTTAGAAAACGTTTTTAATCGACTTAAAGCTGCCCAATTGATGCTAAACCCCAAGAAGTGCCAGCTATTTCAAGGTAAAGTCAATTATCTGGGTCATATAGTCAGTAAAGAAGGAGTGGCCGTGGATAAGGGAAAAATCGATTCCATTAAGGAATGGCCAAAACCAACTGACAAACATCAAGTGAGAAGTTTTCTTGGATTATGTACTTACTACCGGAGGTTTATTAAGAAGTTTGCAGATATCGCTAAGCCATTAACGCGACTTACAGAGGAAGCAAGAGAATACCGCTGGGATATAGACTGCCAAAATGCCTTTGAGACCTTGAAAAAGCATTTAATAACAGCACCAATTTTAGGGTATCCACTGCCAGAAGGAGAGTTCATCTTAGATACAGATGCAAGTAATGTGGGAATTGGAGGAGTGCTGTCTCAGATTCAAGGAGGACAGGAACGAGTCCTCGGATATTTTAGTAAAGTTCTTTCAAAACCTGAGCGGAATTATTGCGTCACGAGAAGAGAACTTCTGGCAGTAGTGAAATCAGTAGAGCACTTCTATCAATACCTCTATGGAAGAAAGTTTCTAATCCGAACCGACCATGCCGCCCTTAAGTGGTTGATGCAGTTTAAGAATCCAGAGGGTCAGATAGCCAGGTGGATCGAACGACTCCAAGAATACGATTTTAAGATTGAGCACCGGGCCGGAGTTAGCCACAGAAACGCTGATTCTCTTTCCAGAAGGCCATGCTCAGCAGAGTGTTCCCACTGCAACAAAACGGAATCCAAGGAAGCAGCAGTGCTCAGAACGACGATTGTCAACGACGACTGGACGCCTACTAAGATCAGGGAAGAACAAGAGAGAGATCCAGTTATACAGAAAATCCGAAAATGGAAAGAGGAAAACCGTCGACCACCTTGGCAGGAAATATCAAACCTATGCTCAGTAGTTAAGACGTATTGGGCCCAGTGGGACTCATTTATCATCGAAGATGGCTTGCTTAAACGAGTCCTGGAAAATGATGACGGTTCAGAGAAGAGAAGACAGTTGGTGATCCCAAAGAGCAGAATAGCCGAAGTACTTCGTCAGTTACACGACAGTCCATCGGGAGGGCATTTTGGTGTAAGGAAAACCCTTCAGCGAATTCGGGAACGGTTTTATTGGATGAACAGTTCCGACGACGTAAAAGACTGGTGTAAGAAATGTACTATTTGTGCTACGAGTAACGGGCCTCACCGGAAAAGGAGAGCTCCTATGAGACAATATAATGTTGGAAGCCCGTTTGAAAGAATAGCTTTGGACATTGCAGGGCCATTTCCAGAAAGTGAAAATGGGGGCAAGTACATGTTGGTAGTAATGGATTACTTCACTAAGTGGGTCGAGATTTACGCACTTCCAGACCAGAAGGCCGCCACCGTTGCAGATAAGTTGATCCAAGAATATATCAGCCGATTTGGAGTGCCTTTGGAGATCCATAGTGATCAAGGCAGGAACTTCGAAAGTGATCTATTCCAAGGAATATGTGATAGACTAGGCATGAAGAAAACAAGAACTACCGCGTATCATCCGCAATCGGATGGTATGGTAGAACGAATGAATAGGACAGTTGGCAAGTATTTGACAAAGATGGTGTCCGATCATCAGCGAGACTGGGACCAATACCTTCCGTTCTTCACAATGGCCTACAGATCTGCTGTTAACGAATCAACAGGCCAGACACCAGCCAAAGTCCTATTCGGACGCGAAATGCGACTACCTTGTGATCTAGAATTTGGGTGTCGACCTGGAGAAGATGTAGCAGGTGAAGATTATGTGATCGAATTACGAAGAAGAATGGACGATGTACATGAGTTGGTCCGTTCCCACCTTCAGATCGCTAGCGACCGAATGAAGAAACGGTACGATACACAAGCCGAAAAGGGTTGCTTTAAGAAGAACGACAAAGTATGGCTGTATAATCCCAAGAAGCGAATAGGTTGTTCTCCCAAACTGCAGCAGTTTTGGGAAGGTCCATACCTCATCATGGAGAAGATCAACGATGTCATCTACCGAATAAGCAAGATTCCGAGGGGAAAGCCGATGATAGTACACCATAACCGGTTGGCATCTTTCGAAGGTGACCACGACGTAGATGAAGAAGTGGAAGTAAACCAAGTCCAAGATGTGTTTGACCTCACGTTTGAGGAATTCATGGGTGCCTATGGAGGTACCGGTAAAGCAAGACATGGTGTTACCACTGAAGAAAAGCAAGATCTACTCGCGCTCCCCGATGACTACTCGCTGGCCCTTACCATCCCGGCCAGTATCAAAGACGCACCAGGGTTGGCATCCGTCTTTCGAAGGAAGTTTGGTCGAGTTGCAGAACTTCAATGCCAGGTGCCAGCTCCCGGTAAAACCTTGAAACTCCAGGATGCATCACGTTACCTTTTCTACCTGGTAACAAAAGACACTGCCCGTGACCAACCTACCTACCGAGATGTATGGGAAGCCTTACTTCAATTGAGAGAGCACGTACTAGAGTCCGACGTGCAAAAGTTAGCCATGCCAAAGTTGGAGTGCCGCCAATTAGATTGGAGGGTTATCCGAAATATGGTGGAGGAGATCTTTAAAGACACCGAAGTCCAGGTGTTAGTCTGTTGCAATCCGCATAGTTACTGGTGCGGAGAGAAAACCGTCCCTTGTCATTTTTATACAACTGGAAGTTGTAAAAGAGGGTCCAGTTGCCGATACCAGCATACAGTTCCGGTTCCAGTCCCGACAAGGTTCCAGGAGGAACCATCTTTTAAGAGGGGGGCAATGTTACGATAAATATACTGGCCTAACTTTTATGACTAATTATTCTGTTTTATTGTAGAAATTTCGGTGGAAGTCTAGAACCAAAATTATGGTGAATGAGCCGGCCAAGCTTCTCGATCTTTCGATGCTGTTCTAGTATATCAGGATTTCGTATATAAATACAACATTTTTATATGGAGGGCAGTTAATAAAGAAGATTCGCGCTCGTGGTATTATTGTTACGCTCGCCTACTAATAAATTATTGTATATGTAGTGATAAATAAACTTATATAAATGATCGTGCCTTTTAATAAATTAAAGTAGGAACAATATAATAAATTAGTAAAGACATTATAAATTAAAGACATAACAATTAATAAATTCACAACAGTATAACGTTAAAAGTAAATATTATGTTCTGATAGAAAGTTACTTTCTTAGTTGTAACTTTCTTTTAGATAATATATCATAATATAGAAGCAATTTAGTGTGCGTAAAAAGTAGTTTTGTGAAATATAACCTTATTGTTTAAAGATATTTTGTTATATTTGAATTACCTTTTTTGCATTGGTAAATTATTATAACTTATATATTATTATAACTTAATAACAGCCGTACGAATCGTATTTTTGCAAATCTTGAAAATGATGAAGATAGTAAAGGCAAGATAATTCGGAAAATTCTTTTAAAGATGCCCAAAACATAATGTATGATAAATGTAATACAGTAAATACTATAGAACCGACTCTAACAACAAAGTGGGTGATGGAACATTTTGTCAAGGAAAATTTAGAAAATTCTCCTGTTGTTAAGTTCTTATTTAGATCGAAAAAATAGGGATTTTTTGTATAAAGATTATTATTTTAGATTTTATTAATAATAGAGACCCATCTGAAAAAATCTTCAGCAGCGCTATTATGATAAATGATGACACATGTTTCAATGGAAATAATAATTTTTTGGGTAAGATAAAATACACTGCTTTAAAGTTACTAAAAATGTGAATATTATTATAAAAGGTATTATTCTTATTTTTAGAAACTCAATTACCTAAAAAATCTATGGATAAAGCTACTTCATCCTCAAGCAGTGACTCATCTTCAATCAGTAACTCATCATCAAGAAGTAAGTCATCATCTAGCAGTAAGTCATCATCTAGCAGTAACACAACTTCGGATACAGACAACAGTTCACAACATTCTAAAACCGATCCTTATGGATCAGATGACAGCATGCAGATCCTCTTTTTAATCCACTTGTCATTAAAAGGCAAGTTAAATTAACAACAGGTAATGCAATTAAAAAAAAGAAAAGTTAAACATCCTTCAAACAATGAAGAGGTGGGTAGGAAGAAACTTCGGTAGCCTGCAACGTGGCAACAGGCAGACTCAAAGAGATTGCGAAATGGCGGAGAAGCCTATTTATCTACCAGAATTGTTAAAAATGCAGACGGCACAAAAATCAAATCCAAAATATTACAGCCAGCTAAAACCTTTTTACCACCCTGCGGAAATAAATGCAAGTTAAAGTGTTCCGAAAAATTAGACGAAGCACAGAGAAACAAAATATTTAAAAAATACTGCTCACCACTATTTTGCCCATAAAATCAATAACTCATAAATTTTTTGTCTCCGGACATGGACAGAGTGAAGGGGATAGTGTCCACGCTATGATAGAAAAACAGATAAAAAAATATAAAAAATCAAGTCCAATATGGGTGCATTATTCGGACAGCTAAAAAAACTGGAAGTCCATATATAAAGTACATGAAATGGGTTTTAATGACGTGTTTTATCTTAAAGCTTTGTGTGCAGACTTTCACCTTACTATTCCCAAAAATTTTAAAATATCTGATGTGACGATCTTGATGTTAGATCGCAACAATCCTACTATTCTTTATTATAAATCATCTTTTAATCAAGCAGAATGTGATCATCAAGTGGTAATTGTGCGTTCTAGGCGTGAAATTAATATCAATAATATTGCTTTAAAGAAAGCTTTTACAAAAAAGTGGGAATCACCGAAGCTAAGAAAAATGGACTGTTGTCTTTAATAGAAAAAAAAGCGATGTGTTCCTAAATACTATTTAAGTTTTTATAAGAATTTGTTAAGAAAAACAATCGTTATTATTGTTGCTTTATGTTTCATATTGTGTTGTGTAATGGATACGAACTAGTTACGTAGTTTTTTTATGTTTTATTAATCAGTTTTATTAAATAATATTGATCTAATGGTATTTTTAATAATACTTTACCAATACAATTTCTAAAATGTAACTTCATGAGCAAAATCAATTTCTTCAAAAGATAATATTTCTTTATTCAAGAGGGTTATATCTAAGTTTTTTTTTCTAAACCTGATATCTTATAAAAACAAAAATTTGTCAGAGCGATTAAAAGATCAGAAATCTATCATACTCAATCATTAAATCCTACAATATCAATAAACACTGCACAATATAAATAAAATAAATTGATAAGAATTTTAAAACCTCTCTACTGAAAAAGTGAAAATTCTTAGATGTAACCCTCTTCTTCCAAATGAACGATATGTTCTTTATTTTAACTTTCTGATTTTCTGTGATTGAATTTTCAATAATTTTGTCTTAATTTTCTTGGTTGATTGGTCCGAGATTATTAAAACACTTTTCACAACACACACGTTGTACAAACGTTTCGGAGAAATATAATTTTCAATGAACACTTTATTATTACTTTGTCTTACTTAGGCGCTTACTTAAAAACATAAATATACAATTATGACATATATAGATATCATTTATGTCAGTTTTATTATTGATAAAAGGGGTTGTTTTTTAATATCAATCATCTCCAATATACGTATTTTATTATAATTTAACTCTGTTTCCAAAATCGAAAGAATGATTATATTTTCTTTACTTTCGGTTTACTCAACTTGAGCATATTTTGACAGAGTCATTGTCAAAAACAACAATACAAAAATTCCTACCACATCTTAAATAGATGAAATAAACTCTGTTGCAGACTTCTTTAATTGATACTGTTCTGAAGTTATTTTATTGCGGCACCTCAGTCTCATATCCAGTATCCTTCTTTGAGATTAACACATCCAGGAAAGGTAGTGTGTTATTGACACTTCTTTATCGTTTATATCACTCATGGATGTGTCCAAAAACTCTGATCCATGAGGCCATATTAATACATTATCTACATATCTCCAACATAGTGTGGGTTTTAAATTTTTTTGAGAAATAATATTTGTTTCAAAATCTTACATAATATATTAGCTAATAATGGAGATAAACTAGAGCCCATTGCTAGACCAAAATTTTGTTTATAGAATTCATTATTTAGTTGAATAGGTATTATCAGTACATAATGTCAATAAATCCATTATAGCTGATACATTTAGTCTTGTTCTAGTTGGCAATGTATCATCATTCTCTAATTTTGTTTTAATTATTTTTATTTTTATCTCCTTCTTTTTATATAGACATGACTGTCTGTTTTTCAATAATCCAATAAGTTGTCGTTCCATCGTTTTTTGGTCTTCCTATTGGGGAACCGTCTCTTGCCGTCTTTACTATTTGTTGTGATTCGGCTTATATGATCGTTCCATTCTACTCTTCTATTGGGTGAATCACAATAAATATCACCATCAGGAATATTAATGTGTGAAAAAAAGCAGTTTCTCACAGTGCAATAATAGTGCCTCTACTATGTGTTTTAGCAGAAGCAATGAATCTATAGCTTTCCTATGGAATAACCCTTCAAGCCAAGTTCAGAATCAACAATTTCCTGGCATGGTCACGTCTCCACCAAGATGATAACATCATATCCATTAGACGAAGCATTATTGCATGTTAGCAGCTATTGAGCAGTAACTTACTTAATTGTCTATCTAAATTGATTAAGTTAATCACCTAATCGGATTAAGAATACTGTAAGGAATCCATGTCTTTCATCATCATCATCAGTGGCGTTACAGCTCTTTATGAGCCAAAGCCTTATTCAGAACAATCCTCCATTCGCCCCTGTCTCTGGCAACTCTTCTCCATGCTCTAATTCCGATAGACTTCAAATCATTTTCTAGGTTGTCTTGGTACCTAAGTCTCGGTCTTCCTCTTCTTCGTTGTCCGATCGGCCCTCTTCGGTCAAAAACTTTTCTGACTATGGCATCTTCCTCTCGTCTGATTACATGACCTATCCATCTGAGGCGTGCTACCTTAATGAATTTTACAACGTCAGGTTCTCC
Source organism: Diabrotica undecimpunctata (assembly GCF_040954645.1). Classification (NCBI taxonomy): domain Eukaryota; kingdom Metazoa; phylum Arthropoda; class Insecta; order Coleoptera; family Chrysomelidae; genus Diabrotica; species Diabrotica undecimpunctata. The sequence goes on from NC_092811.1 coordinate 102,551,639, forward strand.
AAATCTTCTATACAACTGAAAATTGTAACACCTGCGCCACAAACCTTGTTCTTTTATGCCTCCATATATTCGTCTTAGTATTTTTCGCTCAAAACGTTTGAGCAATTCTTGGTCATTCTGTGTGTCCAAATTTCTGAACCATATGTTAGCACTGGTCTTATTAGTGTTTTGTATACAGTCAGTTTAATTTTTCTAGGCAATCTGTCTTCTTAAGCCATAGTAACACTTATTGGCGAGCACTATTCTTCTTTTGATTTCTTCACTGACGTTGTTATCTTTGGTTAGCAGCAACCCTAAGTATATGAAGGTGTCAACACCTTCCAGTTCTAGGTCATCAATTATTATTCGTCCATCGTCCATCCATGTCTTTCAGTATGTGTATATTCTTTCGATGAATGTTTTTCTTCCGCATGTGTATGCAGTCTTTCAGTAGATTTGATTCCGACACATGTGGTAGCATGTCTGTTCGAACGAGGCAAATGCGTGCTATTTTCTTACCTGTGCACAAGTTGTTTTCTCAAACTAACTTTAACTATGAGGGTAAAAAATAAAAACTTACCTAGTTAATTTGGGAAACCCCTCCTTATACAGCCCATGCATTGCAAACTTGGGATTTGTTAGTAAGATATGCACAGCCCAAAAAGCATCTTCTTCATCCATATACATCAGTAAAACACCTGCGATGCCTGACATACCTTGACAATAACCTACTTCAGAATTATACATAGCATAAGCTGTTAGAACATTAAATAAAGATTGCTGTTTGATACTATATCTTTCTCTATAATGTAAATGTTCTCGGAATTGTCTATTTACATCTGAATCTATTTGCCTGGCATCTGTAGAGTATTTTCTCGCTAAACCCATCATTTCTACATATTTGTTTTTATTAGCCTTTTTTATTTTATCTACCTACAAAATATCGACATAGAGTATATACATGTGAGTAAAATATTGATCATTTTTTAAATTTATTTAGACTGAATATATAGTAAAGCTGTGGATTTGACAACAGTAAATGAGCTTTGTGCCTAAAGCAGATTCATTATGGCACATGTATCTCATTGGAAAGAGGAGTGGAGACAAAAAAGCATTACAGAAAGGTTAATTTAGGGCAAGTTACCCAGAGCTCCCAGGATTATATTTGTAAGACTTCAAAATTGTATGTATACCCCAAAAAATATGTATGTACTCTAGTTGAAACAACTGGGAGAATATTTAATAGCTGTTAAATTTCTAGCAGTAGCTATTTGGTCATATGAAAATCCTGGGTAGAGGAACAGAAGGAATAGCAGCATCAGCAGTACTAGAAGTGGAGAAATCAAATAAACTGCTATATTGGGTGGCAAAAGGAAAAAAGCTGACAGCAAAATATATGGATACATAAAGGTTAGAATTACTTCCTGTCGCAGATACTCACAGTATATAGATGCTTTAGGATATACCTTTAAGTTTCGGGAAGGTAGAATATGCAAATACTTGTAATGTGAAATAACACTGTGTAATACATACTATGTTGGCTATCATGTGATAGATGCTATCATGGCCAGGTCAGTGGAGAACAGTAGAAAGAAAAGATGAGAAGAAATGAAAAAGTGACCTGACCTGAAATTTGCATCCACATCAAAAAAGGAAGGTAAAAGAAAGTGAGAGGTGGCAAAAGTTGAACATGAATAGGATGAGACAGAGATAGAACAAGAGGAGGGTTAAGCAGTAAGCAATCTTCAGTAAAAAATGTGTGAGAATGCATAAGGGTCGTATGTGAATGAGAAGAGATGAATATATGTCGACACTGAGCCCCAACCTAAGCGGTCCAACCGGTAATTCATGGTTAAGGAGGGTGTTTTGTAGTAGGTAGGTTTCTGGAATTGGCGACGATGGTGACCAAGCAACCAAGGCTGGAAAACAGTTTTTTTCTAAAACCAAGATATATTTCAACCATTTTCATAACCTTTCTCATAAAAGACGGAAAGAAAAAACTGGTTTAGTTATAATAGTTTTTGATTGTCATATTTGCAACACATCACTACGTAGTTCAGTTGAAGCTGTTATCTGGCAATATTGGTTGCCATGTCCATGTTCTCATTTAAAATATCTAATAGGGTTACAGGAAATACTTGTTTGTTTGATGTTTCTTCTCACATGACTAACTATGGTTTGAAAAATGGTGCATTTTTTTAACTGTCAATGAATTCAGTGATGAAGGTGTAGGCTAGTTATTTTATATACACCAGAAATTGACATTGAAAAAAGAGTTCTTTTCTTTAAAAAGTAAATAAATAAATAATTACTTCATAATAAAATCTTAATTTTAGACTCGTGAATTCCAGTATGTAAGGGCTGCAGCTAGCTATAGCTAATAGTAACTACATAACATGTAGTAACAGGCCGGACTTAAGGTTTTCTATCATAATATTGAACAACTTGTAATATTAAACAACAACTAATGAAATTTAAATATCAAAAAATAACATTATATGCTTAATTTTAAAAAAGAAGTTAAAGCACATATAACTTGGATTTTACAGCAAGTTATATTCTTAATGCATTAAAACTTGCATTTAGTTATTCCATTACTGAAGGGACAACACACACCAAACACCATCATTGGATAATTATAGACCAATCTCACTCTTTTCCTCTTTCCAAATTTATAGAAACTAGTGCTGAATTGTGAAATATTTAAATAAGAACAATTTTGATTTCAAGGGGAAGGTTATAAAAATATTAGCAGTACAACTTCAGCCACATTGGGCCTAGTAACCAAAATATTGAACATAATAGATAAAGTAGATATATGAGAACTAATCCCGTTAAGTTTGAAGAATATATTTGATATACTGAAATATGATATAATGTTGAATATCGTGAGACATCTTGGTATAAAAGGTACTTAGCTTAAGGGGTTACATAGGTCTTGTATTTTCAAAAAATCGATTATTTTTTTATTCCATATGAAAGTATAGTACTTCAAGAGTCTTCACACCGAATTTGAAGTAAATTCGAGCAATATTACGGTGTTATAGAGATTTGAATAACGCGCTCAACCGCGTTATTCGGTATGTGCGCTCTCAGTTTAAAAACGCGTTTTTTTCGAAACTTTGTTTTTCCGTGCGGTATGCACGATTTCTCGAGAACTAATCGACCGATTTTGTTGAAACTTTGCATAGTTCAACTTCATAGTATTGTTTGGTGATTGAACGAAGAATTTTCAATCAGACGACTCGTTCTTATTTTATACAAAAAAAAAATAATGAGAAACGAAAAAAATGTTAAAAAATATAAGACGAAAATTTATTCAAACTTATGTCAAAACTTCAAACATTATTATTTTTTCAATTCCTTGTTCAATCACAAAACAATACTATTAAGACGAAATATGCAAAGTTTCAGCAAAATTGGTTGATTTGTTCTTGAGAAATCATGCCTACCGCATGGAAAAACAAAGTTTCAAGAAAAACATGTTTTTCTTGTGCAGTATTCAAATCTCTATAACTCTGATAATATTTAATAAAAAAATAAATCAATTTTTTGAAAATACAAGATCTATGTAACCCCTTAAACTAGATACATAACACATTGCATATCTTTCTAAAAACATTTCCTCAGCAATAGCCATAGTGTGATATTCTGCAAAAATATAAATGTAGCACACAGAAAAAGATTCTTTTCTCTGTAAGCCACAGCCATCTTATAAACCTTCTAGTTTCTTAACTAATGCAGAAAAAAGCACAACCAACCTGAAAACTCTAAATTGTGTATTAGGGACTATATGGTGTGATATATGAAAAAAAAAAAGAAAAAAAATAGCAATTTGAAATAGTGAATTAAAAAAGGATATAGGAAGTGGGCAAGAGATAATAACTTTGTAAAACTGATGAAAAGAGAATGCAAATTAACAACCATACCTTTGAGCAAGTCAAAGAATTTACATATCTTGGATCGTCAGTAAACGCAACAAACACGACAAGCGACGAAATAAAAAGACGCATAGCAATAGCAAACAGAACTGTTCACAGCCTCCAGAAACATTTAAAAAATAAAAATATAAAACATGCAGTAAAGATTAATATATACAGGACCTTAATAAGACCGGTTTTGATATATGGGGCTGAAACGTGGATCTTATCTTAAAATGATAAAAGACTTCTTGGTATTTTTGAGAGAAAAATTCGTAGAAAGATTTTTGGGGCCGTAAATGAAAATGGGCTATGGCGTCGAAGATACAACTTTGAACTGTATCAGTTATACACCGATCCAGATATTGTGAAATTCATTAAAGTGCAGAGACTTAGATGGGCTGGACACATTGCTAGGATGTCAGATCATGAATACACGAAGAGATTAACATTTTCAAAACCAGAGGGCACAAGAAGCAGAGGACGACCACGAATGAGCTGGATTGATGATGTGGAAGAAGACCTACAGATTCTAGGGGTTAGAAGATGAAGGAAAGTTGCCAGGAATCGACAGGAGTGGCTACTTCTTTGTGAGCAGGCCAAGATCCACAACGGATTGTCGAGCCAGTTATGATGATGAAAACTGATGAAAACCAATAACAGGAAACATTTAAACATTTCTGATTTGTCTCAACAAAATTATAAATATATTTTTAATTTTACCATATTACTCATTTCATCAAGGATTGGCCAAACAAGATCAGCTACTAGATAGCTACACAGACTATTGTGGAATAATAAAATAACAAATGAAAATAAAAGAAGAATTTATAAAACAAAAATAGAAAATATTGGGTTGTACAGTGCTGAACTTTGGGAGATCAATCAAAAAAACAAATCCAACATTAAGGCAATGGAAATGGACTATTGGAGACAATTTGGCCGGCACACTAGACTTGATAGGGTGAGGAACATAGACATTAGCAGAGAAATGGAAATTGACCTAGACATAACAGATAATATCGAAGCCAAAAGACTAAACTGGTAGTAGTATCTGCAGAGAATGCCTGAAAATAAATGGCCAAAAAAGATTTGCAGAAGTTTCTAAGTTATTTTCCAAATATAATAATTTTGAATGTTATACATAAGAAGTAATTTGTTTCATCATCTCTCATCTCTCTCATCAGTTTCCAGAAATTAATAAAAATAATAATAGATAATTATCATAAGTTTAAATTAGGTTATTAGGGTATAAAAATATAACTAATTTTTCAACATACTAATTTGTAAGTGCATCACTTGCAAAGCACTTACAACTATATACATCCTTGTAAGTGCTTTATTAGTATTCTCAAATTCCATGTACAAAGAACAACTGAACCAGCATTCGACAATTTATGAAAAAGTCTTCTTAATACTGAACATTCCATTATTTGTTGCACAGTACATTTAGTTAGTTAGTACATTTAAATAAACTATATTTATACATAAATATTCTTACAAAAATCTTCCAAAGTTAAGTATGTTCAGCTAGCTGAAATCTACAAAATAACATGTATTGTATAAAGATCTCTAGTTCTTTTAACAGATCAAAACCTCTAGGTCCACAAACTATGCAAATTTAAAGCTAGAAATTGAACAACTAACTCCTGTTCAACTAGTAAATATTTTTAAATGCACATAAACATGTGCATGAATGATGTTTTCTTTTGTAACTCCTACATAAACAGTGCTTTTGGATGTCAAATAGTATAACCAGGAATACATTAACCAACTGAAAATTAAATAAACTAAGGATTAAAAGTTCATGTCTCAATATGTACGTACTTAATAAGTACAAAAATAAATGAAGAAACTGCTAAAACAGCTGATAATCTTTAAAAACTATAGAGTCAGCTGAGTTATTAGGTTTTCAAATTTATAAACCAAATAAAAGGATATCTATACATCTTGAGATGCCACTGTAAGCATCTCATAAGACTATAGCCCTATAATCTATAAGAAACAAAGAGAATCAGAATACAAATACATGAATGCATAATCAACCAACAAATAGCACCAGATATCCAAATAAAAAATCAAGAATATATTGATATTGGTAACAATATTTATCATAAGCCAATTAATGTTTTAGAACGCCATTGATGGCTACCTATAAAATACTAATGATTAAGACAAACATATGCACTTACCTCTAATAATTTGCACCAAGCTTCAGTTCTAAGAGAATTGGGGATACCTTTATAAACTCTAGAATGTACTTTTTCTTTACTTGCAGGACTATCCCAATTCTTGAGCATTTTCAGCCATTTTTTCTGCCGTTCTACTTCAATCTGAAGTCTTTTGGCTTCTTGTGGATCCACTTTCGATGGTAACCGTTTATCATGAATAAAGCCATATCTAGAAACACGGTACATAAAAGCCATTCAAAGTTTACATACATTCAAATGCCTTACCTGTCAGTGGTATGATAGACCTCAAAACCAGGGTCTTCCCAAGGATCAATTTCTGCTCCTTCTCTACCTTGCTCATACCTCTTAAATATTTTTTCTCGCTCTTCAGCTGACCTTTTAAGAAGATCCTCTTCATTCATCCCATTTACGAATATTTTAACTCTTCAAGATGTAACACAGACCTACATTCCAGTATTTACAATTCGTGTTTGGAAGCATTTGACACTTTCACCACATCTTAAAAAGTAAACACTAAACTTAGTAAGTATACGACAAACCAGTAATAAACTCTTTAATTAAATAAATTAGTATTTATAAGAGAAAATGTTCATTAAACTTGACATCTGTCAAAGATTGAATTTCAAACGCCCCCGAAACGAAATTAAAGAAATGGTTTATTGTTTTTTATCTTCAGTACAATGTTTCCTTAATTACCTTTGTGTTATTGTAAATTATTTACCTTAATTATAAGATCTAGTAAAATTACATACACAACACCACCTTAACCGCTACAAAACTTCAAAACTACCAAATGCTAATGTCAAACAATTACAACGTTTATATTCCTGTCATCCTGTCAATCATATGTCACTTGTCGGCTGTCAATCGTAAGAAAATTGTAGATGTTTTAAATGCATGCGTTATGCAGGTTTGAAATATTTGTTGTCAAAGAGATTACATACTCTTAAAAATAGTTGTATTTATCTGTAGTACGTTTAAACTACTAATAGTATAATAATGTCGTCGTTTGTATATTATACACAGGTGTATTAACACAGATTACATGTATAAAAACTGGACTTAATATTTCATCAGGTGTATTTGATGTGATGGTTATATTTACTTTTATTTACTAATTAGAAAAGTTATTCCTTCTTCGACAGCCAGGAGATATTTTTTCACAATGGCAGGAGGTTTTACAGAAACTGCCTTTATTAAAAAATTATCTGATTTAAACAATTCTTCGCAAAGTATACAAACAGTCAGTTTGTGGTTAATTCATCATAGGAAACATTACAGCACAGTAGTAAAAATCTGGTTTCGAGAATTGATCAAAGGTAAACTACTTCTAAACTCTTATACTTATATTTCATATAACTTATATATAATTTTATTTGTAGCCAAAGATTCAAAAAAACTAACTTTCATGTATCTTGCAAATGATGTTATTCAAAACAGCAGGAAAAAAGGACCAGAATATGGACAAGAATTTAGTTTAAGCCTCAACAAAGCTTTTGAACACATGTCTAAAAGTGATACAAGAACTAAAAATAGTCTGAATAGATTGATAAATATATGGGATGAGAGGGGAATATATGATAATAAGCTCATACTAGAATTTAAAAGAATAATGGGTATGTTATGTTTGTTTTTATACTATCTTTACAATACGGATATTTATATGTTGCCTGCTCACAGCAAAAAAGTTCAACTTAACTTTTCTTTTTTGACAGGCATTTATAGTATTTTTCATATAAAAATGCATACACATCATTCAAGATTTACAACATTAAAACCCCACAGCGTTGCCAAAACATCAGAATAGTTAGTAAGTGAGAAATTTTTAAAATGTCAACTATTTGTCAAACTATTATATAACAGTAAATACACTTCTTAGTTTTAAGACTACTGCAACACACTAAAATACATAAGAAAACATTTTAATACAAAATTATATATTCTAAATTTTAAACTTCTTTTAGAGCTTTAATAGTAAAAATGTCCCTCCATTATTTCTTGTTCAAAATAATCTATCTTATATGAAAGCTTATCAGCTTTCTACAGACTATTTAGTTGTTTTGGCATAGCACAATCACAATACACAACAATAATTAGTTTTTAAACCTGTCAATCTAAATTTAATATGTATTTATAAATACAATTTATTAATATATAATATATTGTGATCAAATTGTGTTAGAAATCAAAACATAAACAAAATTCTTACTCTAAAAAAGCGGCCACACTTTAAACAATTTTTCCACACATTGAATTGTCAAAAAAATTGAAGTATTCCCTATCAGTTGCGTACAATTGTCTGATATATTTAATTAAAATTATTATTTTGTGGAATATTAGACTTAAAGAGTTATTTCATAAAATTTATATTATTAATAATAACAAATGTTTTTGGTTATTTAATCAATATAATTCTAAAATTCCCAATATAATGATGATTACATTTTTCTGATTATTATACTATGTTTATGCCTATGAAAGATCGAGCAGTTCTGTATAGGTTTCATATTATTAGCTGTGTTAGGAAAATTTGAACTCTAAGGTTTTACGTTCTGGAAATTTTAAATTTAAGTGAAGTCACTATATATAAATAGCGACGTGCACACATTTTTATATGAAAAATACTATATATGCATTAATATTTTAAAAGATTTTGAACTTATAAACATGTCTAAAATCTTAAATAGATCAGTTGATATTCATACTATAAGAAAATTTTACACAGGTTCATATAAACATGAACCTATGCCAAGTATCAAACAGTATATCAAAAAATGGATAGTGTACTCCTCACTTATTTGAAAATTTTTTATATCTCATCCTTTGACTAGGTTTTGAAACTGTTTCCTTGTGACATCTTTAAGTTAGATATTAATTAATATAAAGTTATAAATATGAAATTAATATAAAGTTAGAATTTAATGAGAATTACATTTTGATTAACAATCCGGAAGTCATTTTCAAAAAATTCTAAAATGAAATTATAATTGACTGTGATCTTAACTCTTTAAACATTTTTTTTTTTCTAAAGGAGTCCAAAATATCTGAAAAATTCTAATTAGGGTAATTTGTTTGATCCAAAAATTAAGTTCATGTCTATTTTTTTTTAATATATATATTATAGTTTTTCCTCCAGGGGAGATAGAAGGTAGAGTAGCTCTAGATACAGTGTAATTTGAATATAATAGCTAAAAAATGGTTTTTATTGTTGAAACAAAAACAAAAATGTAGCTTAACAAACAAAATATAAAAATAAGAAAGCAAAACAATAAAAATATGAAAAATAGTGGGCTATCTATAGTATGATGGAAGTTATAAAAGCAGTTTTTCTCTGGTGTAATACATAAATTGAGATTGCATTTTACTTAATGCACCTGAGTATAAGACTTCTTACAATATTTGCATCTTCTTTTTCTGGTTTTTTCATGATTATCTATATCTACATTCTGTATCTGCCTATTAGACTGTCCATAAGATCAACACCAGTCATATGACTGTTGTATTCTTTGATGACATGTGGACAGTTTATGTCAATGTATTGCTTTTTTTCTGTCATAAAGAACTGCTTTGTTTTTATTTGTTGTTGATAAAGTGGTTTTTTGAATACATACATTTTTTTCTATCTCTCGAAAGCACAGTACTTTCTATATCTATATCTTTCCAAAACACAGTTTAATACCATATGCCATCAGTATATGCAAAGCTTAGCTAGTTGGTGTGACGTAAATATGCTATACTTATATTAAAAAAATTGTTTAAGATTACTTTTGGTAGATCAAGGTAATGTATCTTTAGAGGCACATAATAATATCACAGATTTTAGTATGAATTTTGATTCTAAATTAACTTTTAAATATCATATTACTTAATGAAACTTCTACTGAAGAGTTAAAGATGTTGGGATTTATTCTTAGAAATTGTAATCAGTTTTCAGTACAAACTTTAATGTTTACTTTTATTTAGTTTAATTGGTTTTGGAGTATGGTTCTCTCATTTGGTCTGCTTCATATAATAGTGATATCTAAGGTATTGGGAGAGTTCAGAATAAATTTTTGAGGGTATGAGTACAAGACCAGTTTTATTAGACAACAATACACATATGATAATATGTATATTATATGTTAAAGACCTTCACTACATCATAGAAGGTTTAAAGCAGATTTATTTTTCCTTCATAAGATTATGAATGGATATGTTGAAGATCTAGAGTTACTAAGTTTAATAAGTTTTAACATTAATATTAGAAGAACTCATAATACTGAGATTTTCAACATTCTGTTTCATACTGCAAACTAGGCTCAAAATGAACCCATTACAAGAATTCTATGAACTGGCAATGAGCACAGCAATAGTTTGGAGTTATTTAATTTAACTTTTTTTAATTTTAGTGTGTTTTTTAACGCAACTTATATTTTTTTTAAAAATGGTATATACTTAAATAAATAAATTAATAATTCTATTTGCTTGAATAGTTCGAAATGAATAAATACCCAGTGCATGAAAATACACTAGGAGTGGTTACCAAAGTGTAAAAATTATCTAAAAAAGTGATATAGTTTTTGAATTCAGGGATAGTCTGACACAGACAAATAACAATATTTGATGCTGCAACAAGATCAGGATTTCCTGGTAGAATTACATTCTATCACTAGCTCCATTGTAAATTTCAAATCTTTAAGAGTATCTCTATATTATTTCGAATTTATGGGGTTTATCAGGCATGTATTAGCATAACTGTTGTTGCATTTTTGTTTGATTATCATTAGTATCAGATGAATAATCATTTTATTTATTTATTTAATATACAGGACAACCCCATTAAATGTTATAATTTACAATATACAAAATAGTGATTAAGTACACAGTATTTTAAGACAACAAAATTAAATACTCACTAAATAATGTAAACTAGAAATATACACTGTGTGACATAAGTTAGGGATATTGCCAATATAATGGTAATTATTGTGTATCAATTATTTATAAGTAAACAATTAAAAATTATTATAGTTTTTAAAAAACATGAAAATTTGAGCCCTTATAAAGAGAATCAGACAAAAAAAACATTCTAATTATTGGCAAAGCACCTGTACATCCATTTGAAAATGACTTTTGTTCTCTTAAATGGGATAAACAAATATAATTGTTTACAAAATACTTCACCAAGTCTGCCTATCTTTCACAAATATAGTAACTACATAACAACTCACATTATGAAATGTGTTTTAAATGTTTTTATTGTTTATTTTAATAATTATGAACAATTGAAAAACATACTTCTTTTCGGGTTTAATTTGCAATAACTTTTTTGTTTATAAACATTTTTTAATTTAGAAAATCTTATATTAAAGAGCAAGGATATTAGACTAGGATACAATTTGTCGCTCAGGGGTCAATCAGAGCATTTAGACGAGACAGGTGGACCTCGGATAGACTTAGGGCTTTGCATGAAGGGAAAGAAAACATAGGTTATAAACTTAATCTAATACATAAAATATGTTTATACAAAATTTGATAAATATTACAATCTTCTGAACTTAATAATTGGGTTAGGTTATATGGTTCAGTGATTTTGGGTATTTTGGTTATTTCTTCACTTAATAATTTTACTTCATTACTTATTTTAGAACAGCCTAATATCATGTGCTCTGTTGTACCTTCTTCTCCGCATGGACAATTAGGAGAATCACTTAATTTTATTTTATATTTATACTGCGGAGTTAAAACATGGTTGAACCTTAATCTGCACAATACAGAGAAAAACCGCTTGCTTCCCTACAGTCTTGAGAACCAAGATTGGCTAGGAGGCTCGGTAACTATGTTTTTATAAAATTTTCCTTTTTGACTACTTCTATACATTTCTCTCCATTCTGTTAGTAATATGGGCTTTACGTGGCAAGCAATTTCATTGTAAGGACATTTATACCTTAAATATTCTCCTTTTCTACTTCCTATTTTAGCTTCTGCGTCTACTTCTTCATTTTCTTTTATTCCACAATGCCCTTTAATCCAAACAAGTGATACATTAATTTTTTGAGATTGTAGTACATGAAGTTTAGTAATTATTTTGATAAAAATATAATTACTATTGACCTGGTGGATATTTTTTATTTTGATAACAGCACTTTTACTATCTGAACAAATTGCAAATGTTTCTTCTGTAACTTTCATATTACTTATATATAGAAGAGCTTCTAATATGGCGATTAATTCTGCCGTATATATTGTTAGTTTTTCATTTAATTTATAAGATTTTTTATGTTTTTCATTTAATTTATAAGATTTTTTATTGTTATTATGTGAATCAAATATAGCGCAACCTACTCTATTGTTACTCTTTGATGCATCGGCAGTGGCCCACCGAGGGGAGGGTTTTGGGGGGTTAAACCCCCCCCCCCCCCACCTCCCCTCCCCCCGACCCTATTCCGACACTGTTACTTACACATTTTAAGGACTCAAAATGGAGGTAACATCATAAAAAAAATTTTGGTGACCAACCAAACCCCCCCCCCCCAGAGGCAAATTCTAGGTGCGCTACTGTGCATCGGTGAATATATATCGACATCTGGGAAGATACTTTTCTAAATCTTGCTTAAATATGTATTGTCTAATTCTTGGGTGAAATTTTGAATAATCTTGGAGAAAAACACAGTTCATTGGAAGGATGTTGTAAATATTTATACTATATAATGGATCTATATCTGAAGAGTGTATTTCTTCTATTAAGTTATGTATTATATAGTATGACTCTGTAATAGTTAAACTTTTTTTCGACTTCCAATAACTATGGGTAAGATCCAATGTCAACAGTATATTAATTTTTTGGACTAATTCGCTTTTTTTGGAGCTTAATTAAGCTATAAAATTGGAAAGTAAAATCTTTCGGCGATATTTTAGTCGAGTTTCTGCTACTTCTGCAAATAAACAATCAATTGGTTTACTTTTTATAGCCTCTAGGCATAGTCTTAGACACTTATTTACTATGTGGTCTATTTTTTCTAGTTGACTTTTTGAAGCTTGATCATAGAAGAAACAACCATAATCCAGTATTGACCTAATGTAGGATTTGTACATAAGGATTGCTACATTTGGATCTGATCCCCATTTTGTTCCACATACTGACCGTAAGATGTTAATTCCTTTTTCTGTTTTCTTGATTAGATAATCTATGTGATTTTTCCATGTCATTTTTTTATCTAGATACATTTCTAGGTATTTTACTGATGTACGTACGCTATACTTTGTTGTATCCAATGTTAATTCGGTTGGAATGTTTTTTCTTTTTCTCGTGAAAATGCAAACTTCTGTTTTTTTCCTGGAAATTTTTAGACCATTTTCATTACACCATTTATTGAGGTTCTTATAAGCTATATTTAATTTTTTGCACCCTTCTTCAATATATTGGCATGGTGAATATATACAAATATCATCGGCAAATTGTAGTATAGAAATGGTCTCACATTTAATTTTACATTCCAGATCTGCTGTGTACTGTGTATATTAAGTATAATACAGGGCTTAGTATACTTCCTTTTGGTAACCCAATATTGGTCGTTTTAGGGCCCAATATTTCATCATTTATATTTATTGAAACTGTTCTATCGGAATATAGTAATCTGATACGCTTGAGAGATTCCCATTTTTTCCATTTTTTATAGAGAATGTCTAATATTACATTATCATATGCTGATTCTATATCTATAAAAATTGCTGGAAGTGATTTGTTGTTAGTAAAAGCCATATTTATATCACTTACTAGGTTACCTATATTTTCAATGGTTGAACATCCTCTTCTGAAGCCAAACTGCAATTTAGGTAATTTTTTATTGTTTTCAAGCCAATGAACTAACCTGACTTTGATCATTCTTTCTAAAGATTTTAAGACACAAGAAGCTAGAGAAATTGCTCTATATGAATCTGGATCTTCCGCATCTCGATTTGGCTTTAGAATTGCGATTGCTGAATATTCCTTCCAGCTTGTTGGAAATTCTGCCCGATTCCATGTTGTATTTATTATTTTGCGAAAAATTTCTATACTTGATTCTAACAAACTAGCGAATTCTTTGTGACTTTTAGAGCATAAATTTTTCAGAAATTAAAAAAAAAATAAGCGTAAATAGTTCTGGGCATGAATGGGTTAAGTATAAATAAATACCTTTTGAATGGTAAGCAACAATTCGAAAAAAATCGCATTTTTCATACTAAATTGTTTATAATTCAAAAATGTGGTGAAAAAAACAATGTCGAAATTTGTGCAGAAAACGTATATATGTTTTTTTCGTTAGATATATCTTAACGGAAAAACTCATCAAGTACCTAGCTATTGCGACGTACTAAGAAATGCTTATTTCTCTGGACTAGTGTTGCCCAAAATCGGTCTTGGTCTTGCAGTCTTGGTCTTGTTCTTGCGTTTTCGCAAGACCAAGACCGCCTAATTTTAGCAAGACCAAGACCAAGACTAACCGTGCAGGATTTAAGCAAGAACAAGACTAAGCCTCTTGCGAGACTCTTGCGTCTTGCACTTAGGACTGAGTGTGGTTTTAGCGAGTATAGTAGTTCGGATATATGCTTAAAGACTCTATGAGACGCAAAAAAATATGTAATCAAAATTTAAAAAACTGGACTTATGCGCATTCCAAACAATACCATAAACACACATACCGAATCAAAATATTCATTAAAAACACATTTAACACTTGCTCAGAGGTCATAATTACAATTTAAAAATAAAATACTTTGTACATTCTTTTACAGCAGACGACTTCTTCGCTCTGAAATTAATTGTCCATATTTTGAGAATAAGCCGCCCTCTAATAATAAAAATAATCTTGCATTACGACGCCGACATTAATATCGTATCGATATTTTTTAAAATATGTCACCCTAGCTAATAAAAAATATAATTGTTGCGGACACCCACTTAATAATTCAATTTTGTTCCCATTATAATTTAGTCAGGATGGATCTAAATAAACAAATCTTATCGGCCTAAGACTATTAATACTGTTTCTGCTGAGTGTGCGATGAGATCATTCGGTTAATCAAAATTTGCTGAAAGAGCGTGGCTGTAACGAGACAAATTAATAACAGATGATTTTGCCTACCGTGTAAACAAAATACCGAAGTATTTAGAATAACGAAGTAACGATATATAATTCTCGGTTTGTTATTAGATACTTATAAAATAGGGTATTGGAATTATTGGATAGTAACGAACATAAAGTAAGTACATAAGTATAGTCGTTACTTTTTCGACTTACTTAACACTCACTAACAATCACTTAACTTCATTCCCAATTGAGCTTTCCTTTGAGTCTAATGTAATAATTGTTTTTCATGTAATCCTTTTTGTTCCCGGAGTGACAAGTATACAATTTAAAATGAGGGACAAAGATTCAAATAGTTCTAGTCGGAGTAGTGAGCGTTAGAGTTATAGATCTAAAAGACCTAAAAGCAAATTTGATGAGTTTTTCGAAATAATTCATGCATCCCAAATTGCTTTGTGTAAATTGTGCCTACCTAAAAAGGTTGAAATGAAAATGAACAACAGAAACACGTCAGGTTTAAGGAAGCATCTAATATCTTTCCACAAAAAGGAATTACAGATATTTCTTCCTGAAAAACCAAAATTCGGTGGAGATATCCCAAGCTTTCGCTATGTAAAAAAATATACTTATTACCTTATTACCTTTACATAATTATGTACCTACTACTTTATTTTGGTAAATTAATGTATTTATTAAGTAGGTATCTCCTTAATTTATTTGATTATCATTGCTTTTTTACCTACTCTTTATTTTTTCAAGTTAGTTTTTTTATATAAAAGTAGAGATAAGATTGGCAAAAACATTTATTTTGCTTTAATACGTGGATTATAGTTTTTATCCTATCACCTAAAAAATCTGTACCCTTGATACATGTATGTGGATTTTTTGCCCATCATATCCATCAATCCCTTTCTAGCCAGGTAATGTTCTTTAAAATACAGGCATGCTTATGTCATTAATTTGTTTTTTTTGTGTTTTAACCATGTTTTAGCACATGTAAGCTTAGTAAATGCAAACGTTTATTAAGAAACAGATTGACTTCCATGGCGCATGGTAGATAGCTGAGTTAGTTAGAGCATAGGCACGGATGGATCGCTTAAATCGTGGCTTCAAACCCCACTCGGTGTCAGTTATTTAGACATTTATTAATTTACTCTGTTAATAATATAAAGTAATATATATACATAGTAATATAAATGT
Organism: Diabrotica undecimpunctata; assembly: GCF_040954645.1. Lineage (NCBI taxonomy): Eukaryota > Metazoa > Arthropoda > Insecta > Coleoptera > Chrysomelidae > Diabrotica > Diabrotica undecimpunctata. The sequence goes on from NC_092811.1 coordinate 102,567,977, forward strand.
ACTTACTCTGTTATGTTGTTCTAAGATCTAAAGTAACGTTTAATAAATAGCAATAGGCTAATGGGTAACTGCAAGACTCTTGCCGCAAGACCAAGACCGGGATTGCAATACCAAGAACAGGTGTATTGGCGCAAGACCAAGACTGTCTAAGTCTCGTCTTGTTCTTGCATTTGGGCAACACTACTCTGGACTGTAAATGCTTCCCCAATCAATAAAGTTCCAATTTTATAAACAGAACAAAATACTCTCCTCCATGGTTATAAAAGAAACTACATTTTAGTGTCAGATATTTTTCTAATTTGATTTATTTTTTAGCTTCAACATCTGAGGAAAATGAACCACCTACTAAAAAAGTAAAAGTAATTGAGAAGAGCAAAGAACGAAAGAAATTTGACGCTGAAAAGATTGTGGAGGTAAGTATTTAAATGAAATTTTTTCTGAAGTTATTTTCTTGTAGCATCTTAATGCAATTTACTATTTTTATTGAAAACTAGTTGACCCGGCAGATTTCGTACTGTCTCAATAAATAAAGAAAGCTAAACTTTTGTATACAATGAATTTGAAGTAATAGTTTGAAGTTTAGTTAGAAGTAACAAAATAAAGTAAAAAGTAACAGTTATAATTTGAAACCTGCTTATCTTATAAAAATATAACATCTTTATTTATCTACATTTAAAAAAGCACGCTCAACCAGGTTCTATTATATTTTCAATTACACAAGAATCATGAGGTTGCATGATAAATTGTAATGCCACAGCGATTAAGTCCTTACAAAATAAAGTTTACAAAACCATTTAGTATAAACTGGCTATACGATAAGTTTTATTTGGAAAGTCGTTTACAATACAAATTAATATATTATCTTTATCTATATTAAATACAACACAGATCAAATATAGGTGGTCAAGTTTTAATATTATGATGCTGCTTATAATAGTTTACACAAGGAAAGAGAGGGGACGCGGAATCGTATGAAATTGACTGAAGCCAAACCGGAACCAGAAAGGTTGCAAGGTGATATTTTAGTTCTTCAGTAGATTGAGAATAATGGATTATATCAATAAATAGATTTTTTTCAAAATTTATAATTGAACACTGACATAATGATCACTTTTTGCACATGATTTTATCATTACAAATTTTTTAGTAGATCGATCTTCTTCTTCAAGTGCCATCTCCGCGGCGGAGGTCGGCAATCATCATAGCTACTCGAACTTTTGAGACGGCTGCTCTGAGAAGTTCATTTGATGTACATCCGTACCACTCTCTCAGGTTGCGCAGCCATGACATTCTACGCCTCCCTATGCTTCTCTTTCCTTGGATCTTTCCCTGCATAATCAGTTGGAGCAAGGTGTATTTCTCTCCACGTGTAATATGTCCGAGATATTCTAATTTTCTTGTTTTTATTGAATCGCCGGTAATCGCTGCATCCTTCCCAGAACCTCTTTGTTTGTGACGTGTTCTGTCCATGATATTTTCAGAATTCTTCTGTACACCCACAGCTCAAATGATTCCAGTTTTTTCATTGATGTCGCATTCAAGGTCCAAGATTCCATTCCATAAAATAAAGTCGAAAAAACATAGCACCTCGCCAACCTAACTCTTAGTTCCAGTTTTAAATCCCTGGTACATAGAACTCTTCTCATTTTGTTGAAATTTGCTCTAGCCTTTTCTATTCTTATTTTTATCTCCTGATTGTAATCATTCGTGGAGTTAATCATTGTTTCCAGGTATGCATATTTGTCTACTTGTTCGACGTTGGTTTCGTTTATTAGAAGATTCTCGTTATTTCTTTGAGTTTTCGATATTCTCATAAATTTTGTCTTCTTGACATTCATTGTTAGACCATACTCTTTTCCATACTCTGCTATTCTGGTCACCAGTCTCTGAAGATCTTCAATGTTTTCGGCTAAGATCACAGTGTCGTCCGCATATCTAATGTTGTTAATGGGAACTCCATTTACCTTTATTCCAGCTGTTTCACCCTCGAGAGCTTTTTTCAGGAACTCTTCGGAGTAGGCATTGAAAAGAATTGACGACAATATGCATCCCTGTCTTACTTCACATCTAATTTCAATTTCTTCTGACAGCTGTTCGTTAACACGTACTTTTGCTCGCTGTTTATAGTATAAATTTGATATGATCCTGAGGTCGTTGTAGTCAATCTTCTTTGATTTCAGGACATTCATTAAATGTTTATGTTGTACTTTATCGAATGCTTTATTATAGTCAATAAAACATGCGTATATATCTTGATTGACGTCCAGGCATCTTTGTATTAGTATATTAAGTGAAAAAAGAGCTTCACGTGTTCCTAGGCCTTTGCGAAAACCAAATTGTGTATTATTAACGTCTATGTCCAGTTTGTGATATATTCGGTTATGGATGACTTTAAGTAGTAACTTTAGCGTATGAGACATTAAGCTAATGGTGCGGTAATCGCTGCATTCTCTTGCGTTTTTCTTTTTAGGGAGACAAATAAAAATAGATGTTAACCACTCTTTGGGTAATACGCCTGAACTATAAATTTGGTTCAAGAGTGTCACTAAAACATCAATGTGCTTCTCATCTAGAATTTTTAGGATTTCTATAGGAAGCATATCAGGTCCAGGGCTTTTCCCACTCTTCATTGTTTTTAATGCGTGTAATATTTCTTCTTTTGTAATATATGGACCTATTTCTTCTGACGTAAGTTGTATGTGCTCCAGATCTCCTCTTTCATCATCGAACAATTCATCGATATATTCTGCCCATCTTTGTATTTTCTCGTCCGTATGTGTTATAGCAGTACCGTGTCTATCCAGAATTGCACAAGTGGGATTTTGTTTTCTTAGTCCTGCCAGTTCTTTGACTTTCTTGTGTAGGTTAAACAGATCATATTTATTTTGAAGGTCTTCGATCTCTTTGCATTGCTCTTCAAAATATTTTTCTTTTGCCTGCTTTATCGTCTTTCTAATCTCGTGGTTTATCTCTCTGTATTTATTGTTATCCTTGTTTTTCAATTGTCTCCGTTGTCATCATATTGAGTATCTCGTCATTCATCCATTCCTCTTTTCTCCTTGAGGAAGTCTTTAGTATTTCTTTACAGGGTTCCAGTAGACAATCTTTTAGTCGATTCCAGTACTCGTCAATATCATTGGTGTTTGTGTTCAATTTGTTGCAGTTCGCATGCAGTTCATGTTGGAGGCATTCTTTTACTTTAGGTTCTTTAAGTTTTCTTGTGTCTATTGTAATGATTCTTTGATGTCTTTTAATATTTTTAAGGGTGAGTGTAATTTTGGCTATAAGTGGATTGTGATCTGAGGCCACGTCTGATCCAGGATGCTTTCACGGCTTTAACAGCATTACGGTATCTTTCATTGATCATAATGTAGTCTATCTGGTTCCTGACTACTTTCTCCGATCTATCTGCGGGCGATCGCCATGTATACAGTCGTCTGTTTGGTAACATGAAAAATGTGTTTGTAATAATAAAGTTCTGCTCTTGACAGAATTGTAACAGACCGTCTCCTCTCTCGTTTCGATTTCCCAGACCATAGTTTCCTATACACTTTCCGCTTTGTCCCTTTCCAATCTTTGCATTGAGATCATTACCATTACTCTTTCTGAGATAGGGAAATAGCATTCCACCGCTCTATTAGATTTTTTATTAACTATTACTGCCACGCCGTGTCTGTGTTGGTTATTCTCGCTACCGGAATAATATATTGTGGCTTCGTCTGTTGAAAAACAACCTGAGTTGGGCCACCTAGCTTCACTGATACCCAGTACATCGATATTCAACCTGTTCATTTCTTGAATAACATTGTGCATTTTACCAGGCTGAAACATGCTTTGAACATTCCAGGTTCCTATTCTAGTGTTGAACAGTCTTATTTTTTCATCTGCGTTCTGTTGACAAGGAATTCGCTGATTAACGACCTGAGAGTCCTTGTCCTCTTCTCCCCTGCCGGATCTTGGCTTCTTTAATGTAGTGGTTTCCCCTTGCCGTCTACATCCTTATGTTGTTGACCAGTATATTGGTTCCTCCATCTTCGAGATCGATTTCTCAACCCCAGGACAAAAGGGTGCCCTACCACCTACCAATTCTTCCGCCCAGAGCCGTTGATTAGCAAGTGTGAGATTGCTTATACCGGCAATCGGTCGGTGAAATTTTCACCATATCTGGCTACCCTCACTTAGTTTAGCCTGCAGACCAATGCAGTTGTCCGGGGTGTGGCACTTGGAGCCATAAGTGAGAGTTAGGTGTCTTATGAGGACCAGTTACCAAGAACCATCTCCCATCTATGACGCTCGATGTGGTCGTTCCGATAAAAGGTGCTACCTCTATAACACAACCCTACACCCCCGATAGTGTTTCAGTAAATCAGTAAATTGAAGTTGAAATCAGTAGACCTGGTAACCCTGCGAGAGGTAGTAATGGGCAACGTACAGGCACCAAAACATGGAGGTCACATCGAAACTAGCTTCACTTTTCGAAGGTTTATTAAATGAGTATTACCTGTCCTCTGTCTTTCCTTGTCTAACAGTTTACATATATGTTAAAGCTGCAAAATAGTTTAAAAATAGTGTACACCTGCACGTCACAACAATTAGATACTTACAAAACAAAGTTTGCCTAAAATAATGGCTATTTATAAGGTTTCAATTTGCTGTTGACAGACACACACAGTTACGATACAGTCTGTTAATCAGTTTAAAGCTTTCTGATAAACTATATTTTTTATTTTGTTTCGTAGTGCGTAAATAAACAAAGATGACGGTTTTCCGACGCACGAACACGCGACGTATAATTGTCCATGCGCGACACAGTGAAACTCAAAGTTGATTCCGCAAACTTCCAACGACTGGCTTTGCGATTTATTTATGGTCATCGCAAAGGCCAGACGCACGGGAAATTGTAGACGTTTAAATCCGAATGGTAAATCCGTTGCAATCATTGGTATATGCGGGATCAAGACATCATCTCCTTTGCGTTTTCTCTTTATGATTGTTGCCTCAATGACGTTATTCATTATATTTTTCACAGCCAGTCTCATTCCATTGCACAGTCGAGGTTGATTGATGTTACGCAGCATGATGACAACTGATCCTACTTTTAACTGCAAATTGTGAGGTGGTAGTCCAGGCAATTCCAGTGAATTTAAAAACTCCGTGGGATAGTTAACTGCGCCATCCTGGTTAATAACTGTGTCAACTGATCTGATGATCTGAAGGAAACCAACTGTCCCGAAAGAAAATTCTGAATGGTCGCATTGAGATCATCGACATCGTCATTGCCAATATTGCTCGTTCACCCAGCCAATTATGATTATTGATCTGTCGTGCTATATCTGGAAAAACACGCTGAATAAGCTTCTCTTTTGAGTCTGTGATGTGACAGAAATCTGTGGATAATGTGATGAGTCCGGTCGAGGTGTCCACTGCGACTTTACCATTTCCAATGTCTAACATCTGCTTCGAAAACACATTTACTTCTTGTTGCAAAAAAACTCGCATGTTAGTTGTTAATTGGAGTATCTACGACATACGTTTAGTCCATTAGCAATAGTTGATCGGGGAATAACTGGAAGAGTCTGACGAAAATCACCTGAAAACAAAATAATGGCCCCGCCAAAAGTATTTTGGTTGTCACAAAGATATTTCAACGTTCTGTCCAGTGACCTCTTATGGACCATTGTGCATTCCTCCCAAACAATAAATTTGCGTCTGAAAAAAATGCGTTTGCATGTCCTTTAACTGGTATTCGTTGTTTTCGACGCTGAAACGATTTCGATGATGCATTCAATGTGTAATAGCATGGCCAACGGTGAACGTGCCGCTTTATCTGCCATGCGTTCCATTCATTAAAATAAACTTCATGGGTATCCATCATTTTCCGTGATGGTTTCAGCAATCAGGTCTCTTAGGTATCATTTAAAATACTTGCTGTGGACCATACAGGGTGAATTGTACTTGAAAACTCCACAAGATCCATGTGTCATGTGTTTGATAACTACTGCATGCAATTTTAGGTCCACTGTTTCATCAGGAATTTCATCTGAAAGTATGGGATCAGTCTCATCTGGCCTTATTTTGTCCACTAACCAGACTAAAATATGCGCGTGTGGCAGACCACGCTTGTGCCATTCTACAGAGTACATCCAACAACGGACTTGGCCATGTACGCGATGCTTTATTAAGAAATTCATGAGAGATTTCAATTTTTGTTTAAAAACTCTGGCAGTGATGTCGTGTCTATCAACTGGTGTTTGGCTATGTAGCAATTCCCTCTTGATTTAGGACTATTGTGGGTTACCGGTGAATGTAACAAATAAGTCTGGGCGGCCATAATGCCTAACATATGACATAATATCTTAATCATATTCGTGCATGTGACGTGGGCTTCCTATGTAAGTGACTGGCAAAATTGTCATTCTTCCCACATTATTCACATTGCCATCGGTATTTATAGCATCGCGGAGATTAATGTATTCCTCTGATCGAAGCTGTCGTTAGTTCAAACGGATGTATGTCAATCGTTTAGTCTCAATTTTGACATATATGTCAACTGCAAACTGATGGAAAAGCCGTCGACACATCAAAATATGATTTACTTCACCTTCACGGATCTTAAGTCTGTACGAATAAAAATTCATAGAACTAACTTTTTTGTTGGTTTTGGCAAAAATTTGCAAAAAAGTTTACTATTTCTACCTTCTGGCTTCGATTTACCAAGAATTTGTGCGTTGCAGAAAAAAATATTTTAAGTAAAAATGTAGCTGAGACAATTTTGAACAAAAATGTTTATAAGCACTTTTTGTGTAAAATAAACCGCTCTCTCAAAAAAATTGCTTTAAGCGACGCAGCTATGCGCGCGATATCAATTTTAAATAAAATGTGTATCAATTCGACGGTAAAAATTCGATATTTCTTCATCATAGTTCCCATCAACAAAAATTAAACAGCGTTTTAAAGGTGAAGAGTGCTACTTTCTTATGCAATTTTCTCATTTTGCTTCAGTCAGTTCCCATTAAAGTTAGTTTCTATAAAAGTATTCAGTAAAACAATAAAAATTTCATAGTGATTGGTTAATGGAAAAGTGATAAAATTTTAATGATCTCATAAGAATCATAAAAATGGCAAAAATCGCGCAACGTTTATTTATTTAATATTTTTATAGTCCATTAGGATTAATAATCTTGTTAGTACAAACTATAAATATGTTTGCTTCTCTAGTTCTTTTAATATTTCATGTTATTGCAGTTTTAAATATTGAATTCCATGTTTTTATATCAATTTTTCTATTATGAATTGTTTTTTGCAGCCAAAGCCAAACTTTCCGAAATTCCAGTTATATACTTTTTCTGTTTTCTGTATAATATATTTCGTTTAATAATTTCTGGTGCATTTTTGTAATTTGCATCCTTTTGCATATTTTTTCTTGTATCTCTAAGCCTGTTTGAGATAACTAGCGTCGATGGTGATGCTTTGCGTGACCTCCGAAGAACGGTGACGGCTCGTATTATTTTAAGAAATGGAAGTGTTGTTGGCACTGAGAATCCGCGCTCTCTGTTTTAAGAAACCAGTGTCTTAGTTGCTGAGCTACGGCTGCACACTTCATCCATTACTTAATTAAATAGCATAGAGCTTAATAAGTCCCCCTTTCTTATTCCGTTGTCTGTGTCTATATTATACAGATACGGAAAAAATTTGTCCTTGGTATTAAAAAATCAGCAAGAGATACTGGCATTATGTTTCCATTTAATAGAGAGGTATCAAAATTATTTCCTCCTACTCTCCCGATTGAAATTCGAATGTTTCCGATATAATTTAACACTGTTTACAATAACATCCTGTGTTGTCATGTGTGCCAAAAGATGGCAGTGTGACTGGTCCTGATGAAATTCCAACTGAAATATACAAGCTTATAAATGATAGCAAAGTTTCAGAGGCTATAACTTCGTTTTTCAATACCACTTATACCAGCGGACAACTACCTAATGGTTGGTCTAATTCACTGTTTATAGCTCTACCTAAGAAGATAACAGCAAAAACCTGTGCGGATTATTGAACCATCAGTTTGTTAAACCACTTATTGAAAATTTTTCTGAAGGTAATACATGGTCGTATCTACAATAAATGCGAGGAATACCTGGGCGAGGAATACCTGGATGACATACAGTTTGGTTTACGTAACGGGATTGGAACGAGAGAATCACTGTTTGTAATGAACGTACTTGTTCAAAGATGTCGCGATATATCTGTATACATATACTGTTGTTTTATTGACCTCTGAAAGGCATTTGATCGTGTTAAGCACTCTATATTGATCGAAGCTCTAAAAGACATTGGCTTGGACGGCAGAGATGTTCGAATAATTGCAAATTTATAGTGGAATCAAACAACACCAGTTTTAGTACATGGTGTGGAATCACAGGATCTTAATATTAAAAGAATAGTACGACAGGGATGCCTCTTGTCACCCCTGCTTTTCAAAGTTTACTTCGAAAAAATTTTCAGAAAAGCACTTTCTGAAAAACAAGAAGGAATACTTGTGAACGGTGAAGTCATCAATAATTTCCGATATGCGGACGATACAGTACTCCTAGCTTCTAGTCAAGAATATCTGCAAACACTACTTGATAGTGTCGTTGAGAGTTGTAGGGAGGTAGGTCTGGATCTGAACATACGGAAAACCAAAATACTCGTAGTAAGTAAACAACAGCATATAAAACCGTCTATATATGTAAATAATACCAAACTTGAGCAAGTTGATAAAATCGTTTACCTTGGACAGCAATTAAATTGTAACACAGAAAGTCACGGCCAAATTAGATCTAGGATAGAGCAGGCTAGAGCGGCTTTTAGAAGGATGTCCAAGGTGTTATATAACAGAGACCTAAAATTGGCATTGAGGATCCGCCTACTTCACTGCTACGTGTTCTGGGTCTTACTTTAAGGTGTCGAGTCCTGGACTGTGAATAAAATCGATCTAAATCGCCTTAAGGATTTCGAAATGTGGTGCTATAGAAGAATTTTAAAAGTTTCCTGGGTGGAGAAGATTCGAAACTCCACAATACTAGAACGTCTCAGCAAGACTACTGAGATCATAAAAAGCATCAAGCAGAGAAACCTGGAGTATTTCAAACATGTAATTAAAGGTCCCAAATATAGGTTGCTACAAAATATCATGCAAGGAAAAATAGCAGGCAAACGCAGTCCAAGACGAAGAAGAACCTCATGGTTGAAGAACTTGTGAGATTGGTATGGTGTTGATACAAGCATGCTATGTAGGGTGGCAGTAAATAAAATTAAGATAGCTATGATGGTAATCAACGTTCTTAAAGGACATGGCACATGAAGGAGAAGAAGTTGTCATGTGTACGATAATGATCGTTTTATACCATCATTTTAACGTTGTCCGCAACGTACTATGATAGTATTGTCACGTGTTCTAAAATAAAACGAGCGGTTCTAATTTATTTAAGACTATTTATTTATAAGCTTACAGTCCGATAATGTCTTATCAACTAATCAAAACTATTAAAAGCGCTTCTTATATACAGGAATACTAATATTAAAAGCATCTAGAATAGTCCACCTCCATTCGTCACCACGCGTATTCATTACCAATATCTGTTTCGCCACACCTCGCTCGCTATCTCGAACATGCGTCATCATTCTGAGAGATGCAACCGTTATATGGTGTAGAGGTAACGGATTTTACGATAATATCTTATCAACTAATCAAAACTATTAAAAGCGCTTCTTACATACAGGAATACTAATATTAAAATCATCTAGAATAGTCCACCTCCATTCGTCACCACGCGTATTCGTTACCAATACCTGTTTCGCCACACCTCGCTCGCTATCTCGAACATGCGTCATCATTCTGAGAGATGCAACCGTTATATGGTGTAGAGATAACGGATTTTAACAAGAGGTATGAGTCATGCCGATGCAGTACACAAGTTTACCTGTTATTTACAAGGTCATAGCTCTTGTCAAAATCCATTACCTATACGTCGAAATTAGCTTTTTCGTTACAGTATATATACCATAATAGTAAAATATCGTCGGGTAGGCAAGATAGACGCTGCCTAACCTGTTCAACTGTTCAAATGTGCAATAGTAAATTATTTATTAATATAAATTACTTAATTCAAAATTATGATTTATAAATCTTGACTTAATACCTATTTAAAATAAAAAAAGCTATTTTTTTATATTCTCCTGGAAGTTCATTATTTTACTTCCCTTAGTAGTAAAAGACACATCAAATTTTCGCCTGAAAATGGAATAAGGCGTATGTATGTCTCTCTGTCTTACGCTTAGTCACGAGCAGCACATCTAACAAGCTCTTAATTTTATTTCGGAAGCCTTTGAAAAGTTTCGGAAAATTTCGTTGTAATCATAACTATAACACTTGTTCTGAACAAGGTTAGGTCTGTTTTGTCAAGTGCTAGTGAAATTAAATTGTTTTTTATTTTTTATTAGGAGTTTGAGTATAACTAGGTAGGACAATTAAAATTTGTTTGTAAAAAGTGAAGTGAATAAACAGATCAATTTAAGTATCTAATATAAAATGAATATTTTATAATCTGCAGTTTGATTGAAACGCCTTTTTCAAGGCGCCAAAATCAAGAAAGATTAGAAATTATTGTAATGGGTCGGCCTTTGACAAATTTACATATTTTATCCATAGATAAGAAGGATAATCCACCATTTTCGAGATCGTTTCAAACAATATGGTATGAAAACCATAAATGGTTATGCAGTAGTTATTTTAGAAAATCACTTTTTTGTTTACCTTTTACTTTTTGTTTTACCTTTTTTGTCAACGTGTACTCACAGGTCATATTCAGAAAAGCCTTATGGGAAAGAAAAGAGCGAATAAGAATTGGTGGAGATATCGTAAACACCATGAAATTTGCAGATAACACGGTAATTATGGCTGAGAGTATAGAAGAACTACAAACTTTACTAGATGCAATAAATAGTGAATGCATTCAAATGGGACTTGACATCAACACAGATAAGACCAAATTTATTATAGTATCAAGGAGTCCAATAAATAATGAACAACTAACCCTTGGTGGACAGCAAATAGAGAGAGTGACAAAATATAAATATCTGGAAGCTTACATCAACACAGAATTAAATACAGACCAAGAGATCAGGGTACGAATAGAAATGGCAAGGGCAGCGTTCTTAAAATTCAAGCAATTGTTCTGTGACAAAAATCTGAATACTGCGCTGAGACTGAGGTTTGTTGAATGTTACGTCTGATCCCAACTATTGTACGGGGTAGAAACATGGACGTTCAACGCGCAAATAGTTAAGAAGCTTGAAGCCTTTGAAATTTGGATACACCGGAGAATGTTGAGAATTCCATGGACTGTCAGGGTCACCGATGAGGAAGTGCTGAGAAGGATGGGTCTGCAAGACTGCATACCTTGGACACATACTGAGGAATGATAAATATAGTTTTCTGCAGGTCATCATGCAGGGTAGAGTCGATTGCAAAAAGGGAATAGGTAGAAAGAGGAATTCATGGCTGCGAAATATTCGAGACTAGACAAACATGACTGTATACGAATTATTCCACGTTGCAAAAGACAGAGAAACTTTTAGAAATGTGGTCGCCAACCTCCGTTAATTGGGACGGCATAAAAAGAAGAAGAAATGTCAAAAAACATGAATCTTCGAAAGAACATTTAAACAACTGCTTAGGTTGAAAAAGGTTGAAAAAAATACGCAAACTATTGACAGTGCTTTAGCTGGAATTATTACTTTATCTAATAAGTTACATAATTAAGAAGTTAAAAAAAATAGTTTTATTATTTTATTATTAACCAGCAGAAGAATCGAATCCAAAATTTCTATATACCCAAGACAATAAGGATTCGATTAAAGGAGATTTGTCATTTGAATGAAGATGTCGTGCCAGTTTAAAGAACTCCGGAACCAATTGGGAGGTGTGGTGACTCGATGAAAAAAGAATCGAAAAACGAAATATTTGTGTTCGATTTATACAAAGTATCTTTCCAAAATCCAATTCGAAATGACTGTAACAATATTCCGGCTTAATTTTATTATGTTTTTTTGCCATCTCTTATATTTTTTATGATGTCTTTGTGAAATAATGTTTTATTTTTGTTTAAGATAGTTCTTGAAGACTGATATGTTATGTTCCAGTTATAAATTAATTGTAATTTATTTAGTAAAAAAGAGAATAAATCAAACTATTACAAAAATTTTAGACTATTTTTTGTGCTACGTAAATAAACATTTTAAATAAACAAAATATGCCAATAATAATAAATAATGTTAAAAAAACTAAACAATAGATTATTTTAATTTATATTTAAATGGGAATAAGCCACAATTAAAGGTTAAAATACGTTTATTGACGTTTCAATTTTCACTTCGGAAATCGTTCTCAAAATACAAACATTAGTAAATTAAACAAATTTTGTTTTTTGTTACTTAGTGAAAAATTCTTCTGAGTCGTCATTTTTTAAAGTTCTTATAGACTTTAGTTCCTCTTTGCTTATGTTTTGTTCAATTTTAATAGACTTTTCCAATTCAAGTTTACATAATACTCTGTATTCTTCCTTTTCATGGGTTGGTAAACATTGAGATATTTTTTCCACTGAGCTTATTATGTCTAATTTTGGAATTGATGGCTGAGTAACAGCAAAGTTTAGACCCTTTGACAGTATTAAATTCTCCGTTGCATTTAAATGTCTATTTGATAGATTGACAACTGTTGCTAAAATGTCATTATTTCTATTTAGGTTATCTAAAGTGTGTATACTGTTTTGTTCTAATAAAATATTAAATTTATTTAAATGTATATCTCTTTGTTTAATATATGAATTTTCATATACTATATGTAAACTAAAAATAATTTGATCAAAATCAGAATTTGATATCATATCGAAAAGTAAATCTTCAATACTTACAATATCTTGTTCAACAAAAAATAAATTACATCTATGATATTGTAACCTTTCGCGGATCATGGACAAGCTGGCTCTATGTAGAATGTTGTTCAACCTTCTGCTTGAATATGCTGGACGTAACTTCAAGCCCTTTGGTATTAGGTTGTTGTCTCTACATCTTCGTAAAAATTTGATTGAATTTTGACAATGTGCCAGTTTCTTGTATAGAATTTCCAATCTCCGAAAATTTTGAATAACGCTGGGCCCATAACGGTTTCTTAATATTGTTCTGAAGCTATTTTCTTGTGGCATTTTAAATTAATTTATATTTAAATGGGAATAAGCCACAATTAAAGGTTAAAATACGTTTATTGACGTTTCAATTTCCACTTCGGAAATCGTTCTCAAAATAAAAACATTAGTAAATTAAACAAATTTTGTTTTTTGTTACTTAGTGAAAAATTCTTCTGGTGAAAAATTTAGAAGAATTTTTCACTAAATAACAAAAAACAAAATTTGTTTAATTTACTAATGTTTGTATTTTGAGAACGATTTCCGAAGTGGAAATTGAAACGTCAATAAACGTATTTTAACCTTTAATTGTGGCTTATTTCCATTTAAATATAAATGAATTTAAAATGCCACAAGAAAATAGCTTCAGAACAATAATAGATTATTTTTTTGAAATTTAAAGAAAATGCATCCAGAGGACTATTTTTATGACCGGTGTAGTTGACCGTGTGCCAGTACTTATACACAAAACTAAACTGCGTCTACTGAAAGGTTAATAAGACACTACGCAAGATTTGGGCACGGCACCCCAAGAAGAAATGACTTTCTTATTTTACAATGTTTTCCAAGAAAATCTTTTATATCTAAATTAGTCACGCTGAAAAACGGTATGTGTAATCTAATTGTCTTTTTCTGTTTTGGTTTCCTGTAAAAATTTGAACCATAAAATGTTTTAAAGTTCACTTTTTAATTTCAGCATTCTGATGGTTCCATCGAAACACACATACAGTTAAGTCCTCACACACCTGCTGGAGATCCTCCAGAACCAGAAGAATTAATAAAGGCAATTCAAGATTTAGAAGTAAATATTGCTTCGTCTGATGAAGTGGTTAGAGAGAGAATAGCTAAATTACCGAGAGAAGTGTCAGAAGTATCTCTGATATCTAAAATACAAGGTGAGTTAGTACATTTTGCGATTTTGTCGCAGAATACAATATAACTTTAAAATGGTTCGAAGAGATTCTTGGTTAAAAGAATTGGTTAATAACTTTGGTAATATCAAATGTAACGTTAACAGAAATGGCTTGGTATATTCATACCGGTGGTTGATATTGGTTAAAATGTAAATATTCGTACCATCTACGTCGATGGATATGTTGTTTGACACAGATTTTATTTATTATTTTTTAGCATGATATATTAGTTTTTTATATCATCACTGTTCCATTTAAGAGGGTAGGCGCAAAATTTCGGGCCAATGCTTTTTAAATGTATTCATTTTTTCGAATCCTGAGAAAACTAATAAGTATTTTTAAAAAATTTAAACGCAGAATGAAAGAATACATTATTACTGAGGGCCGAAAGTCCCTGAAAACTTCTATAATGTTTATTTTAATAAGTTACAGGGGTGAAAAAGAAGAGAAAATTTAGTGTGACTTTTATTTTCAAATATCTCATTCAAAAAAACTTTTTGTTTATTCTAAGGGACTTTCGGCCCTCGGTAATAATGTAATCTTTCATTCTGCGTTTAAATTTTTCAAAAACATTTGTTAGTTTTCTCAGGATTCGAAAAAAATGAATACATTTAAAAAGCATTGGCCCGAAATTTTGCGCCTACGCTCTTAAATAGCAATATTTATTTCTTTCAAATAGTCAATCAGTAATTTAATTATTCTCATATCGTGGAAACTTAGTAAATACTCTATACTAATTGGAAAACATACTGGTTCTTGTTGTAGACTGTAATATATTTGGTCTATATTTCTCTCGTTAACATTATTCAAATCTCTAATAGAAACATTATCACAAAAGCAAACTGGTGAATTCACTACTCCTAATTTATGCAGATATGGCGCATATTTTCCGTGTCGAATTTTTCATTTCACAATAGTAGAAATATCCCGCTAGGTTATATTTAAATATATATTCAGGTGGCGAAGAGAGTTGTTGATGAAAAGAAAAATATAAATTTATGAGACCAAAAGTGGTTTAACCCCAAATATTATATAATGGATTTGCATGAACCAAGAATATATGCGTTTTTTTATTTTATAAAATAAAAATATGTTGTCAAAAGGTTTTCAAATGTTTTCAAATCATTAACTAGTAAAAAAACTCTAAGAACGTGCAGTATATTTAACAAAAAAATAAAAATTTTAGCTTTTTTGTGGATTAGACCCCGTTTGCACCAGAGTGCCCTTAAAAATTATGATAGGAATGTGGATTAGGCCTAGATTTCAATACAATTAAACAATATCAATGCTGAAAAGCTTTAATAAAACAGAAAGTAACAAAAATACTGTATCTTTCTCGTAAACTGTTCTGTTGGATGTATAGTGGATCTTATTGCTCTGGTGCTTGTGTAAAATTCCTGATGTATTGAAGATACACTCATGGACAAAATATCGAATATTTTGGAATTTTCAAATTTTTGTTTTTTCAAAATAAATTCTGGTCAAGCAAGTCGTTTATTGTAAAATAAAGTTTATTTCAACAATGTTTAATAAAAAAAATTTAAGTTTTTATGCGGAGAAAATTGTAAAAAAAATAAATGTTTAATATTAGGTAAATAAGGTTATTTTACTCTAAACTTAAATGATAATTTAAATTGCTTAAACAACTGATTTAAACTGAAAGAAGTGTATGATCAGTAACGAGTATTCCCCCTCTAGCTCTTATTACTGCTTGCATATTTCTCAGCATGCTTGCAAGTAAATTTTGGACATATCCTTAGGAAATGTCATTCCATTCATCCTGTGCAGCAAGCCGAAGCTGCTCTATCGTATTTGGAACGGGATTTCCTTGTCGTATGCTGCCTTTTAGGGGATCCCACATGTGCTCTATTGGATTTAAATCCGGGCTAGACGGTGGCCAATCCAATCTTCGAATTTGGACCTCATCAAGATAATTACTCACTATGGCAGCGGCATGTGGTCGGGCATTATCGTGCATTAACGTGAATCTTTCATATCCAATGTAACCAACATATGACAAAACATGATCTTGCAGGATATTTTAAACGTAAGAATCACCATTCGTCCGTCCAATCACTTCCACAAGTGCGGTACGTACCTCCCTACTAATACCTTCCCAAAGAATTATGTCATCAACTCCAAAACTAACGGTCTGGTAAAGACTGCAGCTGGCAAATCGTTCTCCAACTCTTCTGTAGACGTAGTTTTGAGCATCTGGCTCCCATAATAGTATTCTGGTCTCATCAGTGAAAAGAACGTTTTTCCAGTTGTCGATATTCCACTAAATATGTGTTCTTGCAAATTCCAAACGACAAGCTTTATGATTTTGGAGAAGACGTGGAACTTTGGCGGGGCGTCTGGGCTTTAAGTTTGCTTCTTTTGATCTTCGTCTAACTGTTTGTGAACTCACATTAACTTGTCTAACATTTAATAGCTAATTTCTGTGCATATCCTTCCTTGTACAAAATTACAATATGTGCTACTTGGACTTCATCGCAGTGCCGAATTGGTGGGATACTTGTTTTAAACTTAGTTAAATCAAAACAATATTTAATTAAACTTAATAAATTAAACTAAAAATAACCGAATTAGTATGATTTTTCCTTTACGTGAAGAAGGATTTTTATGATAAAATGTACGAATGACATTAACCACTGAATAAACGTCAAAATAAACATCAAAATATTTCAAACCAGTTGAGTACATCAACCTACTATATGAGTATTATCAGTAATCTAAAATTATTTTGAAGTAATAGTGACTACAAAAAAAAAATTGGAAAATTCCAAAATATTCGATATTTTTGTCCATGAGTGTATAAATAATATATTCTTTTTTTGCTTCGGTTTTTGGACGTCCACCGGGATAAAGATGATCTAGCTGAAGTATTTTTCTAGGTGTCCTCTTTTTGATATCTAGTGAGTAAAAATGTTCTCATTTGTAAAAGTTATAAAGGATTTCTAAAGTGAAATCTGGTGCAAAATAACTTCTAAGCTCACTTTCATGCCTCGTATAATGTTATTCGTATGTGGGAAATTTACTAATGAATTTTTTTACTTAAGTAGTTTTGTACGTCTTCAGTTCGTCTTCAAAATTTCAACGAAACAGAAGATTTCTCCATTAAAAAAGAAGTAAGCCAAGGTTGTATACTGTCTCCAATACTGTTCAATTTATACGTAGAAAAAGCCTACGCAGAAGCAGTGGCAGACTGCTTAAGGGTATTAAGGGTATTAAAGTTAACGGCATATTTATTAATAACATCAGGTATGCCGATGATACAGCCATAGTGGCAGATAACATCGAAGATCTTCAATGACTTTTAAATGATCTTACTCTTGCAAGTGAAGCTCGGGGTTTGAAAATAAATATCAAGAAGACAAAAACAATGATTATAAGTAGAAATAATTGCCCCAAGGCAAAGATATATTATGTCTCTGGAGAAGAAATCGAACAGGTCAGGCAATTTAAATACTTGGGTTGTTTGCTGAACGAGGGTTGGGACCCCGAGAATGAAATAAAGAGCGGAGTTGAACAAGCCAGAAATGCTTTTTTGAGGCTTAGTAAGTTTCTGACTGATCGCAAATTGGAATTCAACCTCCGATACAAGATGCTTAAGTGTTACGTGTGGCCTGTTCTCTTGTACGGAATGGAAGCATGGACGTTAAAGGCCAGTTCCATTAACAAACTTGAAGTGTTTGAAATGTGATGCCTGCGTCGAATGCTTAGAATATCATGGACGGACAGGGTCAGAAATGAGGAAGTACTCAGAAGAGCGGTTTTACAGGATAGGGAACTTTTTAGTTATGTAAAAAGTAAGAAGACTGCGTACTTGGGACACATATTACGAGGAGAAAGATATACTTTTCAGCACCTGATACTCGAAGGGAAGATAGAGGGTAGGAGAGGTCTGGGACGTAAAAAAATGTCGTGGCTGCGCAATATTCGACAATGGACAGGAATCCACAGCTATGAAATGCTTCGCAATGCTGGTAAAAACAGAATTATTTAATCCTGACTATTTAACATCTCACCTGACAAGACGATGTACGGTGGACGCATACGCAGAAATGCACGGCACCTTAAGAAGAAGAAGAAGTAGTTTTGTCGTCACCTGTATTATCTGCTGAATTACTTTGTTCTCTTTTATCCTGGGGTGGAACTCCAGTTTGTGATTTTTTTTTTATAAAAGTCTATCTACTCTACCATTAGAAATCTGAAAGGTTTGCATATCTTAATTTCTACGGGTCTATCCCACAAAGAGGTTTCGTTAGCCCACTCTTGCATTCTTTTATGTATTTATGACTGAACAATTTTGGTGTAATCCACAACTCCACATTTTCTGTGATACGTAGTCAACCTGCTAGAGCGATATATGCTGTAATATACAGAAATGTTGGTTAGGCCGGTTTTGCTTTAAAACTTTAGGTCGTTAGAACTCATAGCCTCATTTCATCTTTGACCAACGAGTCCATTTTCTTATTACCTATTATACCGGCATTTCCTTTTGCCTATATACATACCACTTTCATTTTATAGAAATTATTTTTTATGGTACATAAAATTGTAGATTTGTATGAATTGAAATCTGTGTTTTTAATTGCATATATTGCAGATCTGCAGTATGTTATTATCACAGTTTTTGAAGTTATACTTCTATACGCGCGTTCGACGTTGGAAATTTGTACGCGAGTGAATCGGCAAAATCATTGCATATGTAAGATATAGGTAAGAGAGAGACAGAAGATATATTTTCTCTCTCGAGAATGCAGTGGCGCACCCGGGGGGGGGGTTGGGGGTTAAAATCCCCCCTTGGGCCCTATTCCGACACTGTTATTTGCACGTTTTAAGGAATCAAAATGGAGGTAGCATCATAAAAAAATTTTCGGTGACCAACCAAAACCCCCCCCCCCCCGAGGCAAATTCTAAGTGCGTTACTGCGAGAATGTATGACCGAGAACTGTCAATTTTGAAATACATTACTGTTAGGTCTAATTGGCACATTTTTTGCGTGTTTTGTTCATACGCTGGTATATGTGAGTTCGAATTCCAATACGAATTTCCTTTTTTTGAAATTTTTGAAATATTTAAAAACTCCATTTTAATCTTATTAAATATATGTAATATACGCAAAAATGCGAAATTTTAAAATAAAATGAAAATTTACAACATAATCCGAGTTGTTGGTTTTTTATTTTTATCTTCCACAAACATTTTTTGAAGTTTTACTTCTATACGCGCGTTTGACGTTGGAAATTTGTACGGGAGTGAATCGGCAAAATCATTACATCTAAGATATAGGTAAGAGGGAGACAGAAGATATATTTTCTCTCTCGAGAATAAAAATGTTCCTTTTGTAAATATATTTAATATTTATTAATATTATTATTATTTTTTGATTAATATTATTAAGTAAGTTATGTATATTGTCATTTATATGTTATTATATTGAATTATGTTGCAGTGTATTGTATTGTATTTTTATATTAATAACAAAATAAACAATGAATTTTACTGCAGAGTATGTGTAAAATGTTTTTTTGCATCCAGCTCCTTTCATACATATATGAAAATAAATATATACATTTTCATCAAACTATTGATTCAATCCTTCATTTACTATACTCCTATTACACTTCAAATGTTGTTTATATACATCAAACGATGCACCAAATATCTATATAGCTAATTCTGTTTCCCTTTCTGATATCTCTTACCTATAGCATTACATATATAATGATTGTGCAGTATAGAAGTATAACTTCTACCGGCAGTCCCACTGGACTGCCACACCCGTTTTCTAATATAGATCTTTTTCGATGGCTATAAGTTCAGATGAAAAGATTTTACTAACACTAGATAATTTGTAATTATTGTATTTTTGGGTATTTTGCACATACATAGTACATCCTACTCCTGTTTGATTTTTAGAATTATATATAAGATTTTTATATTATTTTACAGATAAGGAAACTGCTGAAAAATTAAGCAAACAAGTGACGGAGGCTGTCCAATTACTTAGTGAATACAATAGTAGGTTACTTTCTGAGATGGAACATAGAAAAAAGGTATCAGTGATGATGACAGATTTCTTGTATGTCCAAAAAGAATTACTGCAGCAAGCTCATGTAACCTTAGATGTAAGTATAATAAACGAGTTTGGTATAACATTTTTAACCTGTTTTAAACGACTCCATGTTTTTTATATTTTCTAAGAGATCTGATTTTCAATTTTACATAATTTTTTGTTCTATATGAGGTTATCTTGTTAACCAAAGATTTAAAGGAATACTGAGGATGCTTCTGAGGATTAATTTGATATTCTTTTATTAAAACAGTAATAAAATATGCAATCGGACTTCGTAAGTTCTAGGTTTTCACCTAACGTGACCGGAAATAGTACCGGAAGTCGATATTTGAACTCTTCGTGCAACTTTGTATAAAATATATACGTTTAAAAATGTGTTAAATAAATAAATACGTTTATTTATTTAACACCTTTATAAAAATCGACTCTATTTGCGGCAAAAATTATGTACGAAACTGCTCTTTTCACCTTTAAAACGTATTTTGATTTTTGTCAATAGGACACTCTGATTAAAAGATAGCGAATTTTTACCATCGAGTTGATACAAATTTTATTTACAATTGATTACTCGCGCATAACTGACGTAATTAAACAATTAAGCTGAAGATTTATTGCCCCTTTTACGAGTTCCAAAAACAAATAAACATTACTGACTCAATTCTAGGTAGAACTTGTTTTTGTAATTACTAGGAAAAAATATTTATGACCAGTTGTGGTCGTAAAAATGACAACTTTTATATTGAGAAGAGAAGAATTGGCGGAAACATATATCGAAGCGTGTTTAGATACTGAAAGAATACAACCTGTTCAAGCAGGCGTCTCAACGAAAAAAAAAACGGACGAGACACAACTCGTTTTATTTGAGCTGAGATATATCAAAATGTAAGGGATAGTAATGCGCAACGTATAGCCTCTCCGATCCAAATGTCAACCTCACCTACCCGTGTAATGGTCTTGATCCTGACTATTCGGTGCATCCTGCCAGATAACAAACGAGGCTCTGACGTCCGAGAGATTGCCGGTATAAGCAATCCCCCACTTACTGGCCCTAAAGGCGGATGAGCTAAGACATTAGCCAACGGCATAAAAATACAGAAGTTAACGGGAAACCACTGTATTAAAGATCGTAAGATATCCCTAGTCGAATCATCGTGAAATGAGAAGACAGAGTAAGCAGACGTGTACTGATCATGGGTATCGGAGACCAAGATCTGGTAGGAAAGGAGTTAGCGCTTTTAAGGTCGTCAACCAGCGAAATCTCTACCAGAAAAAGAAAAAAGCAGATCATCAATTTAAAATTGGAATGTGACCAGCATGTTCGAATCCGGAAAAACACACAATGTAATCCAAGAAATGAAAAGAATTAACATCAATATTTTAGGAATAAGTGAAACCCGATGGATAGGAAATGGAAAATGGAAAGTTAGAGACCATACGATATACTATTCGGGTAATAATGACACACAACATCAACATGGCGTGACAATAATACTAAACAATGAAATCTCACAACACGTCCAGAATTTTCTATTTTTTTCCAAAAGAGTTATGCTACTACAACTAAAAAGAAAAACAGAAAAATAAACATAATTTAAGTCTATGCCCCAACGTCCGAAAAAGATGATGAAGAGGTGGAATCGTTTTATGAACAAGTTCAAGAGGCATTGAGAACTACCAAAGAACGTGACGTCACAATAATAATGGGTGACCTGAACGCCAAAATTGGAAAGGGTAGCACAAGCAACGTAGTGGGAAATTTTGGATTAGGTAATAGAAATCAAAGAGGTGATAGGTTGATACAATTCTGCAAAGATAATAATATGATTGTTACAAACACGTTATTTGAATTACCTAATAGACGTTTATACATGTGGAAATCGCCAAGAGATAATGAACATCAGATAATGAGAAATCAAATAGATTACCTAATGATCAAAGAAATATATCGAAATAGTATTACTGCAGTCAAAACACAAGCTGGAGCAGATATAGCATCTAACCATAATCTCTTAGTACCACATATGAAAATTAAAATGAAAAGAATAGAAAAGACAGCAAAAGAAGAAAGAACTGATATAAATGCACTAACAGATCCAGAAATCAAAAAAAATAAATGAAGGTCTAAACACCGTACAGATTGAAGGTTAATACAATGAAGAATACATCAGCAAAAACTGGGAAGAAATAAAGGCTGACTTAATAGAACCTTCAAAAAAGTATCTACACAAAACCAAAGAAAAGAAACAGATTGGATGACGGACGAAATACTTGATGAACAAAAGAAGAGTACATAAGGACAAATATAAATCATTGTACCAGCAAACATAAAACGAAATACGGCGACAAATTCAAATAGCAAAAAAAATTGGGTTAAAAAAAAAATGTGATGAAATAGAAATGCTACAAAATAAACATGACAGCTTTAATTTACACATGAAAATAAAAGAATTAATTAGAAGACCAGAATACAAACAAAATATACTAGTTGATGAAAAGAGAGACACAGTAATGGATACAGAAAACAAATTGATGGTATGGGCAAATTATATAGAACAGCTGTTTAACGACAAACGAGACAAAATAGATAACGAATATTTCGTTGAAGAGACTGGACCAGAAATAACAGAAAGTGAAATAAAACACACAACTAAAGAAATGAAAACTGGGAAAGCAGTAGGACCAGACGAAATACCGACAGAAATATTGCAACTTATCGCCGACTGCAATATACATGTTATTGTCGAATTATGTAATATCATATACAGAACAAATATATTACCTAAAGAATGGCTTCTATCAACATTCGTGACTATACCGAAAAAGAAAAACGTCAGACAATGTTGCGATCACCGTACCATCAATCTAATGTGCCACATATTAAAAGTATTCCTAAAGATTATTCATCGTAGAATATATAAAAAGTTAGAACAAGACATTGGACAAACTCAGTTCGAATTTAGAAATGCTCAAGGAACCAGAGAAGCATCATATGCAGTACATGTGCTAATACAGAGATGTTTAGATGTAAACCAGGACATCTATGTCTGCCTCCTAGATTATAACAAGGCATTCGATACAGTGAAACATCCATTAATAAAACTATTGAGAACAAAGAACATCGACACACGGGATATAAGAATAATAAATAATCTGTATTATGAACAAGAAGCTATCATAAGAATAAATTATTAAAAACTAATAAAATAAAAATCAAAAGAGGTGTTAGACAGGGCTGTGTCTTGTCGCCATCACTGTTTAATGCATTCTCAGAGGAAATATTCAAAAAAGCATTAGAAGATGAAGTAGCAGGCATAAAAATAAATGGCCTACCCATACGTGAAATTAGATATGCTGATGATACAATAATAATAGCAGAAAATATTGCAGATCTACAAAGAATTTTAGATAAGGTTGTTGCAGCGAGTGAAGAATTTGGTCTGTCACTAAACATAAAGAAAACAAAATTCATGGTTATATCAAAGAAAAATATTAGATACATCAATCTACACGTAAATAATAAGACGATAGAACGAGTTCAAAATTGTAACTATTTAGTGGCAAACATTAATGAAACAAACGATTATACCAAAGAATAGGGTTAGAATAGAAAAGGCTAGAAGTGCATTCAATAATATGAAACAAATATTATGTTGTAGAGACCTCAGCCTAAATCTTAGAAAACGAGTACTAAAGTGTTATGTATTTTCTGTTCTTTTGTATGGTGTGGAGACATGGACTTTAAATAAACAATGTCTCAATAAATTGGAAGCATTTGAAATGTGGACATATGGAAGAATGCTGAGAATCTCCTGGACAGACAGAATAACCAATGAAGAAGTACTAAGAAGAATAGAGAACAGCAGGGAGATACTGGATTCTATCAAAATAAGAAAACTACAATATCTGGGTCATATAACACGTGGTGACAGATATGAATTCCTAAAACTAATAATGCAGGGAAAGATATAAGGAAAGCGCAGCATAGGTAGAAGAAGAATGTCCTGGCTGAGAAACCTGAGAGAATGGTTTGGATGCAGCTCAACTGAACTCTTTCGGGCTGTAGTGTCAAAAGTTAGAATAGCAGTGATGATTACCAACCTTCGTCGCGGAGATGACACGAGTTATGGGAGCCGGCCCTGTTCTAGTTATTCACCTAAGAATGATGATCCAGGATTTGTGTTCTAATGAACTTTGTAATAAGATTAGTTTGCATTTTTATATTTACTTAATTATCATTTTACCATTGCATTTTTATTATAGATATTTTTCAGTCTGTTCGTAAACTTGAAGGAAGGAACATTATAGTTTTATATAAAAATTGTCACGATCTTTTTCGATTTTGTAATTTTTTAATAAAGTAATTATTTTTTAAAAATAGTTTTGACTACGGGAAAACTATAAGTCACGTAAAGAAGAAGATATCGAAAATAAATAGAATTTATATTTTCGTGTTTTATTAATCCGGGATCGGTCACTATCTTCCCTAGGACGCGATCGGTCGCGTGTTATATTCTATCTAACATTAAGCAAATACTCCGTGGTCAGTATTATTTGATAAATGTTGCTGCATTTAGGTACAGTAATGCAAAGAAGTGTTCAAATTTATTTGACACAAAATATTCATTTACAAAAGATCCTCCTCACTGGAATTATTACAGACAATGCAAGTATATGTGGTTGTTTGTGTATGTTTCTTGCAAATTGCACACTAATGTCGGGCGGCTTTTTCTAATTGGGCAGGATTTACACCTGACTTTTTGTTGAAGCTGCTGGTTGGACAACGAGCTATTTGTTATTTTGCCAAACATTGGTTATTTTTTGTCGAAGTTGAACAGGCAGGTTTAAAATAGAAGAACGCTTGTACAGATGTGGTCGTGTCAGCTGTTTGGAAAGTTGGGCAATAAATGTTCTTACATATATTTGATCGGTATTACATCTATAAATTATCTAAGTATTTATTGTAGCTATGTTCAGTAATGAAAAAAATACTGTTAGTTGCCACTGATTGCTGACTCTTGCAATTTAATCCACTCCTTTGTGGAATTATAAAATGTTATAATATCGGGTTTGTAAACTTCTTGGGTGGTCGCATCTATTACATCATCATCATGTACAATTCAGAGGTTTTATTAGACAGCTCCTCCAAAACTAGTACAAAACGTCTAATTCTATTCAGTGTCTCACAGATTTTTAATCCATTGGTCCTTACTAAGTACTTGCGTTATCACAAAAAAAATTCTTCAGAAACTCTGAATGGAACTTTTTTCTTGGGATGAGTGTGTACCAGCATATATTAATATACTATGGGTAAATCTACGCGATGAGCTCAATAATATCAATACTTTCACAATGCCCAGACATGTAAGATGTAACAACCCTGTCCTTACTGAACACCACACCTTTTGTGATGCAAGTGAGAAGGCTTATGGTAACTGTGCATACATCCGAACAATTGACTTTCAAGGTAACATTCATGTTCATCTGCTTTGTGCCAAATCTAAGGTGAGTCCAATCAAGGCTCTTACAATTCGTCGATTGGAGTTATGCGGTGCTCTTATAGCGGCGAAATGATTTTTAATAATTATATAAATATTTGGTTTACTCACTTTTGTTAACATGTTGATCTATTTTTTTAGGAATATCAAGCAAAGCAGTCGAAGGTGATGAACGCGATGATGGAATTACAAAAGCACATACGAAGTTTACCAGATTTGACCCAATTGCCCAACGTCACAGATGGATTGGCCCCATTACCATCTGCCGAACATTTATTTATGCAGTAAATGTATAGAATATTAAATAATTGATGGATTGTGATTATACTTGTCTTTATTTTCTGTAATCATGTTTTATCAAATTATTTTTTAATACTACGTTTGAGTTTTGATTGTTTTGTCGGTTTAACAAAACTGTTTACATTTTAAAGTTGGCTACTTTAGAAAGTATATGCAGTTTGATTTAAATTAGGTGTGTTACGATACCAATGCATCTGTATAGTTACTATTATTGAGTCAATAAATATATAGAAAATTTAACTATTATTTTAATATTCCTAAATGAATCAATGACAAAAAGCAAATGGACCAAGGAAATGGTCAACGGCCTATACGTGTAGAAGGCAAGTAGAAAAACTACTACACAAAAAGATCTTTATTGATGTCTCAAGTAAAATCATAATGGTAGAAGACAGATCAAAATACACCTCTAGTGAACTCGCTTAACTTCCCACAAAAATTCTTGCCACACCTTATTAATAGCTTAAATAAACTTGATTTTGCAGACTTAATTAAAAAAGGAAAACATCTGAAAGAGATATTATTTTATGTCTTTCATTTTTATCATTTTATTCTTAATGAATTAATATATTAATTCATTTTAAGTAAAAACTTTATATTTGTAAATTCAAATCTATAATGTCTAAAAAACTAACATTCAAAACTTCGTTTTAGTTGGTGTAGTTTGATTTTCTTAATAAACTTAATGTGTAGGTACACTTTTTTAAAATTAAATTAGTATACTCCATTCGCTTAGCTGGGGCATATTTTGACAGATTCATTGTCGGATACCTACAACACAACAATTCTTACTTTTCGGTATTAATAGCTCAAGTATCCTACTATTGCAGACTTCTTTCTTTAAAAAAAGAAGAAAAGTTCTAAATAGTGGAAGTATGTACTAAACCCATCAAATTTTGGGTAGTATATATTTAAAAAATATATTTTAGCTGTTATAATTTAACATAGCTATTTATTATATGGTGCAGATAAATAAATATTGATTGTCGGTAATTCGCAAAGTTCTATTTTATTTACTATTTAGTTTGTTTACTATTAATATTGGCTATGAGTACGTGTGCTTGGTTGTATAGTAATTACCAGCCACTTTAAGTCTATCAAAAAGTAACTAACTTCGCAAAAAAATAATTACTAAATTCACTAGACAGTTCGGACTGGGAATAGCGAACCGAGTATATTACCTATGAATACTTGGTTGTTTAGTACCTGCCAGCCCCTTCTCGGTTAAGTCACAATTTGTCCAACCTAGCAAATAAATAATTATTAAATTGAGACTTGGTTCAATTACTCTGTTTTCCATAATATGCCTAATTGGAATAAATGAGAGTAATTACTTCTAAATTATGGTATAAAGTAAATTTTATCCATTTCATAAAAATGACAGTTAAAATTTTGGCGAGAGCGTTTTTGACAGTCTAAATTTTGACGAATTCGCTACAAATTCCATGAACAATGTCAGTGAGATATGTAGGTATTACTGGTTTCATTCTAAACGGGTGCAATTATTTTAGGAATTTTAAAAAACATTAAATATAACCAGTTTATAAAACAAAGACTATTTTATTTAAAAGTATAGTTTCATGTTAGCTAATATTAAGTTCATAAATTTAATATTCTAATTATACTATATATACATACATGACTGTACTAATTTAGAAATACTTTTTAACTAATATTGAAGTATTTCTTATTATTTCATATGGTATCACTAAGTTCCGTAAATAATTGTTGCATTTTGCTCCAAAAATATTTTATTGTTAACAATAATTACGGCATTCTCTTCGAGCAAATCTACGTTACTACTAATTAGGCAACCAGTTTTATCCTTAATGTGTGTGACATCTAGGAAGTAATGTCTAAACTTAAAAATAAATTACTTCGTTCCCTAATAGTTAGATCATAAATATATAGATGTCACAACTAAAATATTAAATTTATAATGTACAAAATATTCTCTAAAATCAAATTAAAACATAAATAATTTAAAAAAACAACAGTAATATAGTACTTGTTTCTGAAGAATAATTATTTTGAAACTTGTTACATTTAAAGATTGATCGAGAATTCCGAAAATGCCAGCAGGATATACTTATGCCATCTGGTCAGACTTGCTCGAATTTCTAAAAATTAAACTAGCGCTCTCGCCAAAATTTACACTGTCCAAAATGCTCTCACCAGAATTGCAACTGTCCTTTTTGTAAAATTTTATTTCCGTCCCAAAATTGACGTTGAAGATTCTTTTAAAGATAATTCAAGCTATTAAGCTTCTTTTACCCTTTTTGGATGACAGTGGTATCTTGCGAGTCGGAGTCAAACATTCTTCATGGTCATTTGAAAAATGGCATCCTATTCTACTTCCCAAAGATTCGCGTTTCACTAAGTTACTTTTTATATATGAGGCTTCTTCATTTAGGCCCCAACCATCTATTTTCATCTATCAGGGACAAGTTTTGGCCAATTTCAGGCCGCTATATTGCTCGAAAAACAGTACATAATTGCATAACAGGTTTCAGGGCAAAACCCTCTTTTAAAATCTCTACAATGGGTGATTTGCCCAAAGAACGGGTTACTCAAACATTTCCCTTTCATTCAACCGGTGTAGACCACGCTGGGCACTTTTTACTAAAGGAAAGGAACAGTCGCGGGTGCAAAACGTTTAATCTTGGGTTTGCCTCTTTATATGTGTTAGAGATAAATTCATCATGTCGTGGACCTGACGCAATCATTTAATGACGTCGATCTACGAACGAAACAATGCTATCAGGCATTGCTAAAAACATGCAGTTCTCTTTAATGCGTTATTGTAGCGAGACAGAGACGAACTAGTTTTTGCGTTAGTGAAATAGCTTTAATATTTTTTTTGCAAACAATCGTTTTTAATTTTTTATGATTTTTTGGATCATTCTGAATACAAAAGGTTAATTGTAATTTTTCTCCAACGTTGATCGTTTTCAACTTATAAACAATTTAAACCTGAAAAAAAAAAACGAAAAATGATGATTGAAGGTTCAAAAACACACAATTATTTTTGAATTCACCAATCCTCGTTCTATTAGTTTCGGATACTTTAGTTTGGGCTTATTTAATTTAAAAACATTGTTTTTAGTTGTTTGAGGCCCTTATCACAACCTAAAAATGGATTTAGGCAAAACTGTTTAATAAATTAGGACCACTTTTTGTATGAGCGACCTCTTGAACATTATTCTGCGGTATTTTATGAAAGTGATTATGCAAAATAGCTCATGGGAATATTTTTCCCAAGGAATTCGAGGTTTTCGTCTCGTATAAACATATTTTGCTGGATTCAAAACCAAAATCCTATTATTTTTTTTTTATCATACATTGATTTATTTGTCTTCTAGATTTTTTTCGGTTCAGAAGGTTTATTTATAAGCCAAATTAGTACAATATAAATATTTTACATTTTTACACAGAAATTTTTATCGGCAGTAAAGACGGAAAGTCGTAAATTTTTATTACATCTTTCAATGTGAGATAAAATAAAAATGCGATTGCTAACTGGAATGTTTAAGATTAGAGAAACATAATAAGTCATGTTTATTGGAAATACTCGACATCATTAGCACGGGCAAATCCTACCCTGTCGCCTAATTTCCTATGAAATTAAAATGGTAAATGTTTTTAGGATCCATTTATTTTTTCGGGCATGCGTAGTTACGAGGTCCACGAGGTTTTTTGAAACATCTTTACAACAATCTTAAAATAGCTACAAGTCTTATTTCCGAAACATTCATTACCTGTCTCAAACGCTTTATAACTAAAAGAAGAATTTCCAATGATTTTCAAGTAATGGCACTAATTTTACAGGAGCCAAGAGTAAATTAGATAAAATTTCAAGTTTTTTAGCTTATTAGCAATAACAAAACTGAACTAGCCTCATTTTGCGCAAATGATGAAAATAGTTTGGAAATTCATTCCAGCAAATTCTCAACATTTCGGGGGAATTTGGTAGGCACGAGTAAAGTCAATGAAGCTTCATTTATGACGAACGATGAAAAATAACTGACTCATTTTCGAAGAATTTCAAACACTTTTAATTCAACTAGAGTAAGTATTAAACTTCCGACCACTCTCATCTCTTAGCTCCAATCAAAATGATTTAAATCCTATTATACCAGCTCATTTTCTTATCGGGAGACCATTTCCTTAATTACCAGAACCCGATCTTACAGACGTATGTACAAATCGATTGTCTCGATATCAACAGCTTCAGATGATGCACCAGCACATATGGCATCGCTGGTCTAAAGAATACATGGGAGAGTTGCAGCAACGTCAGAAATAGTTTTCTGACCCTCCACCCAACACACTTCTTCTTCTAGTTCCGTCTCAACTAATGAAGGTTGACTATAACCATTGCAAATTCGTCTCTATCTTCTACTTTTCTTAAGAACGTCTGTGTGTTTAATGGGACAATTAGTTCTAATCAAGGACATGTGTTTTCCACCTATATGTTGGCTATTAGGGCGCGTGATAACCATTCATCCAGGTCAACATTGTGTAATTCGTATAGTAACAATAAAAACAGCCCGCGGAGAATAGAAACGTGCTGTTAAGAACATTTTACCATTACCGAACATTTAAATTATTTATTTAAGTTAGGACTTTACAAATACATTTACTTTAGTTTCATAACCTTTTGATTTCATTTTTATAATGTTTTTATATACATAATTTTGTGTAATATATAGAAATGTACTACTCACTAAAACCCAGTTTAAATGATTTTATTTCAATAAAATTTGGTGTAATTTATTTATCTTACTGAAAAAAACAAGTGATAAAGTTTTTAGCCTTATCAGTTGGAGATTCCGGTTTTTATACTTTTTGTTTTTAAATTCACTAACAATCTAAAAATGAACATTTCAGCCGCAGTAACGATCCAAATTTGGCGGATTGTGGTTCTTGACATTCTTTACGATTGGTTACGATGCCTAGAGTACGGAGACCTGTACGATTTCGTCAACTTAGTGAGTTTGATAGGGGCCGTTTAATGGGACTTCGGGAAGTTGGACTTTCTTTTCGGGAAGTTGCAGTTAGAGTGCAAAGAAGTGTGGACACCGTGGTTAGGTGTTGTCAGGTATGGCTTCAAGAAGGCCGTACGCAAAGAGCAAGGGGCATTGGACGCCGCTGTAGAACAACAGACCGTAAAGATCGCCGCCTAAGATTATTGGCCTTAAGAGACCGTTTCTCCACTACCAGCTCCATTGCAAATGAATGGTTTGCAGAACACGGAAGACCTATTGGCATGCGAAGTGTTTACCGATGAATGAGAAGTTTTGGCCTGTTTTCATACCGACCAAACTGGGTCCTCCCTTTAACTCCAGAACACCGCCGTAATCGCCTTCAGTGGTGCAGAGAACGGTCACTCTGGAATCAGGAATGGAACAGTATTGTCTTTAGTAACGAGTCTCGATTTTGTTTAGGCATGCACGATGGTCGAGCGAGGGTTAGAAGGGGACGTGGTGAAAGGAGGAATCCACAGTTTTTTGTTGAAAGACATGTTCATCACACTGTTGGAGTTATGGTTTGGGGTGCTATAGCTTATGGTTTCAGGTCACCTTTTATCTTCAACAGAGGTAACATGAACGCGCAGCGTTATATCCAAGAAGTTCTAAAACCCCACCTTTTACCCTATCTTGACACCCTGGCAAATCCAACTTTCCAACAAGATAATGTCCGACCACATGTTGCAAGAGTCACAATAGACTTATTTTAACATAATGATGTCACATTGTTAGCATGGCCACCAAGATCTCCCGACTTATCCCCAATTGAGCACGTGTCGGATATGATGGGTAGGAGATTGCTCAATTTGCAACGTCCTCCTCAGACTCTACAAGCACTTCGAGAGGAGTTGGTGGTTGCCTGGAATGAGATACCACAAGAGGACATTGACCACCTGATCAGAAGCATGCCTAGGCGTGTTGGAGAATGCGTAACACATCGGGGTGCATCCACACATTATTAAAGGTAAAAGGGCCTTAAAGCAATGCAATCATTTTGAAATTTTAATCATTTAGTTATTATGCTTCATTAAGTACTTATACAAAATTTTATTAAAATAAAATCATTTAAACTGGGTGTTCGGATTACTATGTCACTTAGTATATATATATATATATATATATATATATATATATATATATATATATATATATATATATATATATATAGGTATATATATATATATATATATATATATATATATAGGTATATATATATATATATATATAGGTATATATATATATATATATATATATATATATATATATATATATATATATATATATATATATATAGGTATATATATATATATATATATATATATATATATATATATCCCCTTATCTCTTGCCGTACTGCTCTACTGTCATCGAATGCCATAGTCTGTGGACTAGTACGCATTTCGATGCGCATCGCCCCGCCTCGAATTTTCCCATTGGCTCTTGACCTGGAAATCCCTATTTATCGCTCGAACAGCGCATATAAATATTGGCGATTTTCAGGTCAGTCCTTCACGGTCTCTCCGAGAGCTTAGTGCTCTCGGGCCTCTGCTTCCTGCATTTATTTTCCATACTCTGTGGCTGAGAATTGTTTCAACTTAACTTGGTGTTTTATTTCGACGAATAAATTGTCATGTAAGAAATATCTTGCCTTTTTCAAGGCAAGACACCGAAATATTTACGTCCATAACCTGAAAATGGACTTAAGTAGAGGAGCTCCCGACGTTTACTCCGAAGCCCTCTACAGAGCACCCGGGGATATCAGAAGGTGGTTAGACCCTTATTTGTTCCCCCGAGGTGACACTACCATAGGCCGATCAGACACCAGCATATTCTAGTCTAGGCCGCAGATTCTTTTTCTGTACACCGAGCTGGGGCTCGAACCTCGAACCCACATCCACTGAACCATTCGACAGTGAAGCGAATGAGAATCGGCCGCCTAGCCTGCTTGACTATCTGACCGACTAAATAATATATAATAAAATCAAATAGCGATCTCACATTGTTTATATATTGTTTATAAGTAAAAATAACGTTTAATCTTTTGCATACTTTGTTATTGCATATTGTTATCACCAAATTTATCAAAATGAGTACCTATAATGGTATGAACTATTGTATGAATATTATCAGTGATTAGTATTTACTATAATCTTTTACTGCTATTTTCTACATCCGCCTCACGTTATTGATGTAAATTAAATGAATATTTTCATAGCTAATTGAATTCACGGTACCTTTTTTACAAGACAATCTGTATGGGGTTAGCAAATGTGTTTTGTGTATTTGTTATTAATATTTTTTAATAATTATATAAATAACTGGTTTACTCACTTTTGTTAAGATGTTGATTTTTTTTTTTAGAAATATCAAGCAAAGCAGTGTAAGGTGATGAACGCGATGATGGATTTACAAAAGCACATAAGAAGTTTACCAGATTTGACACAATTGCCCAACGTCACAGATGGATTGACCCCATTACCATCAGCCGAACATTTATTTATGCAGTAAATGTATAGAATATTAAATAATTGATGGATTGTGATTATACTTGTCTTTATTCTGTAATCATTTTTTATCAAATTATTTTTTAATACTAAGTTTGAGGTTTGAATTTTTTGTTGGTTTATCAAGACTGTTTACATTTTAAAGTTGGCTACTTTAGAAAGTATATGCAGTTTAAATTAGTTGTGTTATGATACCAATGCATCTGTTTAGTTACTATTATTGAGCCAATAAATAGATAGAAAATTTTAGTATTATTTTAATATTCCTAAATTAATTAATGACAATAAGCGAATGAACCAAGAAAATGGTCAACGGACTATACGTGTAGAAGGCAAGTAGAAAACCACTTCAAGAAAGATCTTTATTGATTTCTCAAGAAAAATCATAATAGTAGAAGACACAGATCAAAATACACTTCTAGTCAACTCGCTTAGATTCCCACAACACCTTATTAATAGCTGAAATAAACTTGCTTTTGCAGCCTTCTTTAATTAAATAAGGGAAAAAAAATATTAACACTGAAGGAGTATATTCATTCATTTTACTTAATTAAAAACTTTATATTTGTAAATGCAAATCAATAAATGTCTAATATATAAACATTTAAAACTTTTTAGTTGGTGCAGTTTGATTTTGTTAATAAACTTAATGTGTACACTTTTTTAAAATTCAATTAGTATTACCTATGAATACTTGGTTGTATAGCACGGTTCGTAGACTTACTACGGTTGCCTCTTCCGCCTAACCAATGAACATTAAGCCCGAAACTGTACTCTCGTGACGTAATTCTTCCCCTTCAACCAATCAACACTGCAATCGACCTGCCCTCTACATTCAGTTTCAATCGCGAATAAATGGGTTTTGTATTCTTGTGTACTCTGGTGACGTAACTCAAGCATCCCCACCCCAGTCGGAAGAGGCAACCGTAGTAAGTCTACGAACCATGGTACATGCCAGCCCCTTCTCGTTAAACTCAAAAGTTGTCCAACCTAGCAAACAAATAATTACTAAATTTAGTAGACAGTTCAGACTTGGTTCAATTTGATTCTGTTTTTGATAATATGCCGAATTAGAATAAATGAGAATAATTATGACAGCTAAATTATGGTACAAAAGTAAATTTTACCCATTTCCTAAAAATGACAGTTAAAATTTTGGCGAGAGCGTTTTTGACAGTCCAAATTTTGGTGAATTCTCTAATTTCACAAATTCCATGAACAACGTCAGTGAGATATGTACGTATTACTGGTTGCATTATTCATAGGTGCAATTATTTCAGGGATTTTAAAAAACATTAAATATAACCAGTTTCTAAAACAAACTATTAAACAAATACTATTTTAGTTAAAAGTATAGTTTCATGTTGTATAATATTAAGTTCATAAATTTAGTATTCTAATTATGTTATATATACATACATGACTGTACCAATCCAGAATTACTTTTTAACTGATATTAAAGTATTTCTTATTAAATAATATTTCATATGGTGTCTAAAAGATCCGTAAATAATTCTTGCATTTTGCTCCAAAAATATTTTATTAATAATAATTACTGCGTTCTCTTCCGGCAAATCTATGTTACTACTAATTAGGCAACCAGTTCCCTCCTTAATTTGTGTGACATCTAGGAATTAATGTCAAAACTTAAAAACAAATTAGGTCGATTCCCAATAGTTGGATCGTAAATGTATAGATGTCACAACTGTGTAGAATCAAATTAGATCATAAATAATTTAAAATACAACAGTAATGTAGTACTTGTTTATAAAGAACATTTATTTTTGAAATTTGTTACATTTAAAGAATGTTCGATAATTCCAAAAATGCCAGCAGGAGTTACTTATGCAATCTGGTCAGAGTTGCTGGAATTTCTAAAAATTAAACTAGCGCTCTCGCCAAAACTTAAACTGTCAAAAATGTTCTCACCAAAATTATAACTGTCCTTTTTGTAAAATTAGATTTTTGTCCCAAAATTAGAAAATCAAAAATTATTTTTCAACTAATATTAAATAGCCAAGGATCTGGGTATGTTTGCTGTATTTTACTTTGTTTCATTGTGTAGGTATAGTTGATTCTCTGTATTTATCTTTTCTGGACACAATTACCAATGCTCCCAGGATGAATGTGCTTTCTGATACCGATCTTGAAAAACTCATTATGAAAAGTAATAATGTAAAGGTATAAATTATTAACATTACATTAGGAACCTTTATTAGCTCACTTGTTTTAATAATTACTATTAAAACATCCTACCATTCTATCTTTGGACAAAGTGTTTTCCTCTTCACAAATATCATCTCGAGAAGAAAGATCAAAATGAGCAAAACAAAAGCATCTATGTAGTACGGTACAGATAAGATGACAAGTGATCCCATCTGTATTAAGTGAAGGCAAAAAAGTTACTTTGTATGATTTGATACAAACAAATCGCGATATAAATGCATATAAATGAATACCCACTCTAAATTTACTGAAAAAAATTTGTGAAGCTGCTAGTTTATTAGAATTAGTAAATAAAAATTGGTCGAAATAATCGAAACCATTATTGCTTCAGCTTCAACAACTTATCGTTCTAATATTTGCTAAGTTAAAAACTGACCTCACTTTTCTCTGCCTTTCTATTATATTTGGTGTCTCGGCAAACAAATTACTTTCAGATATCGGGGGAAGTTCTTTCTGAAGTATTAAAACCTGCAATACTCTGGCCAGGAAAAGAAGAAATTCAAATTAGGATACCTGTTAGTTTTAAGAAATTTCCTAAAACAAGAATTATTTCGGACCACACAGAATTAATGTACAAAAAAGCAAGTGTCTAGTAATGACTTATTCTCACTACAAATGTGACCAGACATTAAAAGTTATGATTGGAATAGCACCATCCGGTTTAATTACATTTGTTAGTCCTTGTTTGTTATAATGATAGATAAGAGATTTTTGAAAGCAATTATCAATTCAAGATGCTCTTTGTACTGCTGAAATTGCTTCAACAAGAGTAAACATTGAAAGAAGTATACAACGGCTAAAAATCTTTAAAATTCTTAAAGCAAGAGTTAATTTATTCCTAGTTCCTTGTATGGACTGTGTTATAAATATTATTTCAGGTATTGTTAACCTTTCTGCACCAATACTTAGTAATGATAAATATTAATTTATATTTGTATACAGTCCATCTAATTTACAAACCATTGCACGTCATTATCTACGTCAGAGATCGAAGTTGACATAGTTGCCAAAGTATAAAAAAATCCTGAATTCATTTTAAATCAAATAGGTCACATAATTATTATTATAAACTTTACAACGACTATTTAAATTCTTACGTGGACATTTTTGAAATAAAACACACTAATTTTATAATAAACTAATAACTAATAAAACAAGAGGTATTCACTTTAAAATTTAAAATAATACAGTACAAAAAGTGTCAACACCGCAACTGTCAAATAAGTGTTACCAATTTATGCCAAAATTTCACCTTCGTTCGATTACAGTTACAGTGTGTTCCGAACAAATGTTCTTCATAAAAACGCTTTATAATGCATTTATACAAATTAAATGAAACATATTGTTGTCTATTTCTTTAAGTTAACATTAATAGAAATCTTTAAATATTAGTTCTACGCGTATATAATAGAATATGTCTAGTGGCTGTAATGCCAGTGTACTTGGCAAAGTGATTCTAAAAAAGAACACACCTACCGCCTAAATATTTCGTGTTGGTATCATGTGACGTCACGGGCTATGACGCCGATGACGTGCAACGGTTTGTAAATTAGATGGAATGTATCTAGATATGTTACTGTAGTCAAGTGTAAATATTTTTTCCAAGTAAAAGTACCTATAAGAAATAAAACAATCTTTTAAAACAAGTTTTTTATTTATATAATTGGTATAAAACTGGTA
This sequence comes from Diabrotica undecimpunctata, assembly GCF_040954645.1. Lineage (NCBI taxonomy): Eukaryota > Metazoa > Arthropoda > Insecta > Coleoptera > Chrysomelidae > Diabrotica > Diabrotica undecimpunctata. The sequence continues at coordinate 102,605,434 of NC_092811.1, forward strand.
AAACATTGTAAAAATATACACCTACCAAAACTTTTAACATGATTTCTATAAATTCTACATCAAATGGTATTTTGATAATAAGTGTGGACTTATTGAATGGACAAAACACTACAAAATGACATATTTGTAGTCCAGTAACATTTGCAAATGTACTTGTCTATAATACATATGATTTTTCGTTAAAGTAATTTTATTTTCCTCAATTATGCATAAATATTTAAGGTCACATAAAATTCATTGCACAGATTTTGTTTTGCCTTCCATAGGGCACTTTATTTCTACACATTTTCCAGAAACAATTCCATTGACATTTACTGCCAGCCATGGAACATCATATGAGATAAGAATTCCCAAATGTTCAACCTTACTTATGAGTTATTTTTTCATTCATTTTTAAAGCAACTGATTTATACTTTTTCCCATTTAATGTTGCAGTATTTCCTTTAAATTGAAATTATACAATTTATTGATTTTAGGAGGTCAATTTGGATTTTTATTTTTACTCTATGTAAATAATGGTAATAAGTTACTCTCAGTCACCTCAGATTTTTTTCCACGCTTGTCCAGTTTGGTTTAGCATAGCTAAACACATTTCAATAGAATAAGTGTAGCTTACTTCAACATTATTTGTATAAATTTAGCTAAATCATATCCCAGTACAATGCCAGTAGCCCATGTATCAGCAAAGACTGGTAGAACTTTATTGTTGCCAATATTACTGTGACATAGAGATATCTGAAGCATTTCTTCCTCATAGAACTTTGTGTCTTGATGTATAGGAACCACACTTCTTAAAATCAGACTTCAATTCTAAATCTTCTGCTACGGATAGTAATATCTTCAATATCTCAGTATCTGCTGGTTTTGTTAGACACATATCTAATTCTCTTCTTGCAGTGTTTTTTATTTGGCAAAATTGGTTAATTGGCACCATACTTTCATACACATTATGTTTTTCTAATTTTTTCCCATGTTGCTTGATGTCTGTGGTGCTTAATTTTTCCATCATATGCCTGTAAGCAATAAAAAGGAGTTATATACAATAAGTTATAGCAAAATGGTTCTTTTACTTTTATCAAATCAATATGTAATCACTTACCAAAAAATATTTACCAATTATATGTTTGAATTTGTCTGAATTTCCAGCCTTACATGTACAATTACAAACATTTTTAATATTATCAATCACTTCAATTTTCACTTGTATCTAGTGGGGTACTCCTATCAAATTGCTCGTTTGAAGATACAACCAAAGAATATAGACGCATATGCCTCTATATACTTTGGCACAACTGCACACTGCGATTTCTCCACTACATGATAATATTCCACAAGTAATAATATGGATGGAATCTAAAATTGTTTGCCTTCAACTAGGGGACTTTTAAAATACCCTATTAAATTTCAAATGTCAACAAATGATATCCAACCCAACCATGGACGTATTATACGTCCATGCCATGAACCCAACACCCAACTATTTCGTCCGCAATCTTTCAAAACAAACAAACATAAAACAAGTGCTGTCACCTATTATGGCATATTATGATACAAAGTAAATTTTATCCATTTCTTAAAAATGACAGTTGAAATTTTGACGAGAGCGTTTTTGTCAGTCTAAATTTTGGTGAATTCTCTAATTTTACAAATTCCATTTTTAATGAGATATTAGTATTACTGGTTGCATCATACACAGGTGCCATTATTTTAGAGATTTTAAAAAACAATATGTATTTTTATAATTTAAGTTAGATGAAGTCCTCCTTCTAGTTTGAAGACATCAAGAGACAAGGAAATATGTACTTTAGGGAATATGCACCAATAAACGTCTGGCCATCAACAATTATACTTTATTCCTTCTTACATCCAGTACAAGACAAAACTTGACTGACAGTGACAGTAGTTTATGACCTATTTATGACATTACTCATTGACGTCATTGAACTGTCAACAATGTCACTTCATATAGAACAACTATAGGACACCATCCACTTTTTATGTTGGATATTCTAACAAGTATAACCCGTTTGTACAACAAATTATTAAACAAATACTATTTTACTTAAAAGTATAGTTTCATGTTAGCTAATATTAAGTTCATAAATTTAGTATTCTAGTTATGCCGTCTATATATATACATGACTGTACCAATTCAGAATTACTTTTGAATTGATATTGAAGTATTTCTTATTAAATAATATTTCATATGGTATGTCAAAGATCCGTACATAATTCTTGCATTTCGCTCCAAAAATATTTTATTGTTAATAATAATTACAGCATTCTTTTCCGGCAAATCTACATTAATTATTAGACTCTAACTCGATGATTACTATTAATTAGGCAACCAGTTTCCTCCTTAATTTGTCTGACATCTAGGAAGTAATGTCCAAACTTAAAAATAAATTACTTTGTTCTTTAATACTTTGATCATAAATGTATAGATGTCACAACTAAAATATTAAATTTATAATGTAAATATTTTGTAAAATCAAATTAGAACATAAATAATTTCAAATACAAGAGTAATTGTTTATAAAGAATATTTATTTTTGAAACTTGTTACATTTAAAGGATGTTCTATAATTACGAAAATGCCAGTAGAAGTTACTTATGCAATCTGATCAGAGTTGCTCAAATTTCTAAAAATTAACCTAGCGCTCTTGCCAAAACTTATACTGTCAAAAACGTTCTCACCAAAATAGTAACTGTCCTTTTTGTAAAATTATATATCTGTCCCAAAATCGGAAAATCACAAATTATTTTTCAACTAATTTAAATAGCCAAGGATCTGAGAATGTTTGCTGCGTTTTACTTTTGTTTCATTGTGTATAGTCGATTCTCTATATTTATCATTTCTGGACACAATTATTATCAATGCTCCCAGGATCAACGTGCTCTCTGATACCAATTTTGAAAAACTCATTACGGAAAGCAATAATGTAAAGGTGTAAATTATTACCATTACACCCCTTTTATTAGGTCCCTCGTTTTAATAGTTTTCATATTTAATCGAAGTTATTTCACAACCAAAGTATTACTGAATTTTAACAATTTCAACTCGTAGTATTTAGAAAAGTAATTTGATTGTTAAATGTACTAGACAGTTGGGACTGCGTTCAGTGAACAGAGTATACCAACAAAATGACTATGTGCTTGGAAAACATATTTTAGGCACATAGCAAATTTAGCACTTCTTTCTTTTTGTAACTCTTAATCCACAGTCCATCCTCTATCTAGGACAGAACATATATTATAATAGACAGCTAATAAAGAGGGAATACTATAACAAAAAAGACGATTTCTTTTACGAAATAAGTTTATTTTTATTCAATATAGTAGGAACTATATTAATACATTCTAAACTTAATATATATTGATTTGTATATCTCTAACGATATTTAAAACTAACTATCGCCAGTCAATGCTTATTTATACCCATTAATCATTGTAATAGTGCAATATAAATATTAAACTAAAATAATTAATTGAATATTGTAATTAAATAACTTCCAAAGTTCCAAAATCCACGATTTCTTCTAAATAATACCTAATAATACGTAGTGTTATACGCGCTAACAGCATAATTGAAACTTACACTACTATCTAAAAGATGTATACAACATGTATATGTTGTTAATAATGGTCTAAGTAAGGAACACAATGTTATTAGCAGTTGTAATCTCAAACTATTTTGCTTGTTACAGCAAATTTGTATCTTAGCGCTGTGAGTTGCTTTAAAGCAACAGCAAACATGCCTGTATTTAACAAGGGCTTGACATCATAAAACAACCATAAAAGAGGGGCGACCGTGCCAATTCCATCAACCATAATCGCTAACACTCAGTTATGCTTATTTCTTTACCGTGTTAAGAACTATTTATTAGTTTGGAGCATATATATTTTAGTATAATATCAGAACTTGAAAATAATGGACATTCAATTTGCGTAAGTACCATAGTTCCGACATAAATGAAACTTATTATTATACATGTTAAATTAGTGTTGATTATACTACTAACAAAACATATTTTAAATTATTTTCTTTCCAGTAGTGTTGTTTATTGTTTCTTGTAGTTATTTGTCCAATATATCAATAATGTATATAAAAAAATGGATATTTAATTTAATGCAAAATATTTGACGTTACTATTACATTAACCTTAAACCTCTGACGTTTTAGTTTTTGGTGTTAAACCAGTTATTTAATTACACTCTTCAATTATCAAGATAATATATAGGTATATATTAATATATAATAACTAAACTTCTACTCAATGCCTTTTCAAGCGTCACTTTCACAATAACCATTCAGAGAATTAAAAAACATACAGCCTTTTTTACAGATTAAACTTATAGTGATTAAGTACTAAAAATACAATATAATTGGTTACTCCAAAGTCAAACCTTTGCTCTGCATTTCAACATTAAATATAGTACATACCTTCTATAATAATAAAAATAAGATATCTATTGAATGAAACTTCAATTTCTTCGTACAAAATGGTATATAATCAAGTTAGCAGATAAAGTACATCGGAAATATAACAGGTGCCATGAAAACAACACCAACTGCTGCAATGGAGTTGATCATTGGCATCACGCCTCCAGATATATATGTCAAAGAGGTGGCGCTAGTGACAATGATGCGACTGCGCTCAGCTGGTGCAAACCTTGATGTAGGAATGGGACAATTGAGAACTCGTTTCTGGCGGGGAGAGCTGGATACAATACCACTCCTACAGACAGACTGCGACTCAATTGAACCAAAGTTTGTCTTTAACAAACCCCACAAAATTGAAACAAGACAGTATATGGAGACAAACGTGGCAAATACCTATTGCATATACACCGATGGCTCCAAAATGAAAGAAGGCTCAGGATGCGGGATATACTCCAGATCACTGAACCTAATAATAAAGTGGGGTATGGGAAGAAATGCCAGCGTAGTTCAGACAGAACTGACTGGTATCTCCATAGCCGCAAAAGAGATAACCCAAAAAGGTATAACAGGGAAAACTATAATGATCTGCACAGATAGCAGACAAGCGCTACTAACCTTGAATAGACCACGTGTCACATCAGGTTTAGTAATGGAGTGTCACGAGTCACTAACTCAAGCTTCGGATGGTAATACCATCATCCTGATGTGGGTTAAAGGACACAATAGGAATAAAGGCAACCGCATTGCTGACCAATTAGCTAGGAAGGCGGCAGACTCTTAGGACCTGGGGATCTTTTTGGTTGTTCAACTACAACAATCGCGGGAAGAAGGGAAAGGATGTAAACTTGCCAGGGTAACACTAAGTAACCTTGAAGAGTCAACATCAAAGAAGTACTTGGGAATGACCAGGAAAAACCTACGTTTGGCAGTTGGTTTTTTAACTGGTCATTGTCAACTAAGCAAACACCTCCACACACTGGGGCTAGCAGACACACCTCTATGTAGGAAGTGTGAACGAGAAGACGAAACTGTAGAGCATGTCCTATGTGAATGCCCAGAGTTATCGTTAATACGAGAGTACGCGTTCGGTGAGTCCTGGCCCACACCTGCCCACATAAGAGAGATGTCTCCTGGTGACTTGTCCACCTTCCTAGAAATGGCAGGATCGACAATGAGCTAAGGGTGACAGCTCCCTAGGAGGATGCACAATGGGTCAATTGTGGCCTAAGTGCTGTGAAACTTAACTCTCCCTCCCTACTCTACAGATACAGAAGGTACATCGGCGGATGAGTTAACAAGAAGAACTGCTGAGCGCGTTGAAAAAGAGGAAAATACAACGCTTGTAGAAAGACGCTAAAACTCCTGGCTGAAAGAACCTGATGAGATAATGTGAACGCTCATCTGCAGAAATCTTTCGTGGAGCAGTTTCCAAAGCTACAATTGTCATTTGCATCGCCAACTTTCGAAAGGAGACAGCGTAATAAGATGAATAGTATATGTGATAATAAAATAATATAGCATGTTTACAAGTCAGGCCCTTGAGTTCTAGGTTGTAGGGCACAAAGAATGAGCTTCATCCCTTCGCATGATTCCATACTACTCATTGTACTACTGCTCTATCGGCCTTCTCGATTCATTCGCGAATTACAACTAAAAACAGCAGATTCAATTTGGATTTTAACTACTATATTTAATGGTAATAAGTCACCAGTTTAATTAAAAATACCTTACATTTGACGTTTCGATTTCCACCTCCGAAATAGTTCATATATTTAAATTTCCGCCGTGGAAACAGAAATCTAAAATATAAAGTTCTTTTATTTTTAAAAGCTCCTTTTTTATCCCAGCGGTATCACAGTGACACTATCTTTTCAGAATTTTTTACTTAGTGGTCCCGGCGGTTTCTCTGTGAAACCACGTGTATTATGTGTTGCATACATACCTTTTCTTCCTAAAATATGTGAGTTGAAAGCATCCACATTCAAGAATTTGTCAATGGTTATGTGTATCTCAGTGTCGTTACTGAGAAGTTGTAACAATCGACGTGCTTAGAATATATGGAGAAAATGGCTGATAAGTAATTTCTATTCTATCTAATCTTTGAAAAATCTAGTACAGAACGATTAATATGAGTGGCGACAACTGTAGCTACTATTCAATTATTTTGATTTACAGAAAATGACAGATGAAGAAGTGAATGCGTTATATGAAAGTATTCCTTCCAATCTTGAGTTAACTGCAGGTGGTTATACGGAAGATGAATCTGATTTTGAAAAGGCTATGTCACAATCATTCCAAACCACAACTGAAATCGTCAATAATGAACATATCTTAGCTAACAGTGGCAAAGTCTGCAGACCAAAACTTACGGGAGTTCTGTTTCGAGTAGGAACATATTGGTCTCGAACAGTTAAATCTGTAATCATCGATATTATGTCGTTTATTTGAATGCTTTTAAGTATGTAATATTCCATTTAAACTCCCCCTTGCTTGGTGATGAGGTTATATAACAAGTACTAAGCAAAAATGCACTGAAAATGGTGTAATAAGACCGAAAACGTTCGTTCTGAACAAAATAAAAAATGAACAAAGAAATGGAAATTACAATCAAAACAAGAAAATTGGAATACCTCGGACTCATTACACCTGAAGAAAGATAAACCTTGCTGAAACTGATTATGCAGGGAAAGATCCAAGGAATGAGAAGCGCAGGGAGACGTTGAATATCCTGGCTGCGCACCCTGAGACAGTGGTACGGATGTAAATCAAAACAGTCTTTAAAGTCCGAATAGCTATGACGAGTTGGCACTTGAAAAAGATTCCTCGAGTCCCTATAACTACATTTTCTTCCCAGTCGTGGGAATAAGTGTAAGGACTCAAATAAGACCCGGTTCAAATACGGAAGATGATTTATTGCACCTTGGGTAAGTAAAAGCAATGAACTTTACTAATAGAGTTCGACTAATGTCTGAGTATAAACTTGGAAAGTTTTAAATACAAAATTAATATTTCGTAAATATTGATATCCAAACCATTTTAACATAAAATAAACTATAATTAAAATAATAATTGAATGTTACAAAAACCGTGTCGTAAAATGTTGAAATACAAAATGGCTGTTCACATTATTGGATGATCCAATTATATTGAATTTAACCATCAGTAAATTCTCTGCGTAGACGAAAATAAATCATCTGCACATCGATTAAGCTCTAACTGTTGGGTGATCAACTCATCGACCTCATTTTCGTACTCTTTCGACATTTGTTCGCAAAATACATCTTTATCAAAATCATCACCTTCTTCTTGCTGAGCGGTTTTTCGTGTCACGATTATTTTGTTATATAAGTCTAAGACGTGTTTGTCCAATTTTTCTAAATGAAGTTTCAGTTCATTACAATGTAAGTCATTCAAAGTCGCCTTTTTGAGTCTGTTTAGTTCCGCTAAATTGAATTCGTTGACGGCAACTAATTCTTGCCGACATTTCTTAATTTCACTTAGAACTTCATCTTCAGGTTCGCTCTGAAAATTAAAAATACAATGTAAAAGTACAGTGGACGACAAATATGAAGAACAAGCGCACAAACCAGAGTTCGATTACTTAAAAGTCGACACGCACACTTACACTTTAAACCTTATTCTGGCTTACTGTCAGTAGCGTAACTACTTGTCAGTAACGATTGTACATGTACAGATGTAATTGTTTTTTTCTTGTGTCTGTATTTGCAAAGTGACTGGTGATTTGGATAATGTCTGACATCGCGGAAAATAAAAAGTGTAGATCCGTGATATCAGGACAAAGTCGTGAAATAATATTTTATGTATTTAAATATTTTGATAAAACAAAAAAGAAGCAGTTACTTTAGAAGATATCAAACGACAAAATTCACAAGCAACAGGTACAAATATTATGTAGTTTATTTATAACGAATCATAGTTTTCAATATTATTATATATTGAATATGTTTACATTAAGTTTTTTTTTAATTTTTCTATGTACATAAAAACCAGCTTACTAAAAAATGTACAAAAAGATAAAAATTTTGTGAAATAAGAATAAGAAATTCTTGGTATCTTTCATTACAATAAATCTACTGACCTTTAGCACAATAAGCAAATTCATGAAATATCATGATACTTTCGTTTTCGTTAATCATCGAAAAAATACTGTTAGAAATGCTAATTACATGTAATTTCTAACTTAGTTTTTGAAATGATATTATTTTTAAACAAATGCAAATTTTTTTTTTCGATGTTTACAGTATTTGGAAATTTTATATGAAAAGCTTGACTTGCTGTCAGAGTCAGAAAAAGTCGTAGTAAATGCAAATATATAAAAAATATAAAGTGGTTTTGTATTTTTTTACAGGTATTTCTTATACTACTGTTAAAAGAATTTTCAAGGAGAGTAAAGAGTCAATGGAAACAACTGGAAAAGTTACATTTTCCAGTTCAAGAAAAAACTTCGTTAAGAAAGGAACAATATATTTAGTCCCATTCTGTGTGCAGATGCTCTTAACGACCGAAATGCTTCAGTCAGAGATTCTGTGGACCTACCTATGATGTCTATGTCATCTGCGTATCCGACAATTTGTACTGATTTGTTAAAGATAGTACCATTCGTAGTAATCTGCGACTCTAGAATTATTTTTTCTAACGCCAGGTTTAATAAGAGACACGATAGTCCATCACCCTGTCTTAGTCCATTTTTGCAATGGAAGGTTCTTGAGAGATCGTTTTGGATTTTTACCTGGCTCTCTGCACCTGTGAGTGTAAGTTCAGTTAACCGGACAAGATCAAATGGAATGCGAAATTCTACCATAGCAAGTAGAAGTTTATTTCTATTAACGGAGTCGTATGCGGCTTTGAAGTCAACAAATATGTGGTGGGTGTCGACGCCGAACTCTAGGGTTTTTTCAAGGATCTGCCTCACTGTAAATATCTGGTCCGTTGTTGCTTTATTAGGACGGAAACCGCACTGATATCCTCCCACTATTTGTGCGGCGTAGGGGAGGAGTCTTTTGTACAATACGTTGGACAACACTTTATATGCCATATTGAGTAGAGTGATGCCTCTATAACTATCACACACCATCATGTCTCCCTTTTTGTGTATAGGACACAGTACACCTAACTTCCAGTCTGTGGGTGTTTCTTTCTGTTGCCAGATTGCAGTTATCAGTGTATGCATGTGTTTCATGACGGGGTCGCCGCCATTTTTGAAAAGTTCGGCAGGGAGATTATCCGAACCGGGAGCTTTATTATTTTTCAGTGTTGCGATGGCTTCTCTAATTTCTTCTTCGGTGGGGGGTGGTTGCCGATCATCTTCATTCATTTGAAACATGGGATCCTCAATCTCGCCATCTTCGTGGTTGCCGCTAAACAGTTCTTCAAAATGGTCCGCCCATCTGTTTAGTATCTGTTCTTTGTTACTAATTATAGAACCGTCCCTATCTTTACAGGCTATTATTCTGGGTTTGAATCCTTTTCTGCAGCTGTTTATCTGTTGGTAGAATTTTCGTGAGTCTTTTCCATTATGGTGGTTAACAATTTCGTTTAGAGCGTGTTCGTATTGTTCTTTCTTTTTTCTTCTAAACATCAAATTTTTTTGATGTTTAGAAGATCTGGTCTTTCTTCAAAAGACCAAATATATGTGTACACGAATAATAATTGATGACCTAGAACTGGAAGGTGTTGACACCTTCATATACTTAGGGTCGCTGCTAACCAAATATAACAACGTCAGTGAAGAAATAAAAAGAAGAATAGTGCTCGCCAATAAGTGTTACTATGGCTTAAGAAGACAGATGGCCTCAAAAATGCCTAGAAAAATTAAACTGACTGTATACAAAACACTAATAAGACCAGTGCCAACATATGGTTCAGAAACTTGGACACTAACACAGATTGACCAAGAATTGCTCAAACGTTTTGAGCGAAAAATACTAAGACGAATATATGGAGGCATAAAAGAACAAGGTTTGTGGCGCAGGTGTTACAATTTTGAGTTGTATAGAAGATTTGGAGAACCTGACGTTGTAAAATTCATTAAGGTAGCACGCCTCAGATGGATAGGTCATGTAATCAGACGAGAGGAAGATGCCATAGTCAGAAAAGTTTTTGACCGAAGAGGGCCGATCGGACAACGAAGAAGAGGAAGACCGAGACTTAGGTACCAAGACAACCTAGAAAATGATTTGAAGTCTATCGGAATTAGAGCATGGAGAAGAGTTGCCAGAGACAGGGGCGAATGGAGGATTGTTCTGAAGAAGGCTTTGGCTCATAAAGAGCTGTAACGCCACTGATGATGAAGAAAGAAACAATTAAGAATCTGCCTGAATATCAAATTAGGGACATTCTCCGAATAATATATGATTTTCATAAAACAGAAAAGTCGTATTACTGTTAAACGGTTAAATATTAAAATTATGGCAGAGTTAGATATCCATGTCAGAAACTTCATTAAGAAGAGTCTTTAAAAAAATGCAATTTAGATGGAGAAAAACACAAAATAATCGTAAAATTTTGTTGGAAAAATGGAAATAAGAACTTTAAGAGTAAAATATCGTTTCTAGACATACTTTCTCGAAAAATTGGACAGACGGTTCCACAAAAGGTGCATGTTCAGTTATTTCTAAATTCCAAAGGTTTATAATAGTTTACGCTATACGAGAAATGGGTTTTATTAAAAATAGTTTGTTGATATTCAAATCAGGGACCACATCTGCAGATTATCATTCCGAAATGAATTCGGTAAATTACGAGAAATGGCTAAGAGAGAAGTTAATACCCAACATACTATTTAACTTAGTAATAGTTTGTGATAATGCTAGTTATCACAATGTACAGATAAATCGAGAGCCTAATTCAAATTGTTTGAAGAATGAAATGTTTAAATGGTTGACACAACACAATATACCTTTTACTCCAACGAGTTTAAAACCAGAATTATATAAGCTCATTAAATTTCATGAGTTCATATAATTCATTTCATGAATTTTTATAAGTTGTGGCGAGAATACGGCCACATCGCTTTACGGTTACCCCCGTATCACTCAGACTTGAACCCAATCGAATTAATTTGGGCAACGGATAAGAATAATGTCAGTCAAAGGAATGTCAAGTTTAAACTTGAGGACGTAAGAAAATTAGCAGAAGAAGAATTTAATTTGAGAAGAATTAGTCTCATAATATTTATAGAGTTTTTTTCCTCCGCCGTTTAATTTCTCAACTAATGTTTAATGAGAGATCAAAAATCGTTTTTCTCCACATGCTTCCGTATGTTTTCCAAACATACCAAGTTTATACAGCTGTCAAAAATATACTAATGGGTGCATTGAGCTAAAATTTGACATGTATGCTTACAAAAGGTTAAACTTTCTAGAACTAATGTCTTTTGAGGTCGCAGCGCCCTTTTTGGCGAAAGAGGTTACTTATTACACCATCGATAACTAAGAATAATTAATTAAATACTTAAGTCACACATACTCTTGTCAGATCTTCTACGGTTAAAATACCCTGTTCCAATAGTTCCTTTTTTAATCGTCTGTCTAAACAGGTACCATATTTTTGAGCACTTGCTGTAGTTTTTAATTTTGACACATCTGAAAATAATAAAGCCATTTTAAAATATACAGTCTGGTCAATATTTATGGATTATATTAATTAAGGGCTTTATTATTACGTTTTAAGCAAAATTATGAAACAAGTCGATTTTAATTTCTAAAATACACGTTCTGAAATTATTTACCCCCCCTTTCAGCCCCTTTTAGAATAATCCTTTTTTAAATGAGAAAAACTAGTCTGTTATACTTTTTCCATCGTCAATTTGCCAAGCGTCGGCTTTTGAGATTCTTTGATGTCAATGCCGACCATTGGCGTGGAAATTAAGAAAACGGATCAGTTATCAAACGCATATTTCAAGAAAAATCATATAATTTTTATTAATTTTTACATAATTATATTCAGGAAAATTTCTCAATTTTTGGGCAGAAATTGTTTAAACAATTTTTTAAACAAATTCAAAATATCACCTCTTGTGCTCCAATAAATATTTTTTAGGTTTTTGGGTGACTCTAAATAAGATCTATGTCATTTTTCTCAAAAGTTAATAGTTTTGGAGATATAGGCGATTTAAAATCCGAAAAATGCGATACCTAATATGCATTTTCGAGGCTTGAAAAATATGTAAATGAGTATTTTTGAGATTCAAGAGTATCTAAACTAAAGTATCAACATTGATTTTGGTGAGAAATCGGAGCAATATTTTCCGTAGCAGAAAAAGGTGATCTTTTGAATTTGAATTGTTTCCGGCAAAAATGTCCGGCACCCTTCAACCTTCGATTTGTTTAAACGGGGCATTTTTGAATAGGAATCTTCAAAGGACAGAATCAGTTTTTTTTTCAAATGGGAGCGGGCTCACAACATCGAATAAATAACAAATTAATTCTTTCAAATTAAAGCTTGTTAATTTTAGTGATTTATAAGAATATTGGACTTATTATTTAGTTTTTACATAAACCATAATATTTTTTTACAATTATCTGTAAATAATGGCTTATTCTGTCAGAAAATTTTAAAAGATTGTCTATCCAGCAATTAAGATAGTCAACTGAAATTTAATTTTTAAACACGGCCTACTGTTAATGCACAAACAGGGTGAATCTTCAATATTTTGCTTCGAGTTAGAGATATCTGAAAAAGTTATTTGGAAAAGATGTTCCAAATATTATTATAACCCCACATAACAAAGTTTTATGTCAAAATTCGCACTTTTACTTTTTTCATTAATTGAAGAGCTTATTTCCAAAGTGTCTTAAATCCAAAATTTCGATTTTTTAAATTTTCTTCTTGTAAACTTTATAGATTTCTTCAAGTCTAGAATAAAGTTATATGTACCAAAACAACTTCTTATTTACCATTTAAAAGTGCATATGAAAATTGTAAAATTGTATAATTTGTATGTTAAATTTGTATGAAAATCTGTAATTTCATGGATTTCATTATATGGATGTAAGACACTTTGGAAATAAGCTCTTCAATTGTAGTCAGGATTCTAAAACGGACAGTTGGCTGTCCCGAGATGCATCTTTAGACAGCCAATTGTAGATTTAGGATCGAGATTACAAATAATACTGAAAAACTAAAATTGCGAATTTTGTCATGAAATTTGGTATGTGCGGTTACAATAAGTGGAACAACTTTTCCAAATAAGTTTTTCCGATTTCTCTAACGCGAAGCAAAATATAGAAAATTTACCCTGTTTGTGGATTCGCAGTAAGCCGCGTTTAAAATTTAAATTTCAGATGACTATCTTAAAAAAATGTGCACTATCAACATGTATGACTGTGCAAAATGTCAAATCTGTATGTATTTTAGTAGCTGATATATAGAGGTGTCTTCATCTTAAATGCGACACACTGTATAATAATGAATACTAGTGTTCAAGATGCATCGCGATAGCTGTAAAGAAATTAATTAGAAGGACTGAAAAGAATCGTCAGAGTCTTCTGAAGTCGAATCGTTCCCAGGTTGGATAACTATTGGTGCTATTGCCGGTAAAACAGGATATTCGTTTTCTATTTTTACAACATGAGCTTCGCAATTTTTCCACACATCGCTATTAATGCCACTAATTATTTCTCGAATATTCTCAATGGCCATTGCGCTTAATGTTGGTGACTGATTATATTTTCGCAATCGTTTTTTTACGGTACCCCAAACCATTTCAATTGGATTAAAAATGCAATAGTATGAGGGTAATCGCAAAAGAGTATGGCCGTGCCTGCTGCAAATGGTGTCAATAACGTATTCGTTTTTAAAATTCCGACTTTTGATCATTCTAATTAATTCTTTCTTTACTGGAATCTTTTTAGGAACAGTGATGTTTTTAAGTTGCATAAATTTTAAAATTTCGTCCTTTTTCGTGTTATTATTAGGTATTTTATTTAATATGCGGGAATGATCCGACGCATTATCCATAACAATCACTGAATTCGGCGGAATATATAATTATATTCAGGGAAATCTCTTAATTTTTCACGAATCAGTTCTAAAGTAGGCACTCTATTTTCTTTGTAAAAATTGTAAACTGTTCGCTGAATAACGTCTTTTGCAGCAGTGTCAATCCTACCCAATTTTTTATTTGGTCGCTTTCGTTTTAAGGAATGATCTGTAACTGTGCCTAATTTAATAATTGTATATATCGTCTTATACCCGATTTTTTTAATACATGAATTCTCGAAACAATTGCATTATCAATTGTAAACTGTTCGCTGAATAACGTCTTTTGCAGCAGTGTTAATCCTACCCAATTTTTTATTTGGTCGCTTTCGTTTTAAGGAATGATCTGTAACTGTGCCTAATTTAATAATTGTATATATCGTCTTATACCCGATTTTTTTAATACATGAATTCTCGAAACAATTGCATTATCAGTCATCCCAATATTTTCTTTTTTCAAACACTCATACATATTTAAAACTATTCTTTGGGATTGTACGTGCAAATCTTTATTTTTTAATTCAGAGCTGTCATTAACATAATTGTCATTATTTATTGATAACACAGAAGTTGATGCATCTTAAAAAATGCCATCCTAGAAAAATATAATATTACTTATAACTTATATTACCTATACCTTATAATAAGCCTCCGCCTCTGCAAAAGGAAATATTTTAGGGTGTCACATACCCAGACAAACAGGTGTTCATTAGAATTTACGGCTTTGCGCTTCGCGCTGTTGCCATAATGCATGAGTTTAAAATTAGTGAATATAACCTTAATACCATTATTAATATATCTGCAATTTTTCATGTTTCCGGGTAAGGTATAAAATCAATGAAATTTGGAAAAAAATAATACAATTCTTGAAACCGTTTTTGAGAACTTGGATTCTAAGTTGTCTGATTTCTTAAAAGTCGATCATTATATCTATAAAAGTATTACCGCTAAATTCACCAACAGGGCAACGTCGAACGTTCAAATTCTCTCCAGACTACAATGTTGCCAATATTCGAAAATTACTTAGAATATAAGTAATATATACAAAGTTCACGGTTGCTTTAATTCATTAGTGAAGAGTACATGGAAATATTAGTACCTAGTTAATTAATTTATATATATATATATATATATATATATATATATATATATATATATATATATATATATATATATATATATCTACGGCATTAAGTGAACTCCGCCCATGTTAAAATTCAGGTTCAATTGAGCTCCGTGGTCAAGTGGATACCGATATACGGAGCTCACTTGACAATTCCGTAATATTGGTTCAGTCGATTCATCAACATGTAGAGTTTAATAATTTATAAAAATTTTTTGGAGCCCGTAAATACCCCTGTATCATAAATGTATATCGCTTAGTTCACGTGTATATATTATAGGGGTCGTTCAGATCTTCTTCATTGTATATTTGAACCATACGTTTATCGGTTTAAGTAAGCTCTGAGAGTTTGGCAACTGTGCGATTATACCGTATGTTTTCAACATATACCCTGAACGGTTTATATGGGCTCCTTATTTTTATCTACTGTTTGTAGACAGTGGAATGTCATACGCATTACACTGTGTAACAGAGGATATTATATTACCTGGTATAACTAAGTACTAAAATGTAACTGGTTCTTTAAAAAACAGGTATGTAGATACAAAAGGATTTGGGCTTATTATTGAATGGAATGTTCGCTTGCATCGAAAATTTTATTTTTTCTGTATTTTTAAAGATGTTGTTTTTTTATTTAATATAATTTTATTAGTTCAATTAGTTCAAGAAATTTCGTAATATATTTTGTTTACGTGAGTATGTCTTTGTACATTTTATGTAAGCATTTGAATAATAAAAACTACTTTTATTTTATCCAATCTTCTGCGATATATTGTATAAAGCTTTTTTAATATTTTAGTTCTGGTCTTATTTGTGTACTACATATGATATCTTGATAGAAGGTTATCTCAAAATAAATATGGTTAAGTGCTACAATAGATATTTTTGTGTTAAAATTAATAGAAAGAATGGTTAATTTGTCTAACAAGGTATATTCGGCAGCAGAAGCATATAGTACAAGCGTCTATGTTTTAAGGGCGGAAGGACGTGCGCCTCATTTTTAGCTGACAAGCTTGCGAAGAATATTATTTCTGGTCCTTAATTTACCTTTTAGTTTTAAACAATAATCTGTGACTGACCCGGTGTAATACAAACTATTTTCAAGGAATTTATAGGAAGTCTACAGTTCAATGATTTCATGACAAGATTGGATGTTCAGTTTTGTGAAAACGTCTATGTCGAGGAAATTGAAGGAGCACCCACGAGTTTTTCAGGGGTTTTGGCTGAAAATTGATTCATAGTTTATTTTTGTTGTGCAATAATAGGTGTCTCGTCTATATAATAGAAGTCCTAGTATCTACCGGTATGGATCGTTTGTTTGTGTAAATGTTATACAGTGTAGGTGCCTTTATGCTACCCCAAGCGAGACCGTTCTTCATCTGCTATTCTTAACATTGAGTGATACAAAAAATATTCTCTTGTGTAGGCATACGCAAATAATATAAGTGAGTTTGTTATCTAAGGGGATATCGTATAGTTTTTCGAGAAATATTTTGTAATTTAAGGTGTCGTAAGCGGCATTTGGATTGAAAAATACCACCCCTGATACCCGATATTTTTCGTACCCGTCTTTGATGTGTTGGGTAAGATTTAGCATTTGTAATGTACCTGATCTTCCCTATCTATAGCCACTTTTGTCTTTTAATTTGAGCTTTTCTTCAAATATCGGTGAAATCATATTAACGATCTTGTGCAAAAGTATTTTAAATAGCTGACAAAATAAAGATATTGGCCGATAGTTTTTGTGGTCGTTGGAGTTTTTGCCAGGTTTAAGCAAGGTAACAACTTTGGCTTGTCTCTAGATTTTGGGTGTTTCCATAATTTGAATACAGTTGTTCATCATCCGGATAAGCCATTGTGGTGTTTTTGGTCCAGATTTCGTAATAAGCTTTGTGCTCAGATCCTCAATGTCGGTAGTTGTATTATTTTTCATTAAATATGTAGATGGTGGATCCAAGCTCAACATCGTTGAAAGTTTCTCTGAAAGCTGACTGGTTTTGTCCTTTCTTACTTTGAGTTATTCTTTGCTTTTTTTCCGACAGAGATAGCATGTCTATATCTATAATGTGGTTTTCAGCGATAAGCTTTATTCCAAATACCCTACGTTAGGCCCTATATGTGTTTCCTGCACTAGAAATAAGTCAGATTCGTGTTTAGCGCATATGTCTGATCAGTTTAAGTAAAGTAAAATTTCTTGATCTCTAGATATACCCTTAACAGTTATAAACATTATGTTATTAGAATAGTTGGTCCTAAAAAGGACCAATTTGACAAAATCATATTAAAGGGGTGACTGAAGAATTAGCCGATTAATTATTTAATCATTACCCTGGGTATACCCGATTGTGGTGGTTTTCTTAGTACTTAAATTTTCGTAAAGGCTCGTTCTTTGAACCCCATAAGTAATGCCTAATATTTTACTTTTTATTGAAAATTTAAATTTTACATGCCGTGTATTACTTTTTGACGATATTTCGAATCAGATTTGTATAGTAATAATTTAAGGTATTAAAGAGCCTGTTTGTGGAAAATAAATAAGTTTGTGATATCGTTCTCAACTCATATATAGATAATAAAAAAATAAAAACAGTTAAAATAGGTGTAAAAAATTTCAACTTCATACATCGGCGCCATTGTTCAGGTGATGGGTTTATCACAGATATCAAAGGTTACATTTTAATTCAAGGTTCTATTTGCGTATTTTCAATATTAAAAGAGTAGGAAAAGACACGTTTATGCTTTTTTTTTAAATCTATTCTATTTTCTTTCTAGAGTTCCGTCTTTTTTGAACGACCTGTGGTCTTTTTTCAATTGGACACTTGTCCAAGGCTATGACAAATACTTTGTCCTCTGCTATTCTAAATTAATATGACTGATTCATTATTTTCTCTAAACATTCTGTCCTCTGCTATTCTACGTTAATATGACTGATTCATTTTCTCTTTCTTGCAGCTATTTTAATGTTTATCCTGTGTATCTTTTTCTACTTCTTCTTCTTCTTCTTCTTCTTTTTATATAGCCATGACTCTGTCTGTTTTTCAATGTGCCTCCAGTAAGTTGCCGTTCCATGGTTTTCGTGGTCTTCCTACTGATCGTCTTCCTATTGGGTAACCGTCTCTTGCCGTGTCTACTACTCTATTTGTTGCCATTTGGCTTATATGATCGTTCCATTCTACTCCTCTATTTCTTAACCAGTTCTTGATGTTCTTCACCTTGCATCTACATCGTATATCTGTACTTCTAGCTCTGTCCCATAGTGTCTTACCATCAATTTTTCTAAGTGTTTATATCTCTGTTGTTTCTAACATTCTTTTTGTCCTGTTTATGTCAGGTCTTGTTTCTGCTGCGTTTGTCATTATTGTAAATTTTGTAAATTCTGCCTTTGGTTTCTTTCCCGATATTTTTATTTCTTCATATTGTTTCATTTAGGCAGCCTGCGGCTCTGTTTGCTCTATTCAGTGGATCTTCCACTTAAGTTTCGAGCTTTCCGTAGCTAGATAATGTGATACCTAGATATTTAAACTTCATCACTTGTTCTATTATCTGACCTTCCAGCTCCAATTAACATATTAGTAAACTTGCTGTTGTAACCATGCATTTTGTCTCTTTTGAGGAAATTAACATGTTAAATTTTCTGGCGGTTATATGAAATTGGTGTAGCATACGTTGTAAATCATCTTTACTTTAAAAGAATAGTACTGCGTCGTCTGCATAGCAAATTATTTTAATTTGTTTTTCTCCTATTTGGTATCCTCTTTTATTTCTTACTTTTTATTATTTCATCCATAATCCGGTTGAACAATAGAGGACTCAGGAAATCTCCCTGTCTTATCCCATTACCAGCTTCAATAGGGTCGGTTAGTTCTTCTTCTACTTTTACTTTTATTGTGTTGTTTTGGTATATTTTATATTTTCGATTGTTTTGATTATTCAATGAAATTGACATTAATTTGATAGTTTCCATTTTATTAGTACTGATGGTATATAACTAGCATCTGTTGGTACTATATATCAATTTGAACATGTGGAAGTAAGAGCACTCTCTTGTTAGTAATTTCAGTGTAAATTATGACGAAACCAGAAATAACCCATAATATTATCCCACACCTCAAAGGTCTGCCTCGCTGTATCTGGGAGACGCAATAATTCGCTTTTGATAGATATAAACAAAAACCCACTAAGACGAACACAACATAAATAAAAAAAATCCGTCAACCTGTCAATAGGGACATACAATATTAGATCGATGTCTACGGATGAATAAGTACATGAACTGAAAGAAGAATTAACAACCATAAAATGAGATATCATAGGCCTATCAGAAACTCGACGAAAAGAAGAAACCCGAATACAGCCTATGTCATACTTAAAATAAGAAGAACATTAATTAAAATTATCTAGGTATATGCCCCCACGACAGCTTATGATGACGGAAGATATCGAACTATTTTATGAAGATATATTAAAGACTATGGAAGAACATAAAAATCGTCTTATACTAGTAATTGGAGATTTCAATGCCAAACTGGGTAGAAAACTAAACAATGAAGAAACTAAAATAGGAGATTTCGGCTATGGTCAGAGAAATGATAGAGGTGCTACTTTGATGAACTACCTAGAAGGAAAGGATCTATACGCAATGAACTCCTTTTACAAAAAGAAGCCCCAACGAAAGTGGACATGGGTCAGCCCTAATGGATCCACAAAAAATGAGATCGACTACATACTGTCCACGGAACGATATATCATTAAAGATGTAACAGTTCTTAACAGATTCACAACAGGTAGCGATCACTGGATGGTCAGAGCAAAAATTAGTGTTGAAGATAACTATGAAATGAAAAGAAAAATAATTAAAAACTAGGATCTAGTAGATAGAAACAAACTAGGGCAATATAAAGAGATATACAAAGACCTATTAAAAGAACAACTTACTTAAAAATTAGACAGTGATGACAAAGATATAGATGAAATAGACAACATACTTACAGCAACGATGATTACATCAGAAAAAGAAATAGCAAAAAAGGATCTAAAAAAGAACAATTATATATCAACAGAAACAAAGAAGCTTATGGATAAAAGAAGGAAGCTATAGAATATGTAGAAATCAATAAAACAATAAGCAGAATAATAAGAAAAAATAAGAGAAAAGAACAAGAAATAAAAATAGAAAAAGTAATACAAAACAACAAAAATATGAAATGCTTAAGACCGAAATTAGGTAAGTGTGAAATAAACAAAAAAAAAGATGAAAACGGACTAGAAACAAACGTTAAAGATGACATTATAAATATTATCCACCATTTCTACTCAGAACTATATAAAACAAAAAAGGAACCACCAGAAACAATTAAAAACCAACTTAAGGCTAAAGTAAAAAATGTCAACTCAGAGCTACAGCCAGAAATAAGCAAATCAGAAATAAAGAAGGCATTGAAAGAAATGAAAAACAACAAATCGCCAGTAAAAGATGGAATAACTGCAGATATGCTGAAATATGGTGGAAAAGTGGTAATTAACAATCTACATTCCGTTTTTAACAAGATATTAAAAGAAAAAAGAATCCCAAACAACTGGAAGGAATCCGTAACCATTATCCTACACAAGAAAGGGGATAAAGCAGATATAAAAAACTACCGTCCTATAACACTCCTCAATGTAATGTATAAACTCCTAACAAAAATTTTAACCAATAGATTGACGACAAAATTCGATAGATACCAGTCAAAAGAACAAGCTGGTTTAGGAAGGGATTCAGCACAAGTGACCATTTACTAAGTATGAAAATACTTATAGAACGAGCAAATGAATAATGAAAAATGAATAAGAAAATGAATTGACCACAGATATACGGAACTAATAGCCAATATATATAAGGAAGCCAAAACAACAATTAAAGTATATGAATAAACAAAATCAATACAAATAAATAGAGGCGTGAGACAGGGTGACACAATATCACCGAAACTTTTCAATCAGGCTCTGGAAGATATTTTTAAAAGATCAGAATGGGAAGAAAAAGGTATAAAAATTTATGGACAACGCTTGAACCATCTAATATACGCTGATGACATCGCATTGATAACAGATAAATGAGAATAATTTATTTGAAATGATGAAAGAACTGGACGTAGAAGCTGGAAAGATAGGCCTTAATATGAATTACAGCAAGACCAAAATTATAACAAATACAGATGAAAACATCACAATGAGGATCGGACAAGATGAAGTAGAACAAGTTCAGGATTATATATATCTGGGTCAAACTATAAAACGTAACAAAGAAAACCAAACAGCAGAGATAAAAAGACGAGTTAGACTGGCATGGGCGGCATTTGGCAAACTAAGCTACATTCTTAAAAACAAAAGATATCCACAGCATCTTAAGACCAAAGTATACAATCAATGCGTACTCCCTGTTCTAACTTATGGTTCCCAAACGTGGACATTTACAAAAGTAAACATGGACATAACCATAAAAACCCAAATAAATCGTTGATCAATTATTCACTATTAGGCAGTTAATGAGAAATGTTGGGAATACAAAAAAAAAAACATTAAACTAGTTATTTATAGATTTTAAACAAACACTGATATAATCATAAGAATAAAACTATGAAATACCATGGCAGAACTAGGCTTACCTAATAAACTAATTTAACAAGGAGTAATCTACAAGTAAAGTATCTTACTGTCGACTTATTTTCAAATGTACTGCAAAGAGCTCTAAAAAATGTGAACGAATTATTAACAGCTGTTTTGAAAACTAAATATTATGAGACGAATTGGGGATATTATATTACACAAACTAAACCGCTTGCCTACAAAAAATATTAGGAAAATATGATACGACGGAAAAGACTAATGACTTTACAGTTAATTGCCACATAAGTATCAATGTAACTATAGCTCACAAAATGGGTTCAATTACATTGCAATTTTTAAATTTTTCGTGATAAAATGAAGTGATTCATTGTTGTTTTGAAAAGGTAAGTTGTTTTTTATTTTTGTATTACTATCATCTGATATTGTAATATCAACAACATTTTTCATAATATATTCTGAAATGCGCTTTCTATTACTGATAACGAACAGAAGTTTTTTTAACTTCTCGTTAATATAATTATGTAGGAATTTTGATTTTTATCTTGTTCTTACTATAGTGCTAAAGCACAAATGTAGTTATAGTCTACCGTATTTTTTCATAGTGGTCATAGTTTTTGATTGTAGTATAGCTTATGTGTTTATAATAACTAGCACATAGAAAATAATAAAATTTTGTACCCTGTGCTTTATGTTTATTATCCATTATTGTATTGGAACATCTAGAAGTATAGTAATACATTTTAATTGTTGAACAAAAGAGAAAATA
Source organism: Diabrotica undecimpunctata (assembly GCF_040954645.1). Classification (NCBI taxonomy): domain Eukaryota; kingdom Metazoa; phylum Arthropoda; class Insecta; order Coleoptera; family Chrysomelidae; genus Diabrotica; species Diabrotica undecimpunctata. The sequence goes on from NC_092811.1 coordinate 102,628,378, forward strand.
AAAACACTTTTTGTGGTGTGCCACTTAACCATACACAAAATCGTACACAAATAGTCAAATGGTAGTAAAAGTTTCTGATATAGGCCGCCAGACGGCAAAGGCATCGCCGCGCTCGATGTCTATACTATGAAATGTTTTTCAGATAGTCTTCGGATCAGATTTTTTCCAAACATTAAATTACATCTTTTTGTCTTTCTTTATTTAGGCTAACCGCTACTGTTTTTTTTTCTTCAGCGTTTCTTCTTAAATTACATTAATGTTATATTTACAATTCTTTCTGGAACGAGCTATAATTTTTCTCAAATAACCATTTTGTGTGGTTTAGTCACCTTACGGTTTAGCGTGCTTTGGCTCTTTAAAGTCCCTTTTAATATTAATATCGTTTGAGAAATTTTTCCCAGATGACTAAATAAATTTCTTTAACATACAAGAGAGAGGACGTAGAGTAGGGCATAACGTAACTTAGATGTTGAATGAAAACTGCAAATTGCTGCTTAGATTGACAAATACCACTCCTCATACCTAATATCTTTTGTACCCATCTTTGCTTTGTTGGGCAAGATTTAGTATTGGTGACGTACATGATCTTTCCTGTCTATAGCAACTTTTGTCTTTTAATTTGAGTTTTTCTTCTGTTTTACCTCTTGAGAAGTATTTTGTAAAGCTGACAAAATAAATATATTGACCGATAGCTTTTGTGGTCGTTGGAGTTTTTGCCAGGTTTAAGCAAGGCAACAACTTTGTCTTTGCTTTGTTTATCTGAAGACTTTGGATATCAGTAACTGTTTTATTTTTGGTCCAAATTTTATAATAAGCTTTGTGCTCAGATCTTCAGTCAGTGCCGTACTATTCTTCATTATATACGTAGATAGTGGATCCAAGCTCAACATCGTTAAAAGGTTCCTTCAGCTGACTGGTTTTGTCCTCTCTCATTTTAAGTTTTTCTTTGCTTCTTTGCCGGCAGAGATAGCACTTTTACATTTATTATGTGATTTTCAGCGATCAGCTTAATACCAAATATACTATTTTTTGCCTTCTATGTATTTTCTGCACTAGAAATGCGTCGCATTTGTGCTAAGCGCATATGTCTGATAAGGTTAAGTAAAGTAAAGTGTGTTTATCTTTAGATATGCCCTTAATATTTATAGACATTATTAGAATAATTGATCCTAAAAAGGACCGATTTGACACAAATCATATTGACCGGGTGATTCTGATTAGCCGATTAATTAATTATTCATTACCCAGGGTACAACTGATTACGGTGGTCTTATTTGTACTCAAATTTTCGTAAAGGCTTTTCTTTTGAACCCCATAAGAAATGGCTAATTAACTTTTCATTAAAAATAATTACTTTTCGACGATATTTCGAATCAGATTTGTATAGTAATAAGTATAGTTAATATGAAGTCTCTTTGTGAAAATTAAATGAGTTTGTAATATCGGTCACAACTCATATATGAATGATAAGGACATAAATGGTTAAAATAAGTGCACAGAATTTTAACTAAATATATCGGCGCCATTGTTTAGGAGATGGATTTATCCCAGAGATTAAAGGTTAAATGTATATTCCAGGTTCTATCTACGTATTTTCATTACTAAAAAAGTATATTTAAAATAAAGGCCTTAAGATATATTTAGATTCTATGGAAATTAGAATCTATGGAAATTAGCAAATTAAAAAATACAGACATAATTATTCTGAATGACAAAATTGAGACAAACAGTTGCCTCAAGTATTGTTTATATTGTAAAGGTTATCGTCATAGTATAGTCAGAACGCAACAAGGTTCTATTGGCTTTTCTGCTTTTTGTCTCCTCATTCCTATTGAAAACTTGGCCACGTAAATAACGTTTTAAAAATATGTATCAATATTTCTTTAGTGTCTTTCCTAAGATAACTTTTTTTAAGCCTACTTCGTTTGACTACATGTAATGGATTTGATAGTTCTCAACAGATAAGTATTGATTGTAGGTTGGATAGCAGTTGGTTGTAAAGGCATGTGTTGATAAATATGATGGGTCGGTAGGTAGTTCCATTATTCCTAAATCTGACCATATGTTACCTCCCCTGTTGATTCGTGGACGTCCTAAGGGCATTTTTTCTCTCGGGGCATTCTCCCAGTTTAACTTGGAAATGCAGTTATTAGAAAGCCTTTGGATGTAGCCAGCGTAACTTTGGCGTTGAGATTTAGTCTCTTGTATGACGTTGCTATCTTTATATATCTGTTAGACCTTGGCATTAGTTCCGGTTCGGTATTGGTTAGTATTCGGACCTTTGTAAGTTGGAAAATAATTCTGATGGCTTTTCTAGTAATCCTGATCTAATTAATACCTAAGTTTTACTTACATTGTTTTGTCAGCGTTCTCGTCACATTTAAGTCAATAGGGATTTTAGGATTTTAGGGATTTGTATTAGACTTCTGGATTTAAAAGTGTTATGTGGGTTATATTTACATCAGTTAGCTACCTGAATATTCCATTTTATTTCTTATGTGACAGCGTTATCTACGATACCTAAAACGCTGCAATCTTTCAAAATTATATGGGTTTATTGTTACGTTATGCCCTACCCTACGTCCTCTCTCTTGTATGTTAAAGAAATTTATTTAGTTTTCTCATTACTTACTATCAGACCGTTTTTTGCTGCTAATAGCATTATTTTGTAGCATTCTAATATTTAATTTATGAATTAAATCCGGATAGCAAATAGATATTTTTCACTTTCTCGGAGAAATAATATTCTAACATACAAAATCCTATTAAATTGCCAAAACCTTTCTTGCATATTATATTTACTTATGAGGGACAGCAGCAACATCAGTACCATAAAAAGGCGTATAGTCCTGGACTGGCTAATCGTTGGATAATTGAAAGCATGAGTGTAGCAGTTATATTGTTTTCGGGACTGCTACCTGGTATCGGGGAGCAGAGATATCAGTACCAAGTTAGTGCATATAGGAATTGTTGCTTGAACTTTATTATTATTAAACAGCACTATATTTCCTAGTAAAATCCTCATGACTTTACAGTAAGACAAATTTTCGAACGTTGGTTATGGAAACATCATGTACATACCACCGGATTCCCTAGATCGAAATTCAGCAAAATTCTTTTAATAATGATGCGGGAGTAAAAATATAAATATCTGGGAGCTTACATCAACAAAGAATTAGATTCAGACTAAGAAATCAGGGTACGAATAGAAATGGCAAGGGCAGCGTTCTTAAAATTCAAGCAATTGTTCTGTGACAAAAATCTTAATACTGCGCTGAGACTGAGGTTTGTTGAATGTTACGTCTGGTCTCAACTATTGTACGGAGTAGAAATATGGACGGTAAAAGCGCAAATAGTTAGGAAGCTTCAAGCCTTTGAATTTTAGATATACCGGAGAATGTTGAGAATTCCATGGACTGCCAGGGTCACCAATGAGGAAGTGCTGAGAAGGATGGATCGAGACAAAAAATTGTTGAGAACAATAAAAGTACGCAGGACTGCATACCTGGAACACATACTAAGGAATATAAAGTCTTCTGCAGACCATCATGCAGGGTAGAGTCGATGGCAAAAAGGAAATAGGTAGAAAGAGGAAGTCATGGCTGCGAAATATTCGTGACTGGACAAAGATGACTGTAGACGAATTATTCCACGTTGCAAAAGACAGAGATACTTTTAGAAATGTGGTCGCCAACCTCCGTTAATGGGGACGGCATAGGAAGAAAAATAATGATACGCTAAACAAAAAAAAACAGAGATGAAGATACTCGCCAAGAAACTCTGTGTTTTAAAACAGTTGAATAAAATACAGATTCTCGATTCAAATATTCAAAAATTTAATGAAGAGCTTACCAAAATAGAAATAACGTCTATTTAAAATGCAATTCATTAATGGCTCAAGGTACAAAGCAGTCCTAGCATCTGCTAATGATATTAATCTTATAAGAAACTCTCTCCGCAAACGACATCTTCAACAAAGTGAAGAGAGCACGAAAAATGTTTTACTTGAAATCAACAAAATAAAAACCAAATACAAGCGAATCAACAGAAGAAAGCAATTCAATACAGAGCATAATTCACTTAAGACCTGTTTTAATACATGAATGCGAATCATGGACAATGACTAAAACAAATAAGGAAGAACTCCGAATATTTGAAAGAAAAATAATAAGAAAACTTTTTTAACCTCATTATCATATTGCTACAAATCCGTATAGAATAAGAACACATACTAAATAAAGAAAGCTCTTATAAATATATTGTTTAGGAAAATAAATCGCTTAAGGTAGATCGGACACATGCATAGACGCCAAGATGTCAAACTTGGTTAAAAAACGTAAACTAATTTTTGAAACCAAATTCAGTATTTTGCTTTAATCTGTGCCTTCTAAGAATTGCAAGGAAAAACAGACGTTGATAAAACTGTTATTAGAGACATGGGGAATCTAAAAATTGCATTCCACAACATATCTCCTCAACTAAGCAAAAATCCTTAACGAATTGGTTTCTAGTACTCGTACAGAGTATATCGGAATAAAAGGAAAAAGACAGTTAAGCAAGAAGAAAAGTGCAAGCATTTACGTTTTAAGGGTGAAAGGATGTGCGCCCCATTTTTAGCTGACAAGCTTGCGGAGCATACTATTTCTGGTCCTTAGTTTGCCTTTTAGTTTTAAACAAGATTCTGTGATTGACAACGTGCGATATAAACTATCTACAAGGTATTTATAGGAAATTCAGAGTTCAAGGATTTCATCACACTATTGGATGTTCAGTTTTGTGAAAGCGCCTGTGTTGGGAAAATTGAAGGAGCGTTCCTAAGATTTTCGGGGTTTGGCTTAAAATTAAATCGTAGTTCATTTTTATTATATTTAAGGCATCTATTAGATTTTTCTCCACTCCAGCAACAAAAGTTTTTGGTTGTGCAATGTATGGTCTACATGAAAATCCTAGTATCTACTGGTATCTGTTGATCATTTGTGTAAATGTAATACAGTGTAGGTGCCATTACGCTACGCCAAGCGAGACCGTTTGTCTGCGTTCTCCATATTACCATTGAATGATACGAAAAATCTTCTGTTCTGTAGATATACGCGGATAAAACGATGTTTACAGTTTGTCATACAGTATTTGGAGAAATGTCCTCTAATTTAATGTGTCGTAGGCGGCATTTAGATTGACAAATACCACCCCTGATACCTGATATCTTTCGTACCCGTTGTTGCTTTTTGCAACAACGGGTACGTTATTACGTACGTTATAAGTATTACGAATAAAAATAAATAAGCAAGAAGAATATAAGTGAACCATATTTAAAATAAGTGACAGAAAAAAGAATATTATATATACATTTACTTCTAAATTAAAAATAAAATACTCGTATGCCTGATCACGAAAGATACAAAATTTACAAGCGACAAAGTATTTTTTAAAACAACCGAACATATTATATGTAATAATTGTAATAGATATGTTGGCTATAATCAAATTACCATAAAGTCACCGAAATATTTTATCTGAGTAATGATTCACTATTGATTGCTACGTTACGTTATACGATACATTTATAGTTAAAGCGAAATTAGGTGTTATGCCTACTTATTATTTTAGTATCTGTTACAAGTTACATACTAAAGTATTATAGTAAGATATTGAATTCCCTACATTTAAAAATTGAAATATTGAAATTAGACAGTAAAAAATTGTAATTTTAAGATTGATTTACAAATTATTATAATTTAAATTTTACTACTTTATGAAACAAATATTGTACATCATAAAACGTAGCAATCGAAACATCGGAACGTACATTTATATAATAAATTTTTCAGTGTCAATGCATTAAAAAAATACTAATACATAAAAATTGCCTTTTCCAAGCTTATAACAGACACTAACTTAAGTTTAAAAATAATTAAAGCAAGTAATATAAATTACCACCATAAAATATTTAACTACATTAACCAAGTATTTGTGAAATTTCAGAATGAATAAATTGATTGATATTTAAATAAATTTCAAGTTCCAAAACGTACCTGCTATAAAATTTAAAAATCTACGACTAATCAAATTATTGGCAACATCGGAGGAGTTTAGTTGTGTACGGGGAAGAATACATACGGATCCCAAAAGTGTTTTACCCTATTACGGAGTTCATTTAATCCTACATGTTGGTCGGAGTCTACATAAAGCGCTACCCAGATAATAATATACACGGTGTATATTCTCCTGGAGTTAGTATAATACCGTTTTAGTACGGGGCCCACATTAACCGCTAGATCTATATATATATATATTTTTTGAGAATATGTTTATATTATTTTTTAAGAGTGTCGTTCGTTGACTAGCAATTGAATAATAACGAATAGAGAATAGAGAATATTTTTTAAATATAACCTTAGGAATTTTAGGAAATATGTCTGGCAACCTTGATTTGAAAGGCGGTCTCTTTGATACCAGAATGAGACATGTTTATGTTGGAAAATTATTAGTGGATGTACTATACATCAAGTTTTATTTCTTCTTTTTTGCTATTCTGGTATTATGCTACATCAGTATAATCCATAAACATAACTGCTTACATATTTAATTCAGGCAATCAACTACCGCCTACCTATATTATTACTTATCCTGTCAATTTATTCATTCATTCATATTCATTTTATTCCTACAATTTTATGAATGGACTACCTAAGTCTGACATCACAATGGGGGGGGGGGGGGGGGGAATTTTAAAAACATTTCCAAACATTTCTAACTTGTGTGTATTTGTCCCATAAGAAGTTGGAAATATTGTTTTTTTAATTGTTTTAAGAATAAATAAGGACTTTTGATTATTATTTTAATGTTATATTATTGTTTGATTAAAACTTTAATTGAATGAATGTTGTAGCATTTGAAAATTCTTTGGATATGTATTGAAATCCCCTCGTATTTGTTAAAATATCAAAGAATAATCTTAGTGTATTTAATTTCCCATTCGTACGTATTAAAACACCGAATTCTTCCAATTCATCTTAGCGTCACCGAGTAAAATAAACCATTTTTAGAGTTGTTTATATTTCTTTGATATTTTTCTTTGATCGAAACCGCTATAAATATTCTGCGTTTCAAATAAACGTTAATTGAGATCGCTGAGAAGTTTTTGACGGCAAGAGAATTGTTCACTCTCGGTAAAGCCGGCCGCTGATCAAGGCGTGTTTAGTTTTGGTGGAGTCCGAATTTATTTTCAAATTCGAAATCTTTTCGTTTTCCTTTTCTTGTCATGGAAATGTAGTATGAAGTGACAGTAGCAGTTGGATGCTTGGTATTGAGCAGTTTTACAACAGTTTTTGAAGATGGCCTCATGTTGCCATTGTGCTGTGCCTGTTCCAGTCTTTGAAGGAGACAAGTTTTTAAGGTTTGTGTTCCAGCCGGTGCTGGCTTCCGCCCTCATCTTCTTATCCCTGGTCATCATCCCGGATCTGCCCCCAGTATAATTCCAGTTCCCGACCCCAGACATACAGAGTGAAATTTAGTGAAGTTTAAGGTAACTTTTTGTGTTTAAATTTTAAAGTCAAGATAGACATTTTTAAAAAAATAATAATAATTGCTTTCATTATTTAAAAAGATAATTTTTTATTTGCAATAATTTTTTTATTTGCCACAATTTATAGCTCAGTAACATTTGTAAGTTTTTGTAGTATCTCCCGAGCTGGTAAATGAATAGAACACATGTAAGTTTTCTTTATTATTTTGGTATGAATCTCTGTAACTAATATAGTATTTTTTGTACTATCTGTAATTGTGTAACTGTTTGTGGTGAGACACAATAAATGTTTAATTTTTTGTAAACCATTTTGTTTGTTTATCTTGACTAACTCTCTAACCCGTTTTTTTAGTTTCATTTGAGAAGATATATTTTTTATGTTTAATAATTATTTCAATAGTTACAACTAGCTATTGTAATGGTTATAATTTGGCACCTTGCGTCCTTTTTAAATTGCTAGAGGTATTTCTTGTTTCCTTTTGTTTTGTTTGTCCCAAGAGATTCACGTTAGTACCCCTTTGTTTCGTTTTTTATAGTTGCCCCAATCCGACCCCTTGCCATTTACTTATCCACGACCCCAGCTCTCCAAACAAACCCTGAGTGCCGTTCGCACAAGTATCGATTATTTTGATTGCTCTATCTCCGCTCCAATAATTTTTGTCCCCAATTTTTTACCCCTTATAATAATACCCCATGTGGTAGACAAAAATATTTCGTTACAATGTTCATAACCAAAAGTTCTTATTTATTCTTCAAACAATTAAAAAAACCAATATTTCCAACTTCTTATGGGACAAATACAATTCTTGTTTTAGGGTGCCTGTCCGTTCCGAAAGTTGGCGATCATTCTGGTTATGATGACTTTGTTGGTTGCTATACGGAATAGCTGTGTTGAGGTCTTTCTATACCAGGTTAGCAAGCCAGGATATTCTTCTTCGTCCTGGGGTCCGTTTTCCTTTAATTTTACCTTGTAAAATGCATTGGAGTAGCTCGTATCTGCCTTGATTTCTCATTATATGTCACAAGTACTGCAGCTTACGGCCCTTTACGATGTTGAGCAAATCAGCGGTTGTGTTCATCCTCCGCAGTACTTCTTTATTGGTGACTTTGTCTGTCCATGGCATCTTCAGGATCCTTCTGTATAACCATAGCTCAAAAGCCTGAAGTTTTGATAGAGTTTCCGCCTTCAATGTCCACGTTTCTACTCCGTACCGAAGCACTGAGTAAACGTAACATTTAAGGGGCCTTATTTGTTTCTAGGGTGAGGTCATGACTCTTGAACACAAAGCTCATAGTCAAGAATGCACTTTTTGCCTTGACAAATACACACAAATTAGAAATGTTTCGAAAGGTTTTTAAAATCCCCGCCCATTCTGACGTCACAGCTTAGGTAGTCCATAGTTATCATCAAGAATTTATCGGAAACCCGGGAATAGAAGTTTTAACACTGCTTGGTTGTATAGAGTGGTGACTACGTTAATAGTACTCAGATGCACTCATAGAAAAATGTGGTATCTAAAACGCATTTATATTGGATTTATAACATGATGGTAAAATCGACAATAACATTTTTATCAGCGGTATAAAAGGTTCAGGGTCCACACCTCCATTCCATATAGTAGTGTTGAGAAAATATAACACCCTGCAAAACCGATCTTCTTAAATCCAGCTTCAGTTCCCTTATGTAAAGTACCTCGCATCAGTTCAGAGTTCAGATCAGGTTAGAGTTTTCAAAACTATAATTAAGAGAACTAAATTTTAAAAAAATTACTCTGTTATTTCGAAATTTATGCTATTAATATACAGGTGGGCTAAAAATATTTGCACTTTTTTTGTGGTATAAACATTTTGTTTGGTTCTATTAGTGAGACTTAGTTTGTAATTAGATTTAAATCGACATTTTTGACAAATTCAGCAGTGTTTTATAAATTTTGATGATTTTTTACAGACGTGTCTAAAATATTCTCCCAAAATATTTAAATTTTTCCACTCTACTCTAGGTCAGTCTAAAATTAGGATTTTTCTCCATTGCTCAGAATCAAATATATAATTAAAACAAGAAATATACCTTTTAACTGGTTCATTTTAATACCATTTAGTCCGTTTCTTGGATAATGTGGAACCCTCTCTTCCAGTAATTGGGCTAATAGTTTTTGTGTTGGAGATATAGAAAATGTTTCAACCAGTCTAAAAAATATTTAGTTATTATAATATACGTATGAGTTAATAATATATAAATATATATTCGTATAAATCTATGTTAAGAAAATATGTGCAAATTAAAAAATATTGATAAACAAACAATTATTATATTTGAATAAAATTTTACTCTAATATATAAAAATTAGTTCTTATTTGCTAAGGCATATACCATTTAATCATTGTCATTCTGGCTTTACAACACTGCTAGCTCCCTCAAGAATTTCTCTTCAGTCGTCCCTATCCATATGTCTTCATCGATGTTATCAAGAACCTTGTTCTGGGTCTTCCTCTTCTTCTTTGACTAATGGGTCTATCGAGAAACGTTTTTCTAGCTGGGTCATTTTGTTCCATCCGCATTACATGCCCTATCCACCTCAGACGTCCTATCCTAATATGTTTTACGATATCTGGTTCCTGGTATATCTATAAAGTTCGAAGTTGTATCGTCTTCTCAACATTCCATTGTCATTCACTGCTCCATAGATTCGCCTTAGTACTTTTCTTTCGAACATACTAACATGTTTTCATTACTTTTTGTTAGAGTCCAGGTCTTTGAGTCATATGTTAGGACTGGACATATTATTGTTCTATAGAGTTTTATTTTTGTATTTCTCGTTATAATTGTGGATTTAAGGAGGATATTTGGCCCAAATTTATCTCTGCGGTAGTATTATTTTCAGTGTTAACAAGCGCTTCCAGGTATACAAATTCGTTCACTACTTCGCTGACGTCGTTTTCTATAACAAGTGGTTTTGTGGTTGCGTGCTTATTTTCATATCCTTCGTTTTGTAGCTGATTCTTTTAATGCTACATACGCCTCTTGTACAGCGTTTTCCGTTCTCCAAACAATATTGATATCATCAGGCAAGGATTTGCACTGATTTATTATATGATATATTTATTATATTTATTATATGCACCAATGGTTGTGATTTCAGACAGTTACCCCTGAATTCGTACTCTACATTCAACTTTTTCACGAGTTATTTTTGTTAAATTTACCAACTGATTTGGTATTTCTAACTCGTTCATTGCTTTGAACATTTCTCTTCTATTCACAGAGTCTTAGGCTGCTTTATAGTCTATAAATATGTGATGACTATCAATGCCATCTTCCAGTGTTTTTTCTATAATTTGTTTCAGTGTTGCAATCTGATGAACTGTCGATTTACCACCTCCGAAACAAGTATTCCAATATTCCAAATAATTGGGGATTGCTTTATATCAATATTGTACCAATGAGCAAGGCTCCAGGTTTCGATCTGCTTCGAAAAGCGTGGAGTACTCTGAATAGAGTCAGGACGGTACATAGATGCTGTGCAGACTCTCTTTTTAAATAGGGCAAAAAGCTTCTTCCCCGGAATGTGACTGCGGTGTGAAGAGGCAAACACTCCAGCATATCGTGACAGAATGCCTAGTGATGGAAAATTCTCGAGAACCAAAAAATTATGTTGAAAAAAATTAATTTGAGTTAGAAAAATTGTCGAAATCACTATTTTCATCCTCTGATCACTTGGACCCATTGATACATGGTCCTGGTCCAATAGTTTTAAATTATGAGCTATAAATCAACCAAAGTCAGATGTTTTTCACGGCATTTCTGATATGTGTAAAAGCTCCAACTCTTTCAGCTCGGATTCTTCAAATTATCACGAATTATCAGCATGTATATCGTACCACTTAAATTTACTCCCGTCTCTCATAACTTTTTCTAACGCAATGGTAAACAGATTGTACGATAGAGCATTTACTTGGCATAGTCCTATGTTATACAGGGTGGTCCCTAAGTAATTGTACAAACGAAAACCGTAAATTCTACACTTTAAAATATTACGATTTAAGCCAACTTGCTTTAATAAAATGTTGATATTAAGAAAGATACAGGGTGTTAAAGTGGAAATTTAAAATTCTATTTTTCGCTATAACTTTTATGTTTGTAAATATTTTTGGACAAAAATTTATAATTGGATGCTTTAAAGCAGGATAAATTAGAATTTTATACAAACTTTAATGTAACTGATAGAGGGCGCCACATATGCCATATGTGTGGCATAGATTTGCGCTTAACTTTTTTGCTCTTAAAGTTAGCTCTATTTGTGTTATAAAATATTAAAGATAAATTATTTTTACAAGGAAAAGGTATACTTGTTGATAACCTTAAAATTTAACCGTTTTCGAGATATTCACATTTTATAAGTCAGCTGCGTAATCATTCTTAGTTGTAATATTTGTGCGGTGAAGCACTAAATACCTGTAGATAAGCATAATTCACAGTTTATTCTTATTACAACAACTCAAAGATGATAATGTAATATTACAAAATTTTTGTTATGGCTGCTAAATGTCTTATGAAAATATTCTTCATCTTCTTTTTTAGGTGCCGTGTCCGTATTCAGACGTTGGCCGTCATTATGTTTACATTTTCTCTTTTATATCTCTTCTTAAGTTTCTATACCTACTGGAGTTGTATTACTTTTTCCCTATTGTAAAATGCTGAAAACCCAAAATACGTGGTTTATGTAAGATGGTACATCACCACATTCTAGAGAGAAGGCAGTAAAAACATACTTAAATATAACTGTTCTGAACGTTGGATTTTTCGTGGCAGTCATATTCCTTTGCAATGTGGTGAGATATTGATATAATTATTTATAATTATAACATATAATTATTTAATTTATAAAAAATCCCAAAAGAATACTTATCATTCATTACGTAAATTATTTAACCATTTTTATTAGGACAATTAGAAACTAAAGCCCAGGTATTGAATAACACATATGTGTCTTGTTTCATAATACTTTTGCTACCAATCTAACCTTAACGACTCAGCATTTTTACAAAAACGTCATCGTTGGCCTAATAACCGATATTGTTATAAATATAATAAACACACAGGTAATTTAGTTCAGCATATTATTAGTTCGTTAGTTAATCATAATAGACCATTTGTTCGAGATGTAATTATAGTTACTCGTAAGCTGTAACGTAATCATATAAATAAGGAATAACATCTATAGGTTATTGTGTTTATATAAGTAACCAATGAATTAAATACATCACAGTTTAACCTCTGCCACAAATAAGATGTAGTTCCATAATATACCATAAGGTTTGGATATGTATTAAAAAGAATATATTCATCCATTATACATTATAGCCACCACGTAGCCCAGAATTTAATCCGCTTGATTTTGGTGTATGGGGCGTATTAAAACAACCTGTCTATAAGAATCCCATAAACATTCGCAACCAACTATGGGAAGAAATAAATACTGCAGCAGTTTCTTTAGAACCAGTGATGCTATTTAACATGAGACGATCTTTTATGTAATATATTGACAAATGAATTAAAGAAAATGGTGGACATATCGAACACTTACGTTGACAAAAAGTTATGTTATTTAGTTTAACTATTTCTTAATTTGATTTGTAAACAAAATGTTTTGATTATGACTTTAATTTAACATAAAACGTAAAATGTTTGATGTAAAATCCCTATTATTCTGTTTTTGTCAAATCGTATTATTAATTATCCTGCTGATATATTTATTTGATTTAATATTTCGTTAACTATTGACTTTAGGCAAATGTATTTTATACCAAAATTTAGATTTATTAATGTTTTTGTCCATTTTTCCTTCGTTGCTTGGAGTAATTGCCTTAAATCAGAATTATGCAGCTGATTTCTAAAATGCGATTATCACGAAAACTGTTAAGTTTTGAGGTTATTAAGAAGTATACATTTTTTTTGTTAAAATAATGTATCTTTAATATTTTTTATCAAAAATACAGGTAACTCAAACAGCAAAAAAGTTAAATGCAAATTTATGCCACATATGTGGCATATGTGGCGCCCTCTATCAGCTACATCAAAGTGTGCATCAAATTATAATTTCTCATATTTAAAAGTATCCAGTTGTAAATTTTTATGCATAAATCTTTACAAACATGAAAGTTATAGCGAAAAATAGAATTTTAAATTTGCACTTTAACACCCTGTATCTTTCTTAATATCAACATTTTATTAAAGCAATTTGGCTTAAATCGTAATATTTTAAAGTGTAGAATTTACGGTTTTCGTTTGTACAATTACTTAAGGACCACCCTGTATATAAGTGATTCTGAGGGATATTCACTGCCAATTTAATTAATTCTACCAATCCTTTTGGTACTGTATATGTAGCATTGTTTATCCCCTGTGTGTATCATAAAAAATTTTTTAAAAGGTTTTTATTTAACCCTCTGGATTTGCGTTTTAGATTTTCGAATACGAATAAGCATGATCTAAATGTTTATTTACACTGCCAGATGCCTTTAGGCATCTGACATCTTGTGTATATATAATATATCATGTATAATATGCTTGTATATCAACAAAAATAGCCAAACACATAAAAAAGAAAGGAAGAAAACCAGCTTTTAGAACGAACAACAACTTAGGCAAATATTAAGAACAACAACAGCCAAAAGAAAAAGCACTTACACAGTGGTGTATACAAACTTAAATGTGGTGACTGCCCAAAAACTTACATCGGTCAAACTCATAGAACATTTACCAAACGTATAGCAGAACATAAAAGGGCTTTCAATAATAGAAAAACAGATTCTACGTACGAACTTCACCTTCTACACCATAATCATTCTTTTAATGACGAAATTCTTCACATTCAAAATAAAGGCCTTAAGCTATCTTTATTAAAATCTATGGAATTTGTGAAAGTTTTGAAAACAAAAGTTTTCAGGTTTTATTGTTACATAAAATGAATTCCAACAAGTAACGATAGAATCTATCACATATTTAATTTATAAGTCATATTTAATTATTTTTGGGATTGGTCGTTTGGACGTTTAATATGACTCCATGTCAGCACATCCGCCTCTGTTAGCATTAGAACTTCTGAAGTCTGATATGTTTGACTCATGTCTTGAATCAATGTAGATGTTGCGTCGCTTGGGGCTGGGAAAATTTTACCGACCGTGGGAAAAAGCGGCATCCTTTGATGTTTGCACCTGTTCAGGTGTTCGAGTGACGCCACGCTCACTGACAAGTCGAGTTCTTCTTTTACTTTTTTTCGTCTTCTTCTTTTCTTTAGCTAATCTGTTTTTCGTCTCATGTTACCTTCTTCTATTCACTAATTGAACGTCCACTGCTTGACAGGGAACCCAATATTTTATACACTGCTACATATAAGCTTTCGTTCTTTACTGCTACATATAAGCTGTCGTAGTGCTCGACACAGTAGATGTTGCGTCGCTTGGGGCTGGGAAAATTTTACCGACCGTGGGAAAAAGCGGCATCCTTTGATGTTTGCACCTGTTCAGGTGTTCGAGTGACGCCACGCTCACTGACAAGTCGAGTTCTTCTTTTACTTTTTTTCGTCTTCTTCTTTTCTTTAGCTAATCTGTTTTTCGTCTCATGTTACCTTCTTCTATTCACTAATTGAACGTCCACTGCTTGACAGGGAACCCAATATTTTATACACTGCTACATATAAGCTTTCGTTCTTTACTGCTACATATAAGCTGTCGTAGTGCTCGACACAGTAGATGTTGCGTCGCTTGGGGCTGGGAAAATTTTACCGACCGTGGGAAAAAGCGGCATCCTTTGATGTTTGCACCTGCTCAGGTATTCGAGTGACGTCACGCTCACTGACAAGTCGAGTCATTTCTTCTTTTCCTTTCTTTCGTCTTCTTTTTTTCTTTAGCTAATCTGTTTTTCGTAGATAATATGTAGACTATATGATTTTGAGTCTGTTGATCTGGGGATTTATATATTACTGTATTAACAAGCTTATATGGTAACTATGTTCTGCTGATCGTCACTTTAAACTAAATAAATACACAGATACCTTTCAAAATGAGAAAAGAACATAGAATAGAATTCCACATACATTCTATACATATTATATTACATAAATACGACATTTTAAATCACCACAAAAACTCTTTTTTTGTGCTCAATGGGAGATAGCATTAAATAAAAATTAGAAGTGTCTATTTGAAATATCAGAAATTTACAAAGTTTAACAGAGGTCTCGTGTGGAGTTACGCAATTAACAATATATCTGTTGTACAGAGAAGATAATAGATTTAAATTATACATTAGATACTGAAATATAAACAAAAACTCTATATGACTTTTGTAAATTGTTGAACAACTGGAACAATAATTAATATATAGTGTTAAAAATATATTTAAGATAATTTGCTTCCTAGATAGAATGGGGAGATCTTAAAAAACTCACGATTGTAATCCATTTTTCCTAATCCCATTTGTGACAGAATTCTTTCTCTTTGCTGGATTTGAATCCTCACTAATGCTATCGTCTGACCAAGAATTAGAATAATGTTCATCTGTATCCGGAATTTTACAATCAACTGGTCGAGAGTATTCTTGAATGAGTGATTCTAAAAACTAACAATTTATTTTGAATTAGTAACATACTTTTACGGAATATATCACAATACAAAAATAAAAATTACCTAACCTATTTATTTTTAATGGATATATAATAAATCACATAGATATAAAAAAAATATCAAAGCAAAAATTAAGACATGTGGGTACAAAAGAGTTTATATACAGTGTAGGTAAAACTTTCTGGTCGGTATGTATCTTACGTGAGATGGAGTGAGAAACACCTATTTAAAAAGAGAGAGGTATATTAGGTCAGCCCATTATATCGTCGAAATAGCATTAGTGGAACTAAGAAAAGAGGAGAAGTTCAACATTGCCAAACTTATTGGTTTTATTTGACCTGTTGTCTTTTTAGCATTTTAACAACATTCTAAGATAATCAAATTTGGGCGAATTGATTTAAATGGCAGCTTACTGTTTTTTATTTTAAATTTGCCACAATTTTTCTTTTCAATAAGTTTAATTTAACATTTTGATTTCCACTTCGGAAATCGTTTTATGTAAATAAAATTTATTAATGTTTCGTATTTTAAGTACGATTTCCGAATTGGAAATCTAAACATCAAAATAAGCTTATTTTAAAGTCACGTTGTGCCTTATTCGCAATAAAAATAATAAATTGAAATATCAAACCACAATAAAAAACCTTCATACGAAATTATTTGGCAACGTCTCATGTCGCGTAGTCAAAGCACCGAATCAAAGTAGAACACAGGTAACGAATGAGTAGAGGTGGGCATTCTTTTTTTTTTCGAATCCTGAGAAAACTAATAAATATTTTTGAAAAATTTAAACGCAGAATGAAAGAATACATTATTACCGAGGGCCGAAAGTCTCTGAAAACTTCTATAATGTTTATTTTAATAAGTTACAGAGGCGAAAAAAGAGAAAATTTAGTGTGATTTTGAATTTTAAGTATCTCATTCAAAAAAACTTTTTGTTTATTTCGGCCCTCGGCAATAATGTCACCTTTCATTCTGCGTTTAAATTTTTCAAAAATATTTGTTAGTTTTCTCAGGATTCGAAAAAAATGAATACATTTAAAAAGCATTGGCCTGAAATTTTGCGCCTACGCTCTTAACGCAACTAAACCGATTTTCGTAAACAATAACTATGATTGTTTAACAGTAGTTTCAAGTAAGAGAGTACCTACATAAACAAACATAATGGCTATTATCGTTTATTTATATATTTATTGAAGTGAAAGAAACTAATCAAGGATATATTTATTATAACTTGAAAAATAAACTAAACAATACAAATAGTAAATCGTACTTACATTTACATTACACGTTATTATTAAATCGCGAATCGTCTAAATTGACATTTAAAAACGTAAGTTTTTCTACTTTACTTCTTGTTAACCGTGTTCTTCTTTTATTTAAAATTAAAACCAGATTTTGAACATGTGTTCACATTTACAATACTTTTCGCTAAACCCGATATTAGTAATTGTACTACGTCGGATACTATGGATGTAAGGTTACCGTTTGCTAAAATTTTATTGCAAGATTCTTGAAGGCAGCGTACCATAACAATCACTGAACTACCCTTCAAGTATTTTTGGCCACTCATTGTACTTGTTATTTCTTAAGGCCGTAAAATTTGGGAAAATTGAAAACAAATAATCCAGTCTTCATTATTTAGATTTGGTCCAAGTCTAAGTCTGTATTAACTAATACAAAAGTGGAACGGATTGCCTCTTCTAACTCGGTCATTCTTTTTAACATGTAATAGATGAAGTTCTACCTAGTTTCCACGTCTTGGATTGGCCGTTTGGGAACTTTGTTATGTTGTAATTGATACTTTAAAAGCCTTTCAAAAGATAAGGTACTTTTTTTGAAATGTGTTTTTTTAGAAACTGAAATTTGAAATTAGTGAAATAATTTCACTAATTTCAAAAGCGATCTTTTCTGAATTATGGTTTCCAGAAAAATGGCAGCAGCCTCATAAAATCGTTTTAAATTCTAAATTTTCGGTTAAATATTGTCCTGTTAATGCGATGTAACTCAGTTACTCCATATGTCCAAAGGTCAGTAGTAATACAGATATTTTCTACTTCTTTAACAACTTGTGATCTAATAATTTGCTTAGTTTTGGTATAACATTCCTGAAGTAATGAGCCTGACGCAATGAACAAGTTTTTCTTGTTGGTGGTTTATATCCAGGAATCCACCCTGCAAACTTTTTAAAAGCTCGTTCTTCAACTATGGAAAACGGATGAAACGAGTCTTTGCATAGGTTTATTAAATCCATATCTATTTGTTTCTTTTGTTCTAAACTAATATTTTTATTAATGGAAGTATCCATCACCTTTTGACGCTTGGGTCGCGGTGGCAGTATGTCAGTACTTGTAGTAGAAGTAGTCGAAACGGACAGAAATGCGTCAGGAGAAGTTTCAATCATTGCAATATTCAGAAAGTGGACCATAAAAGCTGCATCTTCTACAAATGCGCATTTTTTTAAAATAAAATATTATTCTTATACTAGGTCAATAATTTTGACTAAGAAAAATAATTCATAATTGAATATTTACAATAAATAAATCCTTTGACGAACTATCAATAAAGATTTGAAATCGAAAATGCAGATCAATCGTAAATCGAAACTCATTCATTAATCAGAATACCTAGTTATAAAAAACAAAAGAAAGAGTTAAGAAGCTGGTTACTTCTATAAAAAAAGAAAAAGAAGATTGTACTAGTGAAAATCAACCAGTACAAGAAAAAGAAACTGATAAAGATGACTTAAGTCCATGGTGTATTTTTGATGAATTTATTAGACATGACTCATCTAAACATACACCTGTATCTAGAGATATAAAAGAAGTCGACATGTATTTGTCTGATGATATTACCCACAAAAAATTTCGAACGGTGATTGGAACTGTCCATTACAGTGGTGGAAAAACCATCGCCATGTATATCCTAACTTAACCACTATATTCATAAAATATTGTAGTATTGTAACAAAATCTGTTCATTGTGAACACATGTTCAAAATCTGGTTTAATTTTAAACAAAAGAAGAAACAACAAGAAAAGTGGAAAAACGTATGTTTTAAATGTCAATTTAGACGATTCGCTATTTAATAATGTGTCATGTAAATGTAAGTACTATTTGTATTGTTTAATTTATTTTTTAAGTTATAATAAATATATCCTTCGTTAGTTTCTTTCAATATAATAGCTAATATGTTTTTTGTGTACTAGTTTATTTGAAACTACTGATAAACAATCAACTAGTTACAGTTTACGAAAAACGGTTCCGATAAAAATGTCAACGACCCACCTCTAGTTTCTTAGGATCGGAACCAGAGATCTCATATCGGAACTAATCGGAACTAATCGAAACTAATCGGAACTAATCGTCTTACTACTGGGCAATGGCCAGCAATAAGAAATATGGAGGGGAGACCAAGGGGAAATATGATTGTTATCTTTGTCTGTTCGCTGAAAATATGATTTTATATCTGCGTTAGATATCCTGTTAAATTTTACCACACCGACCATAAAGTTTTACCTACACTGTATGTACTAACTAGCATGAAAAGAGCAGCAGCCTCTTTAAACAAGACAGAACAAAACTACAATTTTAGTTGAAAAAGTCAAAATAAATGTAATGTCCGTATAGAAAGTATCCGGAATTTTATATTTTTCCTAATTTTAATAGATTTTCTTTTTGTAACATTTTAAAACAAAAGTAATACATCAAGTAGGTTGTGCCGATAGTAGGTTATGGACAAGATCGCATGACAACACCATCTGTCAAATATTGTTGTTTGTAAACAGACTTAAGATTTGTGAAATAATGTCACAAGTAGAAAATAGAAAAGTAGTGGAATATTTGTATAGAAAGGGTGTCCGAAACGTTAAAAAATTAGTGCAATTGACTGAACTCGGAAAAAATGCAGTGTATGAGACAATAAAGAGGATAAAAAATGGTCTCATAGATATGAGACATAGACGTTTCGGGTAGACCGCGTAAGATTCGCGGAAACAATTTACCTCCTCTGCAAAGGCAACGAAGAATAGATTTTTGTCAACGTTTGTGAGAAGACAATTTTAATAATGTCTTTATATCTGATGAAAGTTGTTTCCAGCTTGGTGCAAATCATCTAAAAGTCCTATCAAGAGAAAATGTTCCGTTCAAATTTCCAAATTTCCCACTAAAATAATGGTTTGGGGAGCAATATCTCAGCGTGGTGCTACACCTCTCTGTATAGTTAATGGTACTGTTGATAGTGCGAAATATTGTGACATCCTAAATGGTTTTCTTCTTGAAACGGCTCATGTTTTATATCCAGAGGGGATTAATCTACACCGGGGGCGAATTTGATAACATTTTTTCCGAAGAAATCTTAAATTAGTGCTTCTTTTCAGAAAAAAATGGTTTGAAGTTATATAAGAAAACTTGGTGCTCGTCCATATAAGGACTATGAAAAAGTAAGGGTGGAAAATGCCACCCAGAAAGTTCTTGAGGAAGGATGGTCCTTACGTCGCGCTACCGAAGAATATAAAATTTCTTATGGAGTCCTTAATAACCGCTATAATCGCCGACATGGAAGAAAAAATGGTGGGCAGACTGTATTTTCCGCGAACGAAGAAAAAACCATTATACAGCGTGCTGCAATATGCGGCGAGTGGGGATTTCTCCTTGACTTGCGAAATATAAAATATTTAGCCAAAAGTGTTTTGGATGCACAGGGTCTACAAGTGCCTAGTTCCAAAAATATTTTACCTGGAACTGACTGGGTATATTCATTACATTATAAAGGAGAAATAACCCAAAAAGTAGCAACTGATATTAAAAGACCTAGAGCTAATATTTCAAAAGAAACTTTAGTTGTCTACTTCGAGAATCTGCGTAGAAAATTAGAAAATATTCCACCTAATAACATATTCAATTACGACGAGACCAATTTACAAGATAATCCCGGAAATAAGAAATCTTGAAGGGCGAAAGATCATCATGAGAGATAACCTTTCCTCACATTTTACCGATGCGGTGATATCTTTATGCGAATAAAACAATGTGGGCCTTATATGTTTGGTCAAAAACAACGCATTTTCACTTTCAGATGGCTTGGAGGGAAACTCTTAGTGATTGGAAAAACTGTCACTTCACATTAACCACAATAGATAAAAAAGCACATGGATAAAAAACAAAAACAGCGCTATAAAAGGAATTATTGTTTCCTCCTTTGCAGCCAACGGAATTTATCCTTTCTCCCCTGAGAAAGTTTTTGGTACAAAAACCTTTTGGTACATTATCTAAAGGAGAATGAAAGATATTCAGCTGACCATCCAGACGAAATATTAAGCGAATCAAACTAAAGCCGAGCATATGAGTCTGACAATAATAATGGAGTTGAATATTTTGCCTAAAACAAGGATGACACCAAAGAAGGAGTTTTTCTGTTATTAAAGGTACTGGGAGGAAGAAGGATGAAGCAATACTATCGCTATGTTGCTAAAATTCAAAAAGCGAATGAAAAGGACCTAGACGTAGTAGGATATAAATCTACGGATGAAGTAAAAAAGGCTTTCAAACTGATCGAACATAATAAATTTTCAGTTGGAGTAAGTGATATTATAGCCATTTTGCCCTATCCTGAATTCCTTAATTCAACAGAAATAGCTTATATGTTTAAAAAACAGGTTGATGTAAGTAATGGAGATGTAGAATATCACTTTAAACTTAATATACATATGTTCAAAGATGTTTAAAATTGTTTTTTTAGTGTTCTGCATTGCAGTACTAGCCCAACTTTGTCATTCTTTGGTTGAAGCATATTAAAGTTTACTTTTCATGACCTGTGTCATATGATTACAATTTTTAGAAAATATTAGTTTATGAATATGGCTCTTTGGTTTAGTTTTTTTTAATAGTCAGTAATTATCAGTTTTCAATATGTCATATGAAATGGAGCAAAAGCGTTTGCAAAAGCTGGTGGAAGAGTTTTTTTCAAACGAGGAGATTGATGACAGTGTTCGTGATAAAAATTTTGAATTAAATACTGATGACGAAATAAGTAGTTCTTCGTCAAATCAAGGTGTTCCGGAGAGCAAGAGACAAAAAATGCAAGGTAATTTACAAGATTTACCTTTAACATCGCAAAACTTAAGAATAGTAGACGATACCATTGATGTTGATCATAACCAGCCCTTGTTATGGAACATGGTAGATGGTCAGAACTTGAAAAACATTACATTCAGTGTTCAAGACTCGGGTATCAAAGCCGACTTTTTTGAGATGTATTCAACTATTTGTGGATGACAACATTATTGATTGGATTGTGCAAGAAACTAATCGATATGCACATCAAAAGATGAATATAGATGGCCACGGTCCAAAAGCTATAATTCATAAGTGGGAAGAAATAAAGGCATTTTTGGCCATTCTTGTCTGGATGGGATTGCAAAGATTGCCAAAATTGTGTTCATATTGGTCAAAAAATCCATTATACGAAAGCAAAGTAAAGTGTCTTATGTCGCGTAATCGGTTTGAATTATTACTTGCCAATTTACATTTTAGTGACAATGAAAATATTGATAAAGGACTTCGACTGTATAAACTATCACCCCTATTGGAGAAATTGGTATCAAATTTTCAGAGAGTGGTAGTGCCGGGGGAAGAACTCTGCATTGATGAAACTATAGTTCCCTTTAGGGGCCGACTGTCATTTCGGCAGTATATCAAAAACAAGAGACATAAATTCGGAGTGAAGATATACAAACTCTGTTTGGATGGAGGTTATACTTATAATCTACAAATTTATTGTGGTAATGATAAAACTGAAAATATGTCAGTTCCGGATAGTGTTGTGTTTAATTTAGCTAATAACTTATTAGATGTTGGATGTACTATATACATATACACAGACAATTTTTATACTAGCGTTACATTAGCACATAGGTTGCTAAACAAAAATACAAATTTGGTGGGAACTTTGAGGCAAAACAGGAAACTTAATCCTAAAGAAGTGACAGGTGCAAAATTAAAGAAAGGGGAGATTATTGGGATGGAGAGTAACACAGGTGTAGTAGTAACTAAGTGGAAGGACAAACGCGAAGTGCTTATGCTGAGTACAATGCATACTGCTGAAATGGTAGATGACCATCAAAGGGGAGGAATTGTTGAAAAGCCAGTTTCTGTTGTCGACTACAATAAGAGCAAAGGATTTATAGATATATGCGACCAACTAAAGTCTTACTCTACAGCATTACGAAAATCAGTGAAATGGCATCGTAAAATAGCAATTGAGCTTCTTCTAGGGTCAGCTATTGTCAATGCCTATATAATTTACCAAAAAGTAACCAACAGTAACGTGTCCATCACATCTTTCAATGAAGAGTTGGTTTTTCAACTGGTAGATTTCACTAGACTAACTAATCCAGAGCAACATATGCCACATGCTCGTGAAGGTCACCATATGGAGGAAATGTAAAGTTCGGCCAGAAGAAGATGTGTCACATGTTACGCAAAAAATTCAGCAGATAATGGTAGAAAATTTGCACAGACTAAAACTCCCTTTTCTCGTTTCAGGTGCATTCAGTGCAATAAATTTTATTGTATCACACGTTTTTGCGAGGTTCATTCATGTAATCTATAGACATTTTTATATGAGCAAATATTATTTTTTTCATTTATTTCTTAACTAGAAACATGTATTGCTAATTTTTAAGGAATCTGATCTTTGGCAATAAAAATAGTTGTTTGCGTTATATATAAATAAAACTTAGTTTCAAGCTACATAATAACATATTGTTTTATTGCTAGACACTAGTATCCTAAAAATACAGGCTAAATCTATAAAAGAGTTCACCGGGCCACTGAGAAACTGTATTCCAAATAAATGAATGGGTACTGTGAAGCGCGGATGTACCACGTAGCCTGAAATACACTAATGGTATGAGATGCAAAGTTGCTTCTCATGGCGTCAGTAAGTTCAGTCACTGAGATGCACACTTGCTTCTCATGGCGTCTAACGTGTTAATAACTTTTGTTTGTGAAACCTAATTTAGGACGTATTAGCATATTTTTGTTTTTTTTTGTGAATAAAATAAATCTGTAGAAAAGCAAATTGTGGTTTAAATTGCAATGATCAATTTCGCCCCAGTATACATTTTTCAGAATGCTTACATTTTTTGAAAAATATTTATAACGTGGAGCGAATATGATCGGCCGGCATTACATATTATGCTGTTTTCATTCACATTAAAAGGGGTGGTCAATTTGGCCCCATTCAGGGTATGAAATTGTTCATCCAGTTGTTTGCATTTTTTAGTCAAAATCTTATTCAACAAAATATTTTTTATGAAGAAATATTTAATATAGATCTTGTTGAATCATATTAGTAAAAAATATGTAGTGAATTTTACAATTTACTATCATATTTTTAAATTAATAATTTTAGAGTGATGAATTTCACCCCAATTTACGGTAATAAAATCCAGAACACAAAATATATGGTAATACAAACAAAAGACATATGCAGAACTTAAGTATACATGGACAGACCACCGAAGCTGTTCAAAAATTCATATAATATTGGCTCCTTTGTCAATACAAAAAATTATATAAATAACAAAAGCCAGAGATGAATCCTCCCTGCTAACAGATGCTACTTTAGCCTGTCAAAACAACTAAAACCAAAGTATATCTAAGGTTCTATTATAACTTTACTTCCTCTTGAATAATTCTTCTAGTTTTTCTTTATAGGAGGCATGCACTAAAAGTTCTGCACAGATCCATCTTGCACAAGTCCACTTCATAAATATGGTTTTCATCAATTTTGACATTACTTATGGTACATACTTAAAAACATTGACGGGTTGAAAATCCACTCACCTTTAAGCAGTAAAAAAATAATAAAACAATCAATTTTATGGAAGAATGGAAGTCCCTGAAAATTTTCATGTGATGATTGTACATGAATTTAAATTTGTCGATTGACTTTTTTTTCATGGCTTTATCATGGAAACTTTGGTTTTCATGATAAAGCACCAGACCCACTACCTGTTCACATATGGCTTGAAGAATTCAAGCATGGATGCAGAAAGCACATGATAAATTCCATGAAGGCCACTCGGCCACAACTGTTGTCCCGGAAAACATTGATTCTGTGTGTAGCATGATTAAAGCAAACTGAGATGTTACCTATCATCAGACTCATGCATCATTGGGTATAGTCACATACAATTTTGTCTAACCACTTGGCTGTGCCAAAGATGTGCAGTTGTTGAATTCCTCATAATTTGACTGCCCGTAAGAAGGCAGGTGTTGTGTTACACTCAAATAATTCAACAGAGACACTTCAAATTTGGGATGGAACATTATGACTGGTGCTAAAATATGGATATATTGCTATAAGCTCAAAACAAAAACCCAATTAATGGTATGGAGTTTCAAGCCAAAGCCAAAACCAATAAAAGTAGTCCACACTCACAACATTGGCAAAGAAATGGTTATTTTTTTTTTAAATGTCACTATTTCTTTGGAGAATGGTAGAAATGTCAATGCAGAATGGTATACAACCATTTGTTTGCCAGAAAAGATTGATTCACTCTGCAAAAACCACTGAACATTCTCTTGCATCAGGACAATGCCAGCTCTGAGACGGCTCATATAACATATCAGTATTTGAAGGTAAAAAACATCAATTTGGTAGACCATCCTACATACAGTCCTAACTTGGCAACATGGATTTCTTTCTTTCCGAGAATCAAAAACAAACTATGTGGTAAATGGTTTAAGATACCAGATAAAGGGTTGAATCATACAAAAATTTCATTACTGAGAAATTTTTTCCCAAAAATAAGTTTTCCTTCTATTACCTGTGCAAAATTTTTAGTATATAAAAATATTAAAATAGCTACTTACTGACATATCATCCTTAGTGACAGATGCACAAAAAGGTTCAATGGAAGCCCAAAATTTGTCAGAATTGTTCTTTGGTAGTGTAACCTTAAAATCCTTAAACTTAGGTTTTTCATCTATATGTTTTCGTTTAATAGTAGTCTGAAAGATGAAATTATAGTATAAATAACATGTTAGTTCTGTGTGTAATATTCTTAACTTACTTTCACTTGTGTCTTTTTTTCAGGACTCTCACAATTTTTGTCGATTTCTCCTATTTCAGCAAGTAAGTATCTAATTCGAACAGCGCTAGTTGACAGAAGCTTCTCTAAATCTTGCTGCAACATGTCTAGATCCACCATTGATATACCATCTTCTCCAGACTTTGCCAAAACTGGAATACAAAAAATATTTTTTCTTGTTTCTTTTTTATATTAACTGTTTTGTTTTGTAAAAACAATTAATGGAATTATAATAATACAAATAATAAACCTACAGTGAGAAACATACATTAAATCCAGCTGGGATTCATATTTTCATAACATGGAACTTGGATAAATTGGACTATCCTGGATTTTCAAAAATTTTCACTTGAAACTCTAAACCAACATATAATAAAAACACACAAGGGGTTGAGATCATCTTCATTCTATTTGCCTTAATACCTATGGAGGTCAGCTTCCCTAACTACATAGCTACCATAAGTTTTTATCTTTTGTCATACCAATAGCAGTCCCCTTTCATAGACATGTCCTTTCTAAGTGTCTCCCTCAGGTCTTCCTGTCCTACTCCTTCCAGGAACTTACAAATCAGCAATTCTTCATACTGGGTGATTAATATTTCAATGTTAAACATAAATGAACCATTGTAACCTATGTTCTCTCATTTTGGCATAAATCAGTGTCACCACTAGACTTCCCCTTGTGCCTGTTATGTTTGTGGTTTAGCTGAGTGTCAATCAGGTGGATATGCTTGTAGTGTAACCACACCCGTGTACAGTATTCTGTCACCGGATATATCTGACCAGGAGCCCGTCTTAAGCTTGGTGGATAAGGATATTGTTGAGACGAAAAGTTGATACTTTTGTCTGAGTAATACTTGGTTATAATCTTAATCTCAATAATCTCAATCCAATCTCAATTCTTAAAGTATTCACTGATGATAGATAGATCATCAATTAGAGTGTTTTCTGTAGTTTCTAAGTTTCTGTAAAATGTAAGGAATCTGTCTGCTCATATTCTTTCCCATTATGACATGGAAGGTTTGTTTGTCAGCATGTTGTCAATTAGATTGATCATCTTTCTGCAGGAGATAATACAGTCCAATTTATATATTAATCCCTGCCTCCAAACAGTATAATCTGTTAGATCAATAATCAAAACAATCGAAAATATCTACCAAAACAACACAATACAAGTAAAAGTAGAAAAAGAACTAACTAGCCCTATTGAAACTGGTAATGAGATAAGACACAGAGATTCCCTGAGTCCTCTATTGTTCAACCTGATTATGGATAAAATAATAAAAAAGTAAGAACTAAAAAAGGATACACAATACTACTCTCTCAAAGTAAAGATGATTTACAACATATGCAGCACCAAATAAATATAACCACCAGAAAATTTAACATGTTAATTTCCCCAAAAAAGACAAAATGCATGGTTATAACAGCAAATTTACTAAGATGTAAATTGGAGCTGAAAGGTCAGATAATAGAACAAGTGATGGAGTTTAAATATCTAGACATCACATTATCTAGCTACCAAAAGCTCGAAACTGAAGTAGAAGATCAAGTGAATAGAGCCACAGGTTCTGCTTTCTTGATTCAGCCGCAGAGCTGAATGAAACAATATGGAGAAATAAAAATATCAGGAAAGAAATGAAAGGCAGAAATTCCGAAACAGTGGCAGAATTTACGAAAACACAACCTATCGCAGAGAAGACAAAAAGGATGTTAGAAACAGCAGAGATGAAAACACTTAGAAACATTGATGGCCATCATAATATCACTGTCAATGTGGAATCAATTTTCAGATACTTTTTTACATGACAATATAATGTTGATTTTAATACTCCAAAAACTGACTTATGTTCCATGTATCTGCAATTTAAAGACAAACTAAAAAAAGCCCTAGATGGGCTCACAAAAAATTAGATAATGGTTTATCGGCATTTAAATGTTTTTATTGGCTTCTAAGAGGAAACCAAGATGGCAGAGTGACATTCAGCTTTGGTTGCCAAAAAAACTTCTACTACCAAAAATGGAAGTTCCACTGGAAAATTGAATCCATCTACAGTTAGATCATATGTATGGAAAGAACTGAATCATTAGAGGGGTTTTAATGATCTAATGAAATAGAGCCAGCTCTATACCATATCCTCACAACATTTGAATTTAGTAGCAATGTAAAAATTGTTAGACACTTCTGTGACGGATGTGGCGCTCAAAAAAAAACTCCACAACCGTAGGAATATTATTCAAGTGGCTATTTAATTTGAATCCTCAAGCATAGAAAAAGTTGATTTTTTTCAGTTGTAAGATATTCATGTATTCCACCAGACATACTTTTTGCCAAATTGAAAAAATTATTTAAAAAAATGGAGTAAAGTCTACAGGTTGGGGGGTTGGGTGTGGGGGGGGGGGAGTACAATGGAGCATTGTATTGTCGAGAGACAATAACACTGCTCTTGGCCAGAAAACTAACATTAAGTTTATTATGAAGTCACTAGCCAATGGCACATAAGTTCAAAAACTCAAAAAGAGGGAGTGCTATAATGACAATCTCTGTACTAATAAATATTTGCTAAGAAGGGGGACAGAAACTACATATGGTGTGATGATGGTTCTATCATTGAAACCAGATAAAAAGAACAGTATAAAGAACCAAAGTACATGGATTACAAAGCACTACAGAGACTCTTGGCAAAACAATGAAACATTATCCTTTTTCAAGAAAGCCTTTGAAGAAAATCTACAGCATTACGACAAATGAAGCTGGTAGCCTAACATTGCAAGATGTTAAGGGAGGGAGAAGCAGACGATAACAAAACTGAAAAATTCTATTTGGAAAACACTTCCATTTCAATATTGAACAATATTGAAATATTTTTTCATGTTATTGGTACATGCCCATGACCACATATATGTTTGTTTATAAACAAATATTAAAAAGCTGTAGTTTTTCTGATTCCTGCTATTTTAAGCAAGACATTGTGGTCAAAACATGACATGACCAAGTCAATAACATGAAAAACTACCTGTCCAAATTTAAATTTCATTTTAAAAAAAACTTCAATGTAAGAGATTTATGAGTGCCATTTATTAGGTGTAGAAATAACCAAACAAAAATAATATACATTAATGCAGGTTATTTCCAACAGAAATGAAGTTTCTACAAGTTTTATCAGGTTTACTTCAAATTCGTTTTAATGGACATGTCAGGTTTTGAATTTAGATGACTGAAATGATAAATCAATAAATCATAATTATTGAACAAAAACTTTAAATTACAATAAAGAAGCAGTTGATAAAGAGCCAACAATCAAACTTATCATATAAAAGATTACTTTTGGAAGTATTTTTTATTCTTTTACCATTCTTTTATGAATGTTTTCTAAAAAATATTTAACATATTTTAGGTGTTTACAATAAAAGCTAGAAGCAAAAAATAGTTGAGATCAATTCAGGAAAAAATGAAAATGAATACTTACTAGGAAAATTTAATAATTGTATGGATACAACAGCATACAAGTACTTGACAATGACAACAGAAGCAAAAGGAACACAGGTTTAAAATAAAAATATCTGAACAATTGGAAGTTAACTTCCTTAGACAACTGGAAAACAAGGGGGAAAGAATTAAGGTTGGCAATTGGTATGTTTATGGTACTACAGAATTAGAAACAGAGGAGCAACAATGTGAATGGTCCTACAATTATAGCATAACATTAAAATCGTGTTAAAAATATTCATTTCATGGACTCTAAGGTGAATATAAAGAATACATGAGAAAATTGAGATGTATATTATAATATAAAATAGCCAACTGAACCCTCATATTAGGTCAGATTGTCAGAGCTTTATCCACAGCCTCAAATAAGATTATGTGTTATAAGTTTATTTACTTGACGTGTATTTAGGTAGAAGGTTGCAATTTTCATTTTGCCTAATAACTGGAACGTTGAATACGTCAGGCTCCTCAACTTTTGGCTCAAATTTCTGCTTGTATTTAACTGACTGTAGTATTTCTTTTAATTTTCCATTGTGTCTAGCATTTGTTTTTGGTGCAGTATGTGACGATCTTTTAGGATTCATCATTTTTCGTGATGTAAAACTATACGAAAAGTAAACAATAAATCAAAAAAACTTCATAGAAAATGCATATTTTAACCAATTACTGAAATTGACAATTGTCATTGGAAAGCTGCATTATTAGTTGACAAGACATAAAAGTGACATTCGGTTGCACATTCTAAACAAATGATAACCAATAAAGAGGTTGACGCCAGAAAAATAATAATATGCAACTAAGAATACACTATAAGATTTTTTAATTAGAAGTTTCTGGTTGCAAAAAGTATATTAAAAGTAAATATTTTAAAAACTATTACATTTTTTTACGCAATTAACTACAACTTCAGTTGAAAATACGAAGTGCAAATAAACGTATTTTCTACTGAAATTGTGGTTAATTCCCATTATCTTGTTATGACTCTGAGTTGATTTCTGCTTGTTTTCCGCAGCCCTTCAGCCCTATCAGCACATTCCCTTCTACATACATTTTTCAATATGCTTGGCCCAGTATATTTTTGCAGTATGAATTATGTTACCTTCGGATCTAGACTTTTTACCGCACGCAAGCGATGCCTTTTGGCACTCCCACGGTCAGCTCTCTACTGAAGTATCCCGGTGACCTGAAACCCATAACAGTGTGACACTATTATGTTTCGTCAGTCTGTCCAGTTTCACTTCACATTATCACAATATCCTAAAGTACACCTTAGATATCATGATTGCCTGGCTAGATGCATATTGATCCTCTTCAGTTAGAAAGTCCTTGCATGTTAATTTTTCTTGCACACTGCAATATTGCAAAAATCTCTTATCTGAAATATAAAGGTTTATTCTCCTAGTGAAATAGAGATGTTTAAATTTGCACCACTACCGAATATTCTTGCACATGATCCTTCTGTGTACCAGGTATAGGTATTTTAGATCTGTTTCTGGGTACCGTATGAACAGAAATCATCATCCATCGTTTATGATGTTATTATATCCCGCCTCCCCATTATACCTATGTGTAGCTCTCATTGGTGTACATCTAATAGCCCCTCTGATTCCGAGGCAAGCAAGTCTTTGCATCTTGCTCAGTTTGATAATGGCACTTTTTTGCTACACCTTTGGCTAACATACCACTGGTGTACACTTAATTGCTGGTTTTACCACCATGTTATAAATCCAATATAACATGTCTGGAGTTAATCCTCACATTTTCTATGAGTACCTACGTCTGGTTACCATTAACGTAGTTATCGCTTTCTTGGTTATTAGTTCTATCTGCTGATTACAACTGCCTCGATTATTACCTCCAAGATACTTAACTTTACTACCAGATTTAAATTTGTACCGTTTATGGTTAGATAAACCAATCCCTCTCAATTTCTCCTGATAAATTTCATGATTGTTGACTTCTGGAAGCTTAAGTTCGTCTGTCTGTTTCATTCTCTCTGACTGTGGCTAGGATATCCAAGTGATCTGCATAGCCCAGGAAAAGAAATCAGCCCATTCATGACCAGATTCCATAAAACAGGAGGTAAGACTCCGTCCTGTAGAGAGCCTCTGGCTACCTGTACTAGTGATGTAACATTTGCATTCGTAAAGTTTGTGCGAATGTTTTGCTAATATGAATATTAGAGAAAAACAATTTGAAGATAATAATATCAAGTTAATAAAATAAAAAATCATTCACTTCTTATTTTTTCTTTATAAAAGCTTCGACGCCTTTTCTCCTTAAAGTCTGTTTCGACGTGGTGTATAAAGAAATCCAGCGCCACTAAACGTGCGCTCGCTTGGAACGCTCGTTGGAGGTATCATCATCATCATAAGTGGCTCGACAATCCGTTGTGGATCTTGGCCTGCTCACAAAGAAGTCGCCACTCCTGTCGATTCCTGGCAACTTCCCTCCATCTTCTAACCCCTAGAATATGTAGATCTTCTTCCACATCATCATTCCATCTCATTCGTGGTCGTCCTCTGTTTCTTGTGCCCTCTGGTTTTGAAAATGTTAATCTCTTCGTGTATTCGTGATCTGACATCCTAGCAATGTGTCCAGCCCAACTAAGTCTCTGCACTTTAACGAATTTCACAATATCTGGATCGGTGTATAATTGATACAGTTCAAAGTTGTATCTTCGACGCCATAACCCATTTTCATTTACGGCCCCAAAAATCTTTCTAGCTCGTTGGAGGTATAACTAAATAATACCGTACTACAGGAAAAACACCATGTGAGAAAGTCGGCGTCATTTGTCACCCTTTTTTCTGCTTAGTAATCTTTGAGAGTTTTACGGATTCAATGATGGACAGGATTTTCAAAAGTAAGAATCTTCTTGACTGTCATTCGTATCCATTAGCTAACTCATAGTTTCTTTCAAAGATACAATTTTGTGAGTTTCTGAATCTTCGGTTTCATTTAATCTGACACGCATTCGCATGTCGTTAAAGGCGCGTACACATCTGGCGAACGCATGTGACCGAATTCGTTCGATGGAAAATTTGGTCTTTCGTACACATTACAGCGAACGAATTCGTTTGCAGTTATTCGATCAGTTTCGCGGGTATTTTTAGCGATTCTTGACGCGACAGTTATTTCTTTGATGTAAATTGTAAAAATGACATCGGATGAGGATATAATTATTGCAAGTGCGTTCTATATTATTATTAGTGAGGCGGAGGCCGAAGCAGTGTTTTTAATTTCTTTTTGTATAAAATTGTCCATTAAGAAAATCATATCATTAAAAGCAAACCAGCTAGATTTAAAAATTGTGTCGGTTCCTGAGCCAGTTTTAAAAGAGTTATCTTGTTTTTGTCCCACACGTCGGAATGACGTTAATAAAGATTCCATTTTCTTTTTGAGCTCCCCTGTATCGCCTTGCATAATTTTGCTGATGTTCCAGGCATCCATTTCCTTTATTTTATTTTTGTAATATTCATGCACTGGATTCCATAAAATTTCCCGCTCTCGATATAAACCAATAAGTTCTAAACAAAAAAAATTAGTCCACTCCATTACTGCAAATTAAAAAATCAAAACAAAATCGCGACGACGTTCGACACTTACTCGCTAGCGTAGACACTAAACACAGCCAAACTGATTCGTTCTTCAATGTTCTTTTGATGTACCGCCCAGTGAGCGAACTCTAGCGAAGGCCATAGGCAAACACATGCGTTTGCTATCGTTTGTCGAGGCGTACACATTTACCGAAAACGTTTGGTCACAAGGTTTCGACCACATGACCGTGTTCGCGGCTTAAGGCGCGTACAGATTTGGTGAACGCATGTGGCCGAAGCCTTGCGACCAAACGCCTTTGTTAAATGTGTACGCCCAACAAACGATAGCAAATGCATGTGTTTGCCTTCGCTAGATTTCGCTCACTGTAGTAGCGAAGCTCACTTCGAGTAAAAGTGTCGAACATCGTCGCGATTTTATTTTGATTTTCTAATTTGCAATAATGAAGTGGACTATTTTTTTGCTTGTTTGAAACATATTGGTTTATATCGGGAGCGAGAATTTTATGGAATCCAGTGCATAAAACTTGTATATGAGTCATCAGTAGCTAAATATGTAGGGTTAACATTAACCTTTCTGGATTTTTGGACCAATTTCATTTAATAACCATTCAAAATCAGTAGACTTCTTCTTCTTCTCATGGCGCCCGTCTCCTTTCGAAGGTTGGCGATCCAAATGGCAATTGTAGTTTTGGAAACTGCTGCGCGAAAGATTTCTAGTACTTTTCCTTCCAGTATAACTTGAAGTAATTCATATCTTTCGCCTCTCAACACTTGACCCAAGTATTGCATTTTCCTCTCTTTCGATTATTCTTAGTAATTCTTTTTGTTTACACATGCGACGAAGTACCTCAACATTAGTAACTCTTTGTACCCATGGAATTCTCAACATTTGTCTGTATATATACATCTATATATACAGTAGACTTCATTCTACAAAAATTTTGAAAAAGTCCGTATTCCATTTCAGCTTTTAGATCATTAAATAAGTCTATCCCTCTATACCGGCTTCTGCTTTTGAACAATGATGTTGTCCACCACCGCCGTTTTCGTCGTTCTTTGGGGTTCTCTTTTACTTCTTCGGCCTCCGCCTCACTAATAATAATATACAACACACTTGCAATAAGTATATCCTTATCCGTCACGCGTCACGAATCCCCAAAAATACCCGCGAAACTGATCAAATGACTGCAAACGAATTCGTTCGCTTGATGTGGACAAAAGACCAAATTTTCCATCGAACGCCGAAAACATGGAATGAATTCGGTCAAAGGGCTTCGATTACATGTATTCGCCAGATGTGTACGCGCCTTTAGACGAAGAGACGAATGTCGTATATTCTCTTTATATCGAGAACCAGATCACGTCTTGGTTTTCTAGAACGTATGAGATCGTGCATCATTAACGATGGTTTTCCACCCTGTGTATGACATGGTACAATGCAGTTTTCGTAGAGAGTCCTGTTCTACACGAATATTACTATGTCAGGATCAGTGCCGAAGGTTGGAAAAAAAGTAATAAATTAAAATTACATAAAAAACAAAACATTTATTTTAAGAAAAACACAGGTTTTTTGAAAAAGATTTTCAACAACTAATCAATACAACAATAATGAGAAAAATTCGTAATTTAATGTTTATAAAATTGAGAAAATTTGTTTTAGGCTTCATACGTTTTAATATTTCGGTTTTAACGCAAACATGATCATCGAATAAATTGATGATGATGCTATAACCGAACAAACTGGCATATTTTGTTAGGTATGTAATGAATGTATGTGTTTATGTTGAATACAAAGCACGTGGTGTTCGTGCTCCTGGATATCTCCACTTCATGGTTTGTTCCAGTTTCACTTTTAATGTTTATTCAAATTTTGTCGTCATTTGGTTGTAATAGCTTTAGTGCCAGCTGTTGATAATTAGCTGAAGGATTGCGTATTTTTTTCCTCTCAGGATATGGCTCAGGTATTAAATTTTTCGTACCTTGATCAAGTTGAGTAACTCTAATATTCACCATACATTCCATTTAACCATCCTCTAGTGGAGATTGACGGAAAGATTGCACTTACATAGTAACGCCTTAAATATGTATTTCTTTTTTATTATCCCATTGGTCATTCACCATCATTCATTCCCAAGTAGTTGAATGCTTTCACTTGCTCGATTGGAGCATTATCTACTTGCAGTTGTACTTTAAAAAGTGCGTTTTTTCTTATCGTCATGCGTTTAGTTTTTCCAGCATTTATCTTAAACATATTAACACCATAAAAAGCAGAAAATTGGCTTACTTCGGCCACATCATGCATAATGATAAATACCGACTTCTACAGTTGATTCTACAAGGCAAGATTGAGGGTAAGAGAGGCCC
Organism: Diabrotica undecimpunctata; assembly: GCF_040954645.1. Taxonomy (NCBI): domain Eukaryota; kingdom Metazoa; phylum Arthropoda; class Insecta; order Coleoptera; family Chrysomelidae; genus Diabrotica; species Diabrotica undecimpunctata. Next base: position 102,664,041 of record NC_092811.1, read on the forward strand.
TGGGCGTAGACGTATATCCTGGCTGGCCAATCTTAGGAAGTGGACTGGTCTGACGTCAACGGATCTATTTCGAGCTGCTGTGAATAGAATAAGATGGGTCAATGTGCTCGCTAACATCTCTAGATGATAGGCACATTTAGAAGAAGAAGCAATTATCTTCAAGTCATATATTTTTTCTACGGTATTTATTTCATTTAGCTTCAACTGCATATCATGTTCGTTGTCTGTGATTGATGGCCTTAATTATTGTAATATTGATTGGCGATTCATCCAAAATATTAAACTTTTCATTGATTAGTATGTTCTCATAGACCTTAGTAAGTTTCATTTACCACATGGGTTCCTTTATTGACTTGTGCTTTAGCCTTTGTCATGCATTACAAAATAGCAGTCGTATACCATGGAAATCATTATTGACTGAAATGAAATTCAAATATTAAGTGAAATGAAAATTACCGATATTATTCTAAAAATTAACATTCTATGTGGTGGTAAAGGTATACAATTGAGCCGATCAATGACGTAAAACGTAAATTGTGGGAAAAATCTTATAAATATCTAAAATTTAGAACATTTAGCCTTTCTGGTTTTATTGATATTTGTCTTTATTATAAAATTTTTTATTCATGATGTGGATATTGTTACAATTTTAAAATATTCTTTTCTTGTTGAAATTTTTTAAGACGAGTATCCACAATCCAAGGATAATTTTATTAATCCTTCTTATGGTTAAACTGGATAAATCTAGTAAGCATGCTCACTACACAGGGTATTTGTTTTTGCTTGTGCATGGTGATGTCATCTGGAACGTTGCTTTCGAAGTCTAAGGCTACACGTTGAGAGACGAAGGTCAGAATACTCACGAGGTCCAGCTCATGAGCTCTCTTCTTCAGTTCATCACAGAGCGATCTAATAAACCAGGAACCTTTTGTGGGATTGCGCCATGAGTAGTAACCTTAATTAAAATAATTTAAATGAATGTGTTGCATAAATATGGGCAATTAGTAATACAGTGCGTTAATTTTAGCATTAGGCATTAGCTTGTAAATGTCAACGTTGTTTTACGAGCATGTACGTGTTTACAATGAATCAGTAAAAAGCACAAAACCTAGCAAATTTTTTCAGTTGGATCGATCTCGATGAAAATTGTTGCATTCGATTCGTAAAAGTCTCAGGAAATTTTGTGAAGAAAAATGATAATGTGGAAAAGAAATTGCAGTATTGAACAAGGAAAATGAATTTTTCAAAGTGTATTTCGAAGTGATGAAAAATGATAATTTTTAATTCGGAAATAATTGACGGAAATCAAGTTCAATATTACTAATCGGAGGTTTTTGAACACTGAACACGAATATCATGACGGCGATGGTCTCTGAGGCACCTGGTGCACCTGGACTTCGTCTCCAGGAGTTTCTGGAAATTCGATACAAAATCAGAGCAAACTCGATACTTAGGAGGTTTGTGGTCGTTAAACACTGTTATTATGTCGGCGATGATCTTCAAGGCACCTGGTGCTAAGGATGGGCCTTGCCTCCTAAAGTTTTGTGGAAATTCTATGCACAATCAGTCTCCGGTGCACTCCGATGCACTAACTCCAGAAGACGAGTTCCATCATGGGCATGGGGTTCCTCGAATATTATCGCCGACATGATATTAGTGTTCAGCAAACCCAAAACACCCAAGTAACGGATTTACACTGATTTTTTATATTTTAAATTTACACAGAACTCCAGGAGTCGAGGCCGTCATGGGCCGAGGATCTCTTTACTATCGTCGACTTGATATTAGTTTTCGGCGACCCCAAAACCCCCTACTAACGAGTTTGCACTGATTTGTATCGAATTTTTATAAAACTCCAGTAGATGTGGCCAGTCCTGCGCACCAGGTTCATCGCACACCATCGCTGACATAATATTTGTGTTCAGCGGTTCCAAAAACCACTGAGTAACGAGTTTGCACTGATTTTGTATCGAATTTCCACAAAACTCTACGAGACGGAGCCCATCGTGGACATTAGATGCATCGCACACCATCGACGACACATTATGTTCAGCGATCCCGAAAACCCCTGTGTAACGAGTTTGGATTGATTTTGTATGGAATTGCCACAAAACACTAAGAGATGAGGCCCCGTTCTGGGTACCAGGTGCCTCGCACACCATCGCTGACATGATATGTAGTGACAATTGGTATTGAACTTTCAAAAAACTCCAGGATACGAGGCCTAGGTGCACCAGGTGCCTCATAAAACATCGCCGTCATGATATTCGTGTTCTGTGACCCCAAAAACTACCCGAGTAGTAATATTGATCGCATTTTCATCAATTAATACCGAATTACAAATTAATCATTTTTCATCACTTCGAAATGAAATGCACTTTGGAAAATGAATTTTCCTTATTCAATATTGCAATTTTCATTTCCACACATCATTTTTGTTCACAAAATTCACTGATACTCTTACGAATCGAATGTAACACTTTGTAACACATGTAATCTTTGTGTTTTTGAAAATGATAACATTTTTTTTATTCATAATTAACCGATTCACAAAATGACTTTAGTTTATCAACTTAACAGTGCAAATATAGAAATGCTTATAAATTTTCACTGTTATTACTTCGATATCAATTGGTAAACCATCAGTAGCACGTTGAATACAATTGTTGAATATGTGAGCAACACATCCATTACCGATTAAAAGTCTCCCGCAAGAATTACTCAATTTAGTGAATAAATTATTAGTTCACTGTCTTTTAATTTCACCAAAATTAGTGTTTGTGTTATCTGGTGTTAGTCCAACAATCTTGTTAACAATATGATATTTTTGTAAAATATTTAATACATAATCATGTAATTGATCGGATGCCTCACCTGATAAATCCACTAACTGTAATAGTTTTGTTTGAATGTCGTTTTTGCTTTCAAAGTATCTTACTAGTAAAGGTACTAGTTTTGTATCCTTGTGATTTGAATAATAAAGATGCTAAGAAAATTTGCTTTCTGCATATCAACTTCCGGCGGTAACTGCGATTCTCTGGCAAAATATTTTTCACGATGGCTTAACTTTTAGTTCGAGCAGAAAAAAATTTAGACTCAAATAAATTGGAAATCAATTTGGAAGTACAATCTAATGATCTAAAACTGTGCATATGCCTAATGGTGTGGTATGCAAATGTCCCTTCTTTGACTGCAATTATTAAGTTCTCGGAGCTGACACTTGCGGATTTAAAAAGTGAATGTAATTTATTGCTTCTAGTCACTGCATTAGCTGCCAATGTGTGTTTCTTATTTCCCAAATGAGCTTTAATATTACTTCGTCTACTGTTGGAAATATCAACGTCACTTTTACATAGTTCTGCATTAAAATATCATTTTCGTCGAGGCGGAGACATAATTCTATGTAAATTTTAAAACGTTTTGCAAACAAACACTAATAACAGTACAGTAATACCATTGTTTAAATAGGACTAGTTAGCCAACGCAATGTATAAATTTGTTTGATTCTAATTGAGACAGTCACTAGATGTCACCACTCTTTCTGTCTCAATAGATTTTAATATACCATTGTTTGTTTAATATACATTATACTAGATGGTGCTATGTGAAAAAGTTAAGGACTAAACTAAACGTCCATTTTTGATCCACTGAATTAAATTCACCAGCGTTGCAATATTTCAGTGACATAGTAGCAATAGGTTTACTTACAAATGTTACAAAAAACAGACCTTGAATCACTTAAGATATTCATTTAAAATAGAGTTATTACTATCAACTAGTAAATATCGTGTCAACTAAAATTGTACATAAACGTACTGTGGCTTCTAAATCTTCCTATATCTAAATAAGTTTAAAGAATATATATTTTATTTTATTTGGAAGTGTATTACAAAAATTTGGTCCGAGGTAAGTAAAACATTTTAATTATATGTGTTTAAAACATAAAAAAACATTGTATGAGAAAACAAATTAGGTATTTAGAAATAAATTTTACCGGATACTACATACATTCGATAATATTTGAAAAAAGTGATTTTAAATTAAAATAATGTTACTTCCATAATAAATAAATGGTTTTTTACAGATGGCCGGAAATATTTGTTGTTATTACAAATGTGGTTTATCACCATACAATATTCATGGATTAAGAATGTTCAGATTTCCGACAAATATCCTTCTTCTTGTCAAAGATGGATATTACACTCTGGTAAGTAAATAGAAACTTTTTTTATATTCTTTTATTTTACACCGTTTCCGTTACGTAATTAACTTGAAAAAATGTTTAATTTTTTTTTTCATTCATCATTTTTTATTATCGCCAGGGTGCACGCGTCATATTCGAGATGCATTAATTTGAATTTTACGTTTTCGTTGGTATTATAATTATGATATAATAAACTTCGGAAAAACAAATTAGTGAATAAATATCAAGTTAATAATTATAAACAAAGTATTAGATATTTAAATATGTATTTCTTTAGCTATTTTTAGTTATTGTATTGAAAAGTAGAAATAAGTTCATCTTTATCGGAGAACTAATTTATACAAAGGTCCATCTGGGAAAAAATTATTGGTTTCACGTTAAAATTTTATACAGATATTTGAAGGTTCTAAAATATATATGAGGGTTAGTTAATAATAAATCTGTGAAGACATACAGGTGATTTTGGCTATAAATGTTTTTTATCCAGTTAGAGAAAAATAGTTAAAATAAAAATTGTAGATTCAAAAAGTTCTTCCATTTGTGAGTTTCTAAATTAAAATATATAAAGAATTCACCAAAATAGTTGCAAAAAACCCTTGATTTTGCAGAAATTTATAAATTTTAATAACTTTGTTTTTGCATAATGGTATGTAATGTAACTAATAAAAATAGTAAGGATTTGTTTATCGTAGAAAGCGATTATGTAAACAACTTTTTGTTGACCTATCCCAGTTTAAAAAAAAATTATGTTTTACGTGCCACAGAAGCCAAGATATTGCAAATTCTGCAATCGCGCTTCATTTTGAAACAGTTCAAATCTAAAAAAAAACCGAGCTCAAATGGTTCTCCATTCTACTTTTCCGAAGCGGAATTTTACGAATACCATCATTTTAACGGGTTATAAATTTTTACTTCTTTACCGCATATACCATTATGTAAGTTGGAACGCACAATTCAGATCTTCATTTAGGGTCCCTTCAATTTTCAGCTCTTACTGTTAATAGACAATGGAAGTATGATTTTAAGAATAAAATTCTTTGGTTTTAAATATAAAATGCTCTCTTGCCTAGTAATGGTCATAGAAGATTCTGTTTTTTTTAGAAAGTGTGTTTTTCACCAGTTTTTCATAAGCCTCTAAATAAGTTTGAGGCATAAACGATATCAACGTGATTATAAATGTTTATAAACAGATTAAATAACCTATAAACTATTTGCTCTGATTGATATTTAGCGCACTTTAATAACTTATTAATTTCCATAATTTCAAGGAGCTATGTTACATGTCCTTGCCCAAAAAAGAGTTATTATAATTTATAAATAACTGCAAAAATAAGGTTTTTTTTTGCAACTATTTCGGTTAATAGTTTCATGTATTTTAATTTGGATACTCTCAAAAATTACATAACTTTTTATGATCTACAACTCTAAAAAAGCTGAAAAAATCTTAAACAGGTATTTAAAGTCTCTAAAAGGTATATGAGGGGTAGCTGATGACAATTATGTGAAGACTTCAGCTAATTTTGCTTTGCTTTTTTATTAAACAATCGTAAAAAGTGAAAAAAGTTTACGCGCATAAAACGTTTCTTATTCATGTTAGAGATATATGGTTAAAATAAAAGTTATAGATCATAAAATGTTCTCTAATATTGATATTTTTATAATTAAAATACATAAAGAATTGACCGAGATAATTTAAAAACCCTTATTTTTAAAGTAAAATTTATAAATGTTAATATAAATATAAATAATATAAATATAAATAACTTTCTTTTCTGCATAACGATATGTAATAACTATTTAAAATTATGGCAGTTAATGAGTTTTTAAAGTGTGCTAAATATCATACAGAACGACCATACAGTTTATGAGTTATTTAATTTGTTTATCCAGGAGACCGATTATTTAAACAACTGTACTTGTCCAAATAGTCACTCTAGGGTTATTTTGTAAATAGATATCGATTTTTATGGCTTCGTTTTAAATTATTAAAAAAAAACATCAAGATTATATTAAATTTTAAAACATTTAAAAAAAACCAAAACCTTCTATGGCCCAGAGGAAATCAAATAGCATTTTTTTTCTTATTTAAGAAATTGCCAATATTTTCATTGTTTATTAACATTAAGAGCTGAAAATTGAACACATTGTAAAATAATATCTAAATTTTATAATTCGATTTATAAATGGCATACACAGTGAAGAAGTAAATTAGTTTTGAAACATTAAAATAATGGTACTCGCAAAATATCGCCACAGAAAAATGCAAGGGAGATCTGTCCGCTGCAATTTCTCAGCTTGTTTCTTGTTATTGGTTATGGAAATTTCTGTTTTTTTTTAATTGTGCTTTTACACCAGCTTTTCATTAAGCCTACGTACAGCCGTATGACATGAAAAATATCAAAAGTAGTATAAATGTTTAGAAGCTAAAAAGCACTTTTTCAAACTGTTTTTTTTTTTAATAAAATGTTGAAGTTTATAAATAAAGCTTCAAATAATCGATTCAAAAAACGTCAAATAACTGTCAAAGGTTAAACACCCTTTTTAAAGTTCCTCGCGGATTTTAAAGATTTAAACAGTGTTAAACAGATAAAGTAATTCATCGACGAGTTAACAATACGAAGCGAAGTTCTTTAATCACAATGTGATAGGAAAACGAGTATCAAATTTGGTTTTATATTTCAATAGTCGAATTTAATTGCGGCTATATTGGTGTAATTAAAGAAAACCAGTGAAAATCCCAAGAAATAGGTGAGATCCTTTTTTTCTTTCTTTCCAGTTTGGAAGAGGGTCCATTAGGTACTCACATTTAGGTATTGTGTTACGGTCTGGGTAACCAGGACTACACATCATGAACAGCAATTAAATATTTACATTTACACAAAACAACTTCAATTCCAACCCAAAATCATATGTCGTTGACGCAGTCTCTAGACCTCCTTCCCGTTCGTTTTCTAAAAGGGAACAAGTTATTGTCATCCACTCCATTTTGAATACTGTTTTATTTAAATATATTAAAGAAATTGGTGAAATAGTTTATCCAAAAAATATTACTTTTACATCTCGCATTTCGAATAATCGAATCTGCATTTTCCTCACTTCTACCGACATCGTTGATCAACTAATACACCGAACGTCATAATTAATTCCACCGTCATCTTTATCTGCAGGCTTCTTTCTGCGACCAAAAGAATCCTTATTTCAAATGTATCTCCTTTCATCCCGCATTCCTAATCGAGCAGTCCCTAAAAAATACGGAACATCAGATGATCAATAGGCATATATCATGAGTTTTCCTAGGGTAACATTTGAAATAGCTGACAAGGTGAACTTCGAAGTGCAATCTTCTCTGTTAATTAACCATGAAAATACATCCTTTAAAATATTTTTATTCTCTGACAGACTATAGTGTTTTCTTTGTAAGCTTACGGGTCGTACCGTGGAGTCTGATTGCAAAGTCTCCAGTTGACCAGATCAGACACTCATTGCAGCTAATGCTCCTCCCTCTTCTTCATTTTCAGCTGACTCTAAGGAGTCCTTAATCCTGAATCCTTAACTTCATCAAAAGAATTTCTATCTTCGGAAATTGAGTCCATCTCCGTTAACTGCATACCCATCCTGGCTGCCATTATGGATTTATCCATCTCTCGTCGTACTAATTCAAAGCCCATGTTGGCAGTAGGACAAAAAAGGGGACACTTCAATGACAGTTCTCATGATACTCCTACCATTTATCTTCATCCGGTATTCTTGCTCTATTAAGTTCTTTTCCTCCTTCGACATTTTCAATGCCACCGAAACCAGCCAAAAAATGTCCAAATCTAATCTTTGATTGGATTACTCGATGAAACCTTATTATATTTCCGCTATAGAAATGATTTACAAAGATAATCCGACTAATTTTACACTCAATTCCACGCAACTTATTACATTTCTTGAGAACTCTTTTGTATGTATCACCCCACTACAAGAAGCTTAAAAATCCTCCAACATAGATGGTATTCAAAAGGACTTATTGCAGCTCTACATAGGTACAAGGAAAAGATCACTAAAAAACCGTATCACTAGAATCTTAAAAAAGTTAAAAGAACAGCCCATCTCCGACTTACAAGAGTATATATAAGTGCATCCTCTGATAAATCTTCTGATGTCAAATCTAATCACAGCATACATGATGAATAGAATTTCTCTCTTTCTCTCGCATTTATTCATTTTTTCTGCTCTCTGTATATTTTTACTTCATCTTTTGCCAAATTTAGACACGATATTTAATTAAGTAAGAAAACTTTATGTACATCAAATACTAGCCCAAGTCCAGTTTGGAAAAAAAATTGTTAACAAAAAATAACCTTAAAATATCCAATCTCTTTTTTAATCGAAAGGTTATCCTTGACAATTAAGAGACAGCCAAGATTCTGGCAGAAAATTTAAAATAAAAGTTTTGCAACAAATCTGGACCTAACTATATATACTCTTTTCTTCCTTCGCCCTTTCATTATTCATCCTCAGTTTCACAACAAGATACCAATCATCCGAACTCTCTTATAAACTATTTCGAACTAAAAGCTGCACTCAAATCCTATGAAAACACAAAAATTAGGGTTTTCTAGAATTATCTTGAAAAATTTCTCGAAAATTCCTTAGGCACCAACGAACCTCTAAATGAAGCCAGTAAATTTACCACTGACATACCGCTGACAATCGTTAATGAAAGATCTTGCCCTAATCTACACTAAGATAAAAGAAAAATCATTACAAAAAAAATTTTTGTTAAAATCCTTTATAAAAGGTACATAAATTAAAAAACCCAAACGGGCTATGTCATGAAGACAAATTGTTTTCGGAATCCATATTCCATCATCAGTGTCTAGGTGTACATTTTTTGAGCCACTAAATATCTGGGTAAAAACCCGATAAAAGTTATATGTTACAATTTAGTTTACATTATTTGGTTTTATATATTAGGATGTTAAAGTTACCAGTGGATATGATAACTCCACTCTCATTTATAAAAAAAACTGTTTCACAAATCCAAGGCAATAAAACTAACCTTCATCCTATGAATTTAGTCATCCTTCATTCCTATATCCTAACTGTTTCTCCTATCATCTTCTTCAACAACACAGTTATCTCTGACAGTCAATTCATTTCTGACACACTCGCTAATGGGGTTGAAGACAGATTCAATAAAAGTAATATAGCTTTTACTCCCAGTTCTTTACGCGCTCAATCTTTCTCCACCATCTCGTCAACTCCACACGATGTCAAGTTTATGAACGGCTTGTTTACCCTAAATAAACTAAAATTTACCTTGTTTTCATTTACAAAATCTGCTGATGATCCCGATGATATCCCTTATATATTTTTAAAAAATCTCTCTCCAAACTTCTCGAAATTTATAACCTTATCTAGAACACACAAAAATTCCCAGATGTTTGGCGCAATTCTATAATCATTCCAATTAAAAAACCTGACCAGCCCTCTATAACTCCAATATCTTTCGTCTGATTTCTCTTACTTGTATTACCTGCAAACTTCTTGAAACAATGATCAATGAAATACTCACGTGGTTCGTTAAACAGTATAATATTATTCCCGACGCTCAATCCGGCTTCCGACGTAATCGGTCTACTATTGATAACTTTTTTATTTTTCAAACACACATTTCTTAAGCAATCTATAGTCAACAAGATGTCGTAGCAACTATATTTAACGTTGAAGGGGCATTTTATTCAATCTCCAGAAAAGCAATCATTGACAAAAACTCCCACTATAATTTAAATGGTAATATTTTCTCATTTGTAAAAAAATATCTAATTGAAAGAATCTTTAAAGTCCTTGCCAAGGGTAAACTTTTTCGATCTCTTCCTCAAAATAAAGGTGTCCCTTTAGAATCTGCATTAAGTTTAACTTTATTCATTCTTGCCATCAACGAAATTTGCCTCCCATCAAATATGTTCAATACGCTGATGACCTAATCATTTACTGCCATCTTAAATATGTCCCATCCTCATATAAACTTATACAAAGTGTAGTAAATCTACTTCAAGATAGATTTAACAAACTAGGATTATCACTCTCTGAGAGCAAAACCAAATTAATAAAATTTTCCATAGGGATTTTCACTCCCTTACCCCAAATTTTATTTAACAATTCTCTACTTTCTGGTGTTAATTATTGTAAAATTCTCGGTTTTATGTTTAACTCAAGATTAAATTGAAAAAATCGAATCTCTGAACTTAAAATCAATTGTTTTAAAAGGTTGAACATTTTTAAACCCTCAGTCATCTTCAATGGGGTGCCAATAAAACTACTTCTAGGTCTGAGCGCTTTTCGCTTTAGTCCTATTGAGAGTGTATACCGTGAATCTAATGAACTTTCTCCTACCCTAAGACGATAATCACTTCTACTTTCGTATGCTGCATCAACATCTGCAAATCCATGTAATCTTGTTCATTCCCTAATTGCCACAATGCCGTCTTCTTCCACTAACAATAACCAACACCTTATCATAAAACCTATACCTTAATTAATTTGTCCACTACTTAAAAATATTGACCTTTTTCTGACTAGTTTATTTCCTCTACCTTTACTTCCCCTCTGGGCTAAAGATATCCCTTCAATATATACCTCACTCACTATTTTTAACAAACTTGAATCTTCTAACCTTCTTATAAAGAAAGCATTTTTAGAATTTAATTCTCTATACAGATGCTTCTAAAACTACCACTGGTATTGGTTGTGCAGTAACCACTAAACATGAACTTGTAAGATCATCTCGGTTACCCTTAATATGCAACGTTTGCACAGGTGAACTATATAGTATTGTGTTGGCTTTTAAATGCATCTCACATCAAAACAGACATATTGCCATTTGTTCAGATTATCTTTCATATATCCATTTAGTCAATACAATTTTCACTGAGCACCTATTAGTTCAAAACATTCATGACATATACCAAAATCTCTCTGCTTACGATGTAACAGTCTCTCTCATATGGCTGCCTTCTCACACCGGAATTACTGGTAATAAAACAGCAGATCATTTTGCCAAAGAAGTTACCAACCATGGGGTGACTGAAGTCACTCCAATTCAACTAGCTAACGAATCTCGAAATTCGTTTTTAAAAAGTCGGTAGAGGATACTTGACAAAACTTAGAGCAAAAGAGCAAAACAACTTTTCATAAACTTCAATCTTTTATTGGTCATCTCTCCCTAGACTTCATAACTAGAAGAGAAGCATCGACTATTACAACTACGAATCAACCATACCAAACTTACCAACTGCAAACAATTCACCAACCTGTATAAAGCACTGGATTTGAAACCTACTCTAAGGAACTAGAGAATTGTCTACCTCTTCCTCAACTGTAAATTGTATATGTTGATTATGATACTTGAAAATGTTGACTAGTTCAATAATTTTGTGTTTAGGAAGTACCAAAACTAAATCATCTACATATCTTTAAAAAAAGGAATGAAAAAAGTGCAATTGTTGATACAATCACTGATAACATCATCCTTGATATAGCTACTTAGAATGGGTGAAAGACTAGATCCCATACCCATACCCATACTACCAAAAAAATTAAAAATATGTTGGCATAACTGCCAAGTTATTTATATTTTGAATGCAGAACTTAAATTGTTTTTTTACTTTATTGTGCAGAAAATTGCCTTTTTTTTCAGTTGTGTTAATAATAATATTGTTGTAGGTAATGCTGCATTGGAAAGTCTGGAGCTACCCGATTTAAAAAAAAATTTCTATGCAGTAAGCATTTTGACCAAAACTATCTAAATGCAAACCAAAAAAATATAGTGAGGTAGAAGAGGAAGGTTTGTTAACGACACCACGCGTTTTTCATACGTTTTCGATAGCAAAACAACCATCCACGGTGCCAATAGTGTTTCGCACTACATACATTGCTTATTTTAGTTCATGAAAATAATGTTACAATCAATTTTTATCACTAATTGTATCTCTATCACTTTGTAATTTAAAATGATTTCATTAATAAACAGCTCATTCATTTAAACTTCTCATTCATGTAAACAGAAATACAAAACTGGTGTTTATATTATAAAATACATAAATAAATAAAATAAAGGATACTATTTATTAAAGTGTTGTTAATTATTATTCCTTTTATCCCAACACATAGATTAATTTGTCCCTAAATATGTGTTGCCTCTTGTTGTGGCATATCGATGTGTTTATTTGTTTCAAAACCATTATCAAAAAACCATACCCATAAATTTACTATATTTTCAAACGTCATTTTAAAGATTAAAATATTGAAAATTTAATTTTCTCAAAACATACATAAAACCATTGTTTAAAAAGATTTTCTTTTTTAAACAATGATAAAACTTAAATCTTGACTAAAAAATAAACCTCCGCATGAGTGTTCTAAGACGATAGCAATCGAGTGTATTTCAATTAAATATTTAATCCTTGTCTAGCAAATCATATAACCAAAATAAATATCTGATAAACTAATAAAAATTAAAAAAAAAGTCAGCATTTACCTACTTTATTTAAATAGATTACTAACCAATTTAGATTTAGCAAGTCTCAAAGTATAAAAACAATTTGAAATATTCTCTCGAAATAGTCAAGTTATCTTTCACTAGACGCATACAACGATAATAACAATAAGCATTTTATTAAAGTCTTATATTTTCTTCACAATCTGGCATCCGTGTACAGGTTTGCCTTAGTCATGAGACAGGTAAAAATATACTCGAATAGAATCCTGCCGAGAATTAAGTTTCTATTAATAGTTTTTTAAATTTATGACTAGAGGCCGCCATATGACGGCAGAGTAAAAGTCAAACGTTTGGTCCATAAGGATTGTCTAACTAGTCCTATTTAAACAATGGTAATACAATAAATAACACTTCAACAGTTCATCACGGTGACGATGAATGACAAAACCATACTAAAAATTTTACCATACTACATTTTATTCGATATTCGGCAACAGTCGAAGCCGAAGGTCATTATCTGAATGCTTGTTCAGATGCAACGTTGCACAGCGGGCCAAAATTTAAGTAAAAATGCCAAAGAGAATTAACTGAGGATAATAGATAAAAATATTCCTTCTTTTAGAAAAAATAAGTACATTCGCGTGTTCTTAAAAAGGGTTTAAAGTACATTAGGACAATATTTAAAAATAAGTACTGTCCTACTTAAATAAGTACATATGGTCACCGTAAGTATACATGAAATGTACAAAAAAATGAATGTAAGCCAATGTTTGCAATATTCTTTGTCATGTAAATAAAATTTGATAAACAACTTGAAATTAAGAAAATTTATAGATGGTATCAGAATACACAGATCCAGATGGGGAGCGGCTCGCTGATGAAATGGGCTCCGGAAATGTGGCCAAAATCTCTTGGTCACATATATATATAAATAATATTTTGCAGTGGCTTGTTCTTGTCTATATTCAGGCGGCTGTCCTTTCGAAGAGCATACCTGCTGGTGGTTTAAATCGTTATTGTGATTCTGTTGATTTTGAATTGGTGGGTTTGGCGATTTGGGGTTTGGGGTTATTGTGGTTGGAAGCTGTTAATTGCGCTGAATTGATTGGAATAAGACATTTGTGATGTGGACAATAATTGATGCTGCGGGAAAGAATAGCTCTTAGAATAGTAGTAAGGTGTTTGCGGTGGAAGGAGTTGAGGTTAAGCAGTGTTTTTACGTTTGTTCTATATTTTAGAAATTACTCTCAAAACACCCACTTGGAATTTAAGATTCACTGTCGTCGAAATTGTTCAAATATGGCAAAAGTCTTTGAAGTCCTTGAATGAAAGAAATATGGGGACTAAGTGGTGGTTCTTCTAATGCTTTTATCATTTTTAGCTCAACCTCATCAGGCTGGCGACGTCTTCTGTGTTCTCGCGGTTTGGTGGTCTCCTTGGGGACAATGGGGCTTCGGGTAGAGTATCAACATATTCTTCTTTATTGTTGTCTGTTCTACCATCTAAACTAATTACTATTTAAATGAGAATAAGCCACAATTAAAGATTAAAGTAAGTTTATTGACGTTTCAATTTCCACTTCGGAAATCGTTCTCAAAATACCTTCTAAACTTTCTGCAACTTCCCTCGTCTAGAGCACTTTATTTAAAAATTGCATTTGGCCAGCGTAGACGTACTTTTTAATGTTACATGCACCAGCTCCACTTTTCTTACACTCTTTTAGCTTTCTCTTCGACTTCGAGAACGCATCTCAAATATTGCTCTATTTCTTTGTTACTTCTTTTCCTGAAACAATTATAATTAAATAGATTACGATACTGATACTAAGCCAATTTTTTTCCAGATATCTTGCTGGTGGGTGCACCTTGATCAACCTACATTACTCCTTCAGAGTTGGAATTTATACTACAAGGATACGAGACATTGGTGATGGCACAAAAAACACAAAGGTCCTAAGGAAGATATTTGGACCTATTAACAAAAACTGAGTAAGGAGATCGAGGTACAACCATGAACTCTAACAACTGTTCAAAAAAGCATCGATCTCAGAATTCGTTAAACAGATTCTTCAATGTGCTCGCCATATAGTGAGAACAGAGACTAAAAGATTCCCGAAAAGATGCATAGATAGTAAAATGCAAGGCACAAGACCAAAAGGAAGGCCACGAAAAAGGTGGGAGGATGAAGTGGCAGCGGACGTGAGAGGAAATGTAAATAATAATAATAATAAAATGTGCAAGAATGATGACCTAAATCAATTTCCTTACTTTTCTTTTAGAATTTAATTAATCTTGTTTTGCTTATGTTGTCAATTACGTGTCATCGTATCATCATCATGTTCTGCTTTCCACTTTTCATTTACCTAACTCAAAAGGCTCCTTTCTCTTGAGTTAACTAATTAAATCTATGTTGTCAAGGAACTGAATGACGTCAACATTGTCGTATTACAAAAATCGTTGTTCGTGATTCTTGGAAAATTGTTCAATGCTATTAGTAACCATTTTCAAATCCCTATGTCACTTTTCGGAAGTACTGCTTCTTAGAAAAACATTACGTTCACAAGTCCGATAGAAGATAAACAAGTTCGCACAGACAAGAAAGACCCATTTTTATAAGAGATTTAACACATCTGAACGTTCCATAGAATTACTCCGTACCTTTTAGTTTTTGTACATTTCTGCATTGTGAAAATATAATTAATAAATAAAGGAATATAATTTTCAAATTTCGGTCTAAGTTTGTCTAGAACGGCTAAACATTGAACCCTTTTAAAGTGACAATAGTCTTGTCGGCGTTGGAGCATTTACTACTTACATGCAACAGCGTATGCCTAATTGAAAAATTTACGCACTGTATAATAAAATAATAAAAATGGGTTTGATAAGCTACACTAAGTTAAAAATGGTTAAGAAATCAACTACTGTTTTTTAACAGGTGTTAACTAACTCTTATAAATCTAAGTGAGGTACAATTGTTTGGTTAACCCCCAAACCCCCCCCCCCTGCGTGCGCCACTGTTTAAAAATAGTTCAAAAAATTATGTAGCAGGTTCTGGTTCTGCAATAACTGGATAGTTTAATAGAATATTTTGATAAAAAAATATCTAAAAAATAATTCTTAGCAGCGTCAGCTAGATCGTAGTATTACTAAGTAAAATAGTATAGATCAAGCCTTACCAGTAAGTCAAATATACATATAAAGAATGATGTGTACATGAATGGCTAGATTAAACAAAAAAAGACATTATTAGAAATGGCATAAGAGTGATAACAGGGATAAATCACCAATGATAAATAGCCTGGCTAAAGGAATAGCCTGGTATGTCATTGATGGTCTTAATATTGTTAATTTTAACGAAAGACGAGATAAAAACAGTGTAGGATTAAATGTTAAACAACAAAAATAAAATAAATTATAGAATTCCGAATTTTTAACTTACCACTCATTGTAGAATATACTATGAGGAAGTCAGCTTCAACTGGAATTTTATAAGAAGTCTGCTCTCCATCAGTTTCAGTTTTTTTCAATGTGATCCCACCATCGAATTGATCACCTCGACAGGCTTGCAAGAAGAATATTTTGGGTTTTCCTACAAAATTAATCAACGATCTTTATTTTTCACAACATGTATATACAGCTAATACGAGTTTTTTGATTGAAGCCGTCTATTGTAAACCGGTCATACTGCAGCCAATTGAATACTTTCCATTTAATCAAGTTACTCATTCCAGAATTCTAGAACCCTGTATCAGCTGAGTCCAAAGCACCTAATTTCCCTTATAACTGAGTTATACAAGTATACTTTCACCTTGTGGTTGACATATTTTCAAAATAAATTCCAGCCTGAACAAGGTGTACTGTGGTACGATCGATGAAGAACACGGGAATCCCAGAGAAAAAACCACAAATAACAAATATTTGACAACCTTACAACCAATATTTATTTCCAATTGTATGCGTAGGATATTTAGCTGTAAGTAAAACAAATAGTTTGAAAGTTGGTAAAGATTGAATACCATAAAATTGGTTACGCTCTGTTTTTAAAACTGTTTATAATGGGTTCTTTACCTATACTAAAGAGAAAAATTCAAAAATGGTTCTTACCTGCAAGACTGGGACATTTGTCTGCAGTAAAAGGTGTCCATAGTTTTTCAGGCCTATACGGTACATCTTTTGCATATACTATTCCCATTTTACCATGGGAAAGAACAGAAATTAACAGACAATCATATTTATTATGATCGATTTTGGCAGCTGAAAAAAAATATAGCTTTTTGTAAATATTATTTGAAAAGTCAAGTCAGTATATATTATCTCCTTTTAGAAGAAGAACCAGCTGCCGAAAATTGGTCTGAGGGGTACATTTTCTTTGTGAATTTTGCAACAGACTACCATCGAGTTAGGTACACCCCAATAATATCTGCCTGAAAGCTTCGCGCAAGCGCAGTTTGGCATTTGGTGTCGTGTAGTAAAAATTATGCCCAACAGTAGACCACATAATAATAACATAACCTGTCTTTTTGCTTCAAAGTTTATTTTTTTAACTACTAGAATATGAATATAATATCTATGTTTGTATCTAAAATTATTGTTACGTTAGTTAAAAAAGTCATGTAATGATAAAAGTTGTGTAACAACTAGTTCAGATCACGTTAATCCTGCGACCGATCTGAAAATGGTGTTTGACATTAAAAATGAATTGCAACATTTACATGAATTATTCTTTGTACGAGCCAGAAATCTGACTAAAGCTTTTTTTGAGGGAGCTAGCAAGCACAATGAAAAGAACTAATTATTTTTTAAAGTATCCAGAGAAAAAGCCACCTTTATTGACAATATAGTTAAAATATGATCTGTTGTTTATAGCAAGAAAAATTGTGATTTGCTAATATTCCTGTTTAACACTATGTGGGTATACTGATTTGATGTGCTAAATTAATATTTAAAAAAAAAAAGAGGTTAGTCTTTGTATGTGGGTATATTTTATTTTATAAAAACCCTTAAAAGGGCAACATTAAAAGCACGAACGTTTTCGGAACAACTGTTCCATCATCAGGTTAAAATACAGGTTACCATGCCTGAGCCACCAAAATATTTGGGTAAAAACCCTTTAAAATGAAATGTGTTACCAAAGATTGTACATGATGTTGATAATATTATATGATGTTTAATATTTTAATTAGATTTTACTTCAGGTAACATACACCCATGCTTAAGTGAGTTCCAGTGTCCGGAGAGTAAACCTCTTCAAACGGACTTCAGCTGGCATTTTTTTAATATTTAAAAAGTAGGTACCAATGGGTTTGATTCTAGCCCTTTAAGTAAATTTGCCAGTTTATTTTGTATCAACACTTAAAAAATATGTAAAATACATAATGTATATTAAATTTATTTGACTTATTTTTGTTTTGATTTCTAGTGTAGGATAAACTACACAATGTGATTGTTAATAGGTAAAAACTTTTTAAAGTACCTAATATCTATTAAATTGTTTTACCTAATCTATTTTAAGTGTTATGGGGATTGCCTAATGCTTACAAACAGCACCTAGGTTAGATTTTAATTGTAGCTTCATCATTGTGTATAATGTTTATTACTAAGTGTCGTTCACATGTACACGTATTTTCCAAAAAAATATCAGTTGAATAATCAAATACTTATTGCGAATTGTATATACCCTATAAAATGCATATAACTGCGTTTTTTTAATGAGATTTTATTCCCATTACAATGACATATAACTGATATTTACGCACGTTTACGCATTTACATACGCAATTCACCTTCTAGATCATAATCGTTCTTTTAATGACGAATTTCAAATTCTTCACATCCAAAATAAAGGCCTTAAGCTAACTTTATTAGAAACTATGGAAATTAACAAATTAATTAAAAAACATAGACATAATTCTGAATGACCAACTTGAGACAAACAGTTCTCCCTTCCTCAACCTAAAGACTATAAAGTGTAAACACATACCAAAAATAGATCACTTGAGAAAGGCACTCTGCCGAAACAGCTGTAGTGATAAAAAATTGTACTAAATTTTTTAGAAGTTTTGAAAACAAAGTTTTCGGTGTTTTATTGTTATATAAAATGAATTTCCATCAAGTAACGATCAAACCCATCACTCTGATATTCCTACACGTTTTTGTATGAAATAGTCATTATTAGATATTCCCAAAGACCTACACCAAAAATAAATCGTGTTAACAGTAAATAATAACCAATTTCAAAACAAACAAAACCAGAATCGCCGCTAAAAACAATGTTAGAAGTTTAAATTTGATATTTGACACAAAACATTAGCATAGGAAATCTGGAGCTTAAAGTGCGCTTGCGCGAAGCTTTCCGGGCAATATACAGGCGCGTACCTAGATCCTTGTCCAAAGCACGGCCGACCATTTCAGTCGCTGTCGTAAGTCGTTTGAGGTGTAGTCAGTGAATAAGCTAAATCTTTATTTTTTGTTGCCGGAATTTAATATTATACTGATAAGTACTTTAACCATTATATTATTTTAAAGAAGACATTACAAGCTACTGATTCATGGTCTAACATTTGGCTTTAGTTTATTTTTAAAATAAGAAATTTGATATTTAAATTTTAGTTAAGCGTTGCTTAATCCGGGCCCCCCAAAATTTCCTAATGTGGTCCCCTTTTTTGGCTTGTAAAATTGAATTTGATAGATAATATTGTTGTAGATATCATGCCGAAAACAAAGACATTGAGATCATGGTCCCCTTCGGACATGTCAAGGGCGATTGACGCTCTCCGAAAAAAGACAATAGACTTAAAAAAAAAGCCAGTAAGATGTATAATGTGCCAAGATCAACTCTGCAACGATTGGCCAAAGAAAAATATGGAAATCCCTTAGACGCATCTCTTACAAAAGTTGGTAGGCCACCGGCTTTTTGCAAACAACTTAAGAATGAACTAGTTAATTATTGTTTAGCCTCATACTTTGGCCTTACACGAACAGATTTACGAAGAATGGCTGTACAATTAGCTGAAAGGAATCACGTTCAGCACCGTTTCAAACATGAAATGGCTGGGCAAAAATGGGCAAGTCTTTTTTTAAAACGCCCCAATAAGAAGTTAACAGAACGAAAACAAACTGGCACGTCCTTTGCAAGAGCTTTATTATTCAGTAAAGAAAATACCGATAGATTTTTTAATCTTCTAGCAGAGGTTTATGACAAAGAAATTTTACCCCTGATAGAATTTTCAATGTAGATGAAAGTGGTATGTATATATATCGTACAGTCAAAAGTGGCTAAAATAATCGGTTTGCGTGGAAAAAGGCAAGTTGCTGCACTGACATCTGCTGAGCGTGGATCTCTCATTACAATTGTTGCTAGTATGAATGCAACTGAAATCTTCGTTCCCCCTTTAGTCATTTTTCCACGCAAGAAATTGAGCGATCAACTGAAAAAGGGGCTCCACCGGGAACCATATTTGCGGCACATCCCTCAGGATGGATACAAGCAAATCTGTTTACATTGTGGTTCCAACACTTTATAGCATTTGTAAATCCTTCGAAAGAGAATCCTGTCCTTCTCATCTTAGACGGACATTTCTGTCACACCCAAAATATTGACTTAATCGATTTGGTCAGACAAAATTATGTTTCAATTGTATTACTCCCATCTCATTCATCACACAAAATACAACCACTTGACAGGACATTCATGGGACCTCTAAAAGCCATGTACAGCGAAGAAATTCGACAATGGTTACGACATAGTAATCGGCCTGTTAGTGCTTATGATGTAATGTAGATTTTTGGGAGAGGCTACATTAAATGTCAGAAGGCTAAGATAGCTATCAATGGCTTCAGAGTTACTGGAATTTTTCCTATTAACCGAAACATATTCACAGAATCTGAATACATTGTGGAGACACGAATTATGAATGTTCTTGGGAAAAATACTTTTTTAAAAACTGAACTTCACAATTAAAACTTTTATTTCGACTGACAAAGATTTTAG
This sequence comes from Diabrotica undecimpunctata, assembly GCF_040954645.1. Classification (NCBI taxonomy): domain Eukaryota; kingdom Metazoa; phylum Arthropoda; class Insecta; order Coleoptera; family Chrysomelidae; genus Diabrotica; species Diabrotica undecimpunctata. The sequence continues at coordinate 102,684,722 of NC_092811.1, forward strand.
TAACAACAATAATAATTTAAATCAGACTGAAAAATATTGATTTTAACATGGTGTTTTTATAATTTATTAATTGCTGATCTTGCTGTTCAATACGTCGCAATTTAGTCCAGAATGTTCAAGCGGTAGCCCCGTGTTGGAATCCACGTGGTGGAACTTACTGGATGGTAGCGGTCATTGTACTGTAACTACTCCATCCCCTGAAGAAGTTTTGTGAGGGACGAACAGAACTGTTGAGTTGGCCTCTTCTGGAGTTTCGTCGCTAGGTTTTTTTTGTTATTTGTTTTATACCTGTAACATATATAGAGGCAGATTATTGTAATAAAGATATATAAAGGAGTCATCCAAAAATGGTTATGGCTATGGTTCCATAATTTCGGATTAATTGTCTCTAGATGTTCATCTTCCTTAGAGAATTGATGATTCAAATCCTTAATGATTTGAATTTAATCGCTGTTTGAATATCTATGGTCCTTATTTTGGGAATCATTAGCGGTTGCTCTGGGATGGTTGTCCTTGAATTTATGTAACTCTGGATTGGGGTTTTGAATTTGTATCTGGGCGGAAGATTGATGAGATAAGTTTGGACGGATAAGTTAAGATTAATAAGATAGGACAAGAAAATGAAGGATAAATATAATACACGAAAAAGGTAATGGCTAAGTCCATTTTGAACTGCTGTGGTCTTTGCGTCGTACTGGTTTCAATTCTGTCAAATTCTTCTTTTATTGGTAGTAGTTTGAAAAAGTATATGAAATCGTGTGTACTAGTATGAATCTTTGCTTGTCCCAGGTTGAGGGGAATTAATCCTGGGTTGTCTTTCAGGTCCTTGATCTTCTCTTCTTCTCTCATCGTCAGGGTAATCCTGTGCGGACGGTTTAGAATTAGTTTTTGATATAGGTTGATGTTTTATGTTTTTCTTGTGAACTGTAGTTTTTGATGTTTTTACAGTCACTTCGTTATTTCTTTTTATATGTTTTGCGGAATATCGCGGAAGTAATTTATTTCTGGTAACTGTTTTTCGTGTATAGATTTTTGTGCTTGGTTTATACGTAATAGGGTCTTGTCTCGATTTATTTCTATTTTCAATGACTTTATTTTTATTCTCTTGTATTTGTTGGTTTACTTCCTTATATAATTCTTTTGTTATCTCTCTATGATTTTGGATATAATTGTTCAGTATTACTTTCTGTATGTCAACGTCAAAGGGATCTTTTGCGTCGATATGTCCGTTTAATATGTCGATGGGTCTTAACTTTGTTGCTGAATGTATGGAATTATTGTACCCAATTATAGCGTATAGCATTTGTTCTTTAATCGAGAGCTTTGCTTTGGTGTTCCTTAGGATTCGAAGATGTTCGATTAACGTAGAATGAAATCTCTCAATCATCCCGTTGGATTGCGGATTCTCTGGTGTTGTATAGTGGATTGAGATTTTATGAGAGTCTACAAATTCTTGTATTACTCCATTTTTAAATTCCGTACCATTATCGGCTACTATCATTGTTGGGAGTCCATGATGTGTTATAAAAATCAGTAGGGCGTTGAGTACATTGATTGCGTTTCCTCCATTTATTGGGTAGGCTTGCCCATACTTCGAAAATGCGTCTATTATGGTTAGAAACTTCTGTCCATCAGCCTGGAATAAATCAATGTGAACTATTTCCAGTGGTTTAGTGGGAGTTGGTGTAACCATAAATTTTGGTTTGGGAGGAAGTCTGTCGTATTTATTTTCTTGACATATATCGCAAAAGTTTATGATATCTTCTATGTCCTTCTTCATATTAGGCCAGTAATATCGTTTCCTTATTTGACTTTCTGTTTCAGCTATTCCTCTATGGTTCGTTTTTCCTTCGTGATAGTTTTTTATAATCTCTTTTTGTTGTTCTTCTAGGTTAACATCTTCCAATAAAAGATTGCACTTTACTAAGTCATATGCGTTGTGTTTAAAAGTTTTCCTGATAATTTCGCAAATTTCTGCAAAAATTTCTTCTTCTGCTTCAAATAAAATTGCATACTTCTTTTTCGGGTTGAGGTGTTCCTTAAAAATTTTTATGGTATCAGCTTTTAACTGATCTTTCGACAGCTGGATATGATAACGTCTTTTATTCGGAAAGGTTTGTATAATTGCTGGAGGTCGTGGATTGTAGTTGACGATTTTGACTATAATTTGGTTATTGTAGAAGTTAAGTGGTTTTTCCGAAATAGGTATACCAAGAATTGGATTTTCTACTGCTGTATGTATTGTTTCATTTCCGTCTTCGTCCATGTTTTGATCTTCGTTTTCAACAATGTCTTCTGGGATGTTTTCTGCAATTAATTCTGTTGCTTTTTCTTCTACAATCTCGTCGATTATTCGATCTGCATCTGGATTATTAGTCATTGCCCATCCATCGTCTTCCATGTCTACTAAATCATCAAAGACTTCCTTAATTTGTGAATCGATGTCCTTAGTTTCCTTTGTGTGTATTTCGATTCGAGATAGTGCGTCCGCATTTGTATTAGCTTTGCCTTTTTTGTAAATTACTTCGTAGTCAAATTCTTCTAATTTTAATCTCCAACGTACTAGTTTGGAGTTGGGTTCCTTTAGGGAGAATAGATATTGCAAAGGACGGTGGTCTGAAAGTATTTTAAATTTTCTTCCAAATAGGTAAGGTCGAAAATACTTAGTTGCCCACACCATTGCTAACATTTCCTTTTCTATTGTGGAGTACTTGGTTTCGGTTTCATTTAGTGTCCTGGAAGCAAAGGCAATTGGTTTATCACTGCCAACTGGTCCTTGGGAAAGTACTGCACCGATAGCGAAGTTACTGGCATCTGTTGTGAGGTTAAACGGTTTGGAAAAATCTGGATATTGCAATAATGGCTCATTCATTAATAATTTCCTGCACGTTTCAAAGCATTCTACGAATTCGGGTGTATGTTCGATCTTTGCATCCTTTTTTAAGCATCTTGTTAGAGGTTTTGTGATTTTTGCGAAGTCTCGAATAAACTTCCTGTAATATCCCAGTAGTCCAAGAAATGCTCTTATTTCTTTTGCTGTTTTCGGTATTGGGTATTTTTCTATTGCTTCAATTTTCGCTGGATTCGGTTTTATGCCTTCTTGTGTGACTATGTGTCCTAGAAAATTAACTTGTTTTTTTAAGAATTCGCATTTGTCGACTTGGATTTTTAGTCGGGCTTCTCTTAGTCGTTGAAATACTTTTGTGAGATTTACTATGTGTTCCTGTAGTGATGTTGAATATACTATTACGTCGTCCATATAGACGAGGCATATTTCTCCTTGAAGTCCCTTCAATACGTTGTCCATCATACGTTGGAACGTGGACGGAGCGTTCTTAAGTCCAAAAGGCATTCTTAAATATTCATAGTGTCCATTTTCCACATTAAATGCTGTTTTGGGAATGTCTTCTTCAGCCATCTCGATTTGATGAAATCCGCTTGCTAAGTCGAGGGTCGTAAAATATTGACATCTTCCCAATTTGTCCAAAATATTGCTAATGTGAGGGATTCTGTATCGGTCGTCAATTGTTTTCTCGTTGACCTTTCTATAATCTACTACTATCCTCCACTTTATTTTACCGGATGAATCGGGTTTCTTTGCCACGACCCAAATGGGCGAGGACCATGGCGATTGACTTGGTCTAATGATCCCTTGCTCTAACATTGAAGAGATTTGTTTCTTTACTTCTTCCTTGTGTACATACGGATACCGGTATGATTTCGTATATACAGGCTCTTCATCCTTGGTTCTAATGTGGTGTTTAACTTCGTTAGTAAAGCTGAGAGGAGTGTCTGGTTGGTGAAATATATCGGAGAATTTTCGGCATAGGTGGCGAACTTGTTCCTCTTCTTCTTCGTTAAGATGTTCGGTTTTAATTAAGTCGTCGATATCTTGTCTGTAGTCTGGTCCGGAGGTTGTTTCCATGGAATATATATGGAAATCTTGAATGTCTATTTTATTGCTTTCGAGTGGTTCCATAAGAGAAAGATGAATGGGTTCTGACGTGAAGTTGGCAATTTCGGTCCAGGCGAGGTGGTTCTCGGCGTTAGTAAGGGCTTCTCGTACTACGACGCCTTGTACTTTTTGGGTAGGAATAATGATGGTTCCTTTTTCTTCTTTGACAGGAATTTTCACTTGGCTAATAGAATTTGCTTCCAAATGAATGGAATAAAATTGTGTTTTATTTGTTTCGTAATATTTAATGGGGATTGTAGAATCTTTTGTAACTAGAAGCGATTTAGGGAAGTTTAATTGGGCTTCGAAGAGTTTTAGATTGTCGAGGCCAATAAGACCATCGAAAGTTTTGTGAAACTTAAAGAGGTAAAATTTCATTTTGCTGTCAGAATTAAATTCTGAAAATGAAGGAATTTCGGCACAATATTTTTGGGAATAGTTTTGAAAAATTGATGTGACGACAAAGGGTTCATGTTTTATGTAACTTGGAAAATATGAAGAAGCTATTTCTGGATTTAGAAATGACTTTGTGGATCCTGTATCGATTAAAAGTCGTAAAGAAGGCTTAGAGATTTCGATGTAGGGTAGCTCCTTCTTGTCGGGGAATGAATGAAGTTCAATTACGTTCCGATTGCTTCTGATGGGTCCTCTCGAAAATTTACGTTTTCTTCGTACTCGGTTGGTTGATTTTCATATGTATCTTGTAGAAAATTGTCGTAATCAGGTTCGTAGTAATCATTGTAGTTGTCAATCTCTTCTTGCTCATCTCCGTGGCATTGTATATTGTAAAGTTCTTCTACGGTGAATTTTGGCTGCGCCCGGTAATTTGGTGTAAAATTTTGACGGCCTCTGGTTGTGGTTTCTGATATTCCACTCATAGGTGTTGGTCTAGACTGCTTTGACTGTCCGGGTTTGGGTGCCCATACATTTGACTGGTTCTGGGTCCTGAATGCTGGAGGGTTTGAATTTTGTCTAAATTGATCGAAGTTTTGTTGCCGATGTGGTTGCTGAAACTGATTCTGCGGATAGAATTGTCTCATTGGTTGCTGCCATCGTGGAGGTGCAAAATTTGTCTGCTGGTAAAATGGTTTCTGGATTTGTACAGGCATCTGCTGTCTCTGAGGTCGGCGTTCTTGATAATTTTCACTTCTTCCTGATGTTGAAGGTTGATTTATTTGATTTTTTTGAAGATATCGAACATTATTTTCTTCCTGTACGTATTGTATTGCCGTGGCTAAACTTCCTGGTCTCATTGCTCTGATAACAGAGCCCATTGGTTCTCGTAGGCCTGCTAAGAATGTTGTAAGAGCTTGTTGACGGAAAAATTCTTGTTTGCTCCTTTTAATATCGGCATTTATGGTATGTAATTCTAGGTAATTATTGATACAGCTTAAAAGTCCCATGATTTTTTCGTAAAAATGCATAATAGATTCTGTTGAGCCTTGTCTTAAATTTACTAGATCCCTTGTAAGCGAATTTTCGTCTCTCTGGTCTCCAAAATTTTGAATTAATGCGTTTTTTATTTCGTCCCAACTTTCGCATCCATATACAGATATAACTTCCTTGGCTCTACCTGTTAATTTACTGATAATACCATGAAGCAAAAATTTGTTTTGTATATTAGCTGCATTAAGTCTGTCATAATAATGGTTTAGAAGTATTGTAGAAACTTTAATAAATTCATGTAATTCATTTGGATTTCCGTCAAAATTTGGAAGAATGCATAAATTTTTAACGTCAAATTGTGGAACTGCCATATTTCAAAAATTTTCAATATAATATATAGTCAATGGTCAAATAGGTATAGTAATTTTCAATAATCAATATATAAATATATCAATCTTAATCTACTTATTTTCTATCTATTAATCTCTATGTTTATTAATATATAGTATTTATTAAGCTATTCAATTTGTCTAAATCTGACTCTAAAGTCAATCTAAGGACTTTGAGGAGATATTTTTAAATTACTTTAATCTTTGTGTTAATCTATTCAAATCTTTGTTTTATTTATCTTCTAATTTAGCTCTGATTCAATCTAAGGACTCAGAGGAGTCTGATTTATTAAAAATTCTTTCAAAATCTAATCTTCTTAATTCTAAGTAATAATAAAATCGCTTACAGGATAAAGACGATGCCGATGTGCATTCCTTTGCTCCTGAAGGCTTCTTCTAAATTCTAATTCTCTAATTCCCTCGGGTGAACTCTGCAGACGGTTTCCCTGGGGCTGGTTCTTGGAACAGTGGACAAACACTTAAAAGTGACGAGGATCTATAAAGACTCTTCCACTTCCGTACTGACTCTGCGCCAATTATGAATGTTCTTGGGAAAAATACTTTTTTAAAAACTGAACTTCACAATTAAAACTTTTATTTCGACTGACAAAGATTTTAGTAACAACAATAATAATTTAAATCAGACTGAAAAATATTGATTTTAACATGGTGTTTTTATAATTTATTAATTGCTGATCTTGCTGTTCAATACGTCGCAATTTAGTCCAGAATGTTCAAGCGGTAGCCCCGTGTTGGAATCCACGTGGTGGAACTTACTGGATGGTAGCGGTCATTGTACTGTAACTCACGTAAGAATCAACAGCTTGCTCCAAATTCTACAATTTCTCAGGAACTAGACGAGCAGAGAGAATTAAATCCCAGTGAAACTGAATTGAATGGTGTTGAAGTTGACCTGGCTGTACCATCAACATCAAGAGCATCTGATTTAGTTGTTCCGCCAAAGTCATCTGGATCCTGTCAAGCTAACTTGTCATCCTCAGAGAAACAAAATTCTACCCACAGCCAACCTCAGAATGAACATGGAACACAGTAAAATTCTTTCCATACAAGCCCATTTCGCATCAACCTTATACCGAAAATTAAGAACTAGAGGATGTAAAGCAACCAGTTCAGTACTTCTTCATAATTATATTCTTCAGTTCATAACTTCTTCTCCTTACAAATCGCAATTAGAAGAGGCTGCAACAATTAGAGAGGAGAAAGTAGCTAATGCCAGTAAACAACCCACACGTGGTAAAGGTCGTGGTTCAAAATGCCTCCTATTGCAAAGAAAAGAGAAAGCTAAGAAGCTAAGAAAAGTCTTAAGTTCAAGGGAGAATCTAGCTCCGGAGAAGACTCGCACAACACCATATCCTCAGGTTCTTCTGAGTTATAAATTCCACCAGGTGTATCTTCCGTCACAGCTGAAGAGGACGCCGAGTGTTTGTTTTGTTAAATTTGTTTTTTTTTTGTAAAAATGTTAAATTTTCAGATGACTGTAAAGGAGAGCGTTGGGTTATATGCCTTGTGTTCCCTCTGTGCTCACGTTGAGTGTGCAGGCGCAGAAGAAGACAACTATATATGCGATTATTGTCGTACTTGACTGTCAATTATTATATTTTCAATGTAAAATTACAATTTTGTTCATTTAAATTGTTAGTGTTTTATTTTTAAGTTTTTCTTAAAATTTTCTCTAATATTTTTTTAGGGGCCCACATTAGGAAACATTTCTCAAACACACAAAAATGCAATGTTTAAGAAAAAAATTTCATGCTTACAAAACTTAATAAAAAAATATAAATAAAATAGACTCCTATGTAAAACATAGTAAGATATATATTGAAAAATGTTTTATTATCTTTTTTTTTCAAATTTGAATTTTTTAAAATTCAAAAACAAAGTGGGGGCCCGGATTTAGGCAACTTACTCTACTTGTATCAACGAGTGTCATAGGAAAATCGTTAGTTTCTAGTCTATATATGGGTTATCTTAATTTAATTGCAAACATAATAATAACCTTGACTTTTTTGAATGGATGCGGGGGTTTTGGAACCAAGAATGTTTTGGAAATTAAAACTTTTTTGCTGTTGTAAACAAATAATGTAAATAAATCGATTAAAAACTTACTGTCCTCAATGTGTTGTTCAATATCCTCGCTATTTAAATCTTTGAAAACCTGCACATAAAAGCCCAAAGCAATAAGGCACTCCTTAAGGTTTTGGCAGTCTTCTCCAGTACCTTTTCTGGTTGGTAATTTTTCATCGTCGAAGAATTCGTGGTTGAAAATAAGGGCCATGCCTCTTTTAGGATGTTCCATGTTGTAATAAGCAGAATATTTGTGCACTGGCATCCTTGCATATTTTTCACCAGACGTGTTTCTAAAATATATTTTTATAACTACTAAAATAATAAAAAAGATCACAGTAAATGTAAAAACTATAACATGTTTTTGAAATACAAAGTTGACCTATTAAGGACATATCTGGACCTGAGTATTAAAAGGGCTAAATTCCATTTTTGCCTTTATTGAGTTAATATCAGCACAAAAATTATAATATTCAAAACTTTCAATTCAAAAAGGTCAATCTTCTTGTATGAGTGGTTGCAGATTTCTTAATTTAAATTTCGGGTTTACCCCCAAATCAGTTTAAATTAAAATGGCCAAAGTGCACATAGAACTGCTCACTCTACTTAACTGAAGGGCCAATATCCAGTGATCATTGGACTTTGGCCTTTTTATTCTTAAGTCATTGGAGATTGGCCTTTACAAAAACATAACCTTAAAAAAATGTTGTTGTAATGACCGGTGAAGCCCTTCTGTGTTATATTTTAAGTGAGTTTACTGCAAGTAGAGCAAAAAAATGTATTCAAGCCGAACTAAAAGGCTCTTGTCTTTAATTAAAGACTCCAGACAAGTTGGTGATATAAATAGAAATGAAAATGGTAAGTACTAAAATAAAATAGGTATGCAAATTGCGTTATTTTATTAATATAAAAAATGGGTTTAGGTCATTCTACTGAAGAATCCATATCAACTTCTTTTACCCAGAATGGTTGTAGTAATGCTGCTGTTATTGTGGAGGTGATCCTACAAGATGTAGACATGCAATTTCAGGCATCTGACAATATTGCGATGGACTCGACGATGGATCAGTCAAGAAACTCTATAGAAGGTGCAATAGGTAGCCTAGGTACTGATTTCAGTTTTGAAAATCGGGTAGATAATCCTTAAATTATTTAAATTGTTGCAATCTTTAATACCTACTGGTCTAATAATAAAGTAATTAGTTTTATTACCTTGCCTTACCTTATATTTTGTACCTATGTATAACGCTTAGATGGTTATAGTTTTAAAATATCGATTTATTTCTTTTAGAATATTCCGCCGTTAAATTTAATGAGTTTGTTTGAAGAACAACTTAATGAAACGCATGAAAGCAATCAAAAAAATGAAAAAGCAAAAAATCATGAACTTACTTTAAACGTAAGTCCTTCCAACATACTAATTTGTGTTTTTAACATTCTTAAAAGCTTAAAAAACTTTTTTTTCCACTTACACTGATTTCTTAATTTTTTTAGGAATCAGACAGTAGCGAGGACGTTTCTGATGATTAAGATTTTAATTATAGTCCAGATGAAAACGATAGCGAAGAGGATGAGAGCCTATTTTAACAGTTACAGTGGAAAAAAAGAAGTAAACGAGTGAAACGTATTCAAGATTGGAAGCAACTTAAAAGACATGAACAAAAACGTAAAGGCGAGGAATATAAAACTAAAAAGGGGAAGGTAAAGAAAGCTTAAGTATTACAGTCAGCATGTCACTAGGCGAAAGTGTTATGATAAGATTGATAATGATCAAAGACAGGACATATTATTTTTGCGATTTTACCAATTAAGTAGACACGCTCAAGATTAAGTGTAAGCGGAAAGTGTGGAAGAAGAACTCTAATCTATTGAAAGATATTGTTCGCGATCACAGAAGAAGTTTTCCAGCATATACCAGCCACTGTTCCCGTGAAAAATCTTCTAGGCATTATCTTAGCCCCGATTTGAATATTTCAATTTATATATTCGGTTATATTATATTTTACCTCTCAAGCACAACAGTTAGAAAGTTTCTGTCATATTGATCTAAACTCAGTATATTGTAATTCAAATGTGTAGTTTTAAGTGACCATCATGCCTAGACGTAAGTGGGATATTGATTAATTAATTGCAAACGTGCATAAATACTTTACCATGGAACGAGACAATGGTGGACCTTTAAAGTCATTATTATGTATAAATCAACGCGTTTGTGACGCACTCGGGATAAGTGAAAGTAAGCTAAAAACTGTAATGAAGACTGTCAGAGATTCTCAAGAATATCTTACTGTGACTGAGTATCACGAAAACAAGAAAACAACTCGTAAAAATTCTAGGAACATTGACTTACCTGATGGAGAAAATTTTGAAATTGGCAATATTTTGTATCGAATACGTGAAAACAATCAACATGTCAGTTTGGATAGTTTACTGGCTAAAATAAGAGAAAGACAAGTTTCTGAAATTAACAGGACTAGCCTTTGAAAAGTGTTGAGAGATTTAGGATTTAAATTCAAAAAAGAAAATATTAGGTTACTTTTATGCGAAAGGAGTAGTGTGGTTCATAAAAGAATTTCATTTTTGAGAGAATATACTAGACTTAAATCTGAAAATGAAACATTTGTATACTTAGATGAGACATGGATATTTGCAAAGGGTGGAATTAAAAGAATTTGGCAAGACGACAGCATAAAATCAATAAAACACACAGATAGCGAAGGCAAAAGACACACCATTCTTCATGCAGGAGGGAAAGAAGGCTTTATAGAAAACGCAGTTTTGATTTTTTCTTCAAAATCAAAATCTGCTGATTACCATGAAAACATGAATGCAGATGTTTGTTAAATGGTTTGAGGAGAAACTGTTACCTAGTCTGAGTGAACCATCAGTTATAGTTTTAGATAATGCAACTTACCATTCGAAGATTTTAGAGACACAACTAAAACAGTCATGGAACGTACTGAACATAAAAAATCGGTTAGTTAAAAATAATATCAATTTTCCGGAATACGCCTTTAAATCAGAGTTACTGGAAATTTCGAAACGTAATGAAAAACCAACAGTTTATATAGTTGACCAAATTGTACCAAAGTTATGGACATCAAGTACTACGGTTACCGCTATATCACTGACAGTTTAATCACATCGAACACATCTGGGGTATATGTAAAACGTATTATGATAATCACGTTAGACGCAATGGATACAGTGATGATCCAGTTAGGAAAATGTGGCAAGAAGCTCTTAAAACTGCAACTCCAGAAATATGGGCCAAAACTGTAAATAAATGTGAAAAATTAATAGAAGAGTGGTGAATCCGGGAAAATAAAATTAGTGAAATTAATCCAGTCATTATAGATTTACATAATCATAGCGGCAGTGAATTTAGTGACGATGATGATGATTTATAAATTTAAATAATCAGTAGGTACACTATTATAATGTTATTTACAAAATAATTGTGCAATAGGTTAACCATCATATGTATACATTCATTATAAGCCAAATAAACAATAATATTTGAACAACAATAATTCCATTTGAATTTTTGCTCTTTATTTTATACAGATTAACTCTAAGTGATAATACAGGCAAAAATATTCTAAACAAAGTAAGTAATTAAAAAGATTATGGAGAACTCCAGTGCAGTTTACCGTGCCCTTTACTACGGTACTTTTTTATGCGAATTCCATTAATCGTTTAGAGGTGTAAGTTGGCTGAATGTACTGTATGTTTAATTTATAATTAAAAAATATCTTATTTGCCATTTACTTTTATTTATTAAAAATAGTTCCTATTTCCCCATTATATTATAAAACAAATGCAACAAACAACTTCCGTACAAATTTTTGTATTAGCTACGTATAAATAAAAAACATTTATATAAACATTATAAACATTTATAGTGTTGATATTTTTGGGCTATTTTATTATTATTGAATTTTCAAAACAATAATTCAACCTCACAAGGGGTTTAATAAAAATGTTTTTGTATGGTTAAGATTCTTACATCTTGAATTATTGTTTTTAAAATGGCCTAGCATAAAATAGTCTAAAACTTCAACATATAAATGTTTTTTATTAACATATTTTTTGTTGACCGTTCACGAGTGAATTCAAAGAAAAAATAATTATTCAGTACCGTCAGAAAATTGGTAATTGTTTGATGACCGCTGAGAAAAAGAATAAAATTAAAGTATTAGGCAGGTACTTGTAGAGAATTATCGCTGTTAACTGCTGTTGAATAAGCAATGAGGATTTAATTTGTTAATTCACAGAATGGGGGAAATATGGCAAACCCGCTTGCAATCTACAACCACACTGATTCTAACGTTTGAAACGCAGTATCTATGCGGCGTACCACAGGAACTCCAACGCTCGAAGATCATTGCCATATTAAAACCAGGGAAACCAAATGATAACAACCCTAAGAACTACAGACCAACAGCCCTACTATCGGCGACGTTCAAGCTACTAGAACGACTTATCTACAACAGAATTAGTCCAAAGCTACTTGAATCAATACCGGTTGATCAGACAGGTTTCCGACCGAAAAGAAGCTGCGCAGATCAGGTTCTTTCACTTACCACATTTTTTGAGGCAGGGTTCCAGAGAAAACTTAAAACTGCAGCCGCATTCATAGACCTAACAGCGGCCTACAGTCTGAAGAGAAGGCATGATATACAAGCTCCTCCGTACAATCTCCTGTAAATCCACCGCTCGAATAATTAACAGCATGCTAACCGATCGAACGATTCAAGTAGTCATGGGAACCGACATCAGCACCTTAAGAAAACTGAAGAATGAACTGCCTCAGGGATCTGTCCTAGCTCCTCTTCTCTTTAGCCTGTACACCGCTGATATACCAGAAACCAGATCAAGGAAGTTTGGTTACGCCGATGAATGGGTACTTGCAACAAGGTGTAAGTCATTTGAACAAACAGAAGAAATCCTCACGGTGGACTTACACACAGTGGGAAAGTATTTCCATAATGGAGGCTGCAACCAAACGCTACCAAAACAGAGGTTTTCAGTTTTCACCTAAATAACAGGCTTGCAGAAAGAACACTCAACATCCAATTCGAAAACACCACACTCGCCTACAATAAAAAACCAAAGTACCAAAGTAACCAAACAGAATTGTCCTGTGATTCCAGCATAAAGCTTCAATACGACAAGGACAAACTGTTTTAATTTTGGAGCTCACTTTCTCATGAATATCACGCCATCAGCACTGCTGCATTAAATGCCTTATTACCATACTTCATACTTGTGCGAAACATGCTTTTGTGCAGTTACAGTAATTAAAAACAAGTACAGATCCAACATAAACTTAGAAAAAGAAATGAGAGTGGCAATTTCCAAACGGGAGCCTCGGTTTCATAAGCTGTGCTCAAAAAAGCAAGCACATCCCTCACATTAACCAGCCCGTTACATAAATAAATATCCCTTTTAATTTTTGTGCCTATGTTTTGATTTCGTTCTTAATTTCTAATAAAAAATATAAATGTTCAATCAGTGTTTTTGTTATAACTATAACCTGTTACTAGGCTAGTACTAAAATTGGTAAGTATTATTGAGGGTTGGGTTGAGGGGGTGTCGCAAAAAAATAGCAAAGTCCTAAGGGCGTCATAGTACAAATAAGTTTGGGAAGTCCTGGTCTATCTTATATTATATGTCTATGCATACAGTTATTCCGGATCAATGATATAAACTGGTTAATTTCTGATTTAATTATAATGCAAATAAATAGAATTATTTCCCGAAAAAAATTATGAAAATTTGGTTCTAAATTTATCAAAAATTAAATATTAGCATTACTTTTTGTATACACCGTAAATATATTAATCAAAATAAAGTACAGGGACAATAAAACAGCATGTAAACAAAATAATATACCGAAAAAAAATTATAAGGGACCAAAATACAGTAATAAAATTACACAAGAAAAAATAGATCTCTAGAAGAAAGAGAAAGAAAGAAAATAAAAGCAACGTGGCAAAATAAAAAAATTACCAAGGAAATAATAATATAATTGAAGACATCAATAAGGATAACCAATCATCCAATTTGAGGAACACAAGAAATGTTTGATCAAGTAAATGAACAATGAATGGGGAGATCTGAAAATAAAGGTGAACCACCTGTAGTAGCAAACTATAAAAGAGGCAGAACAATATCTCATGTTGTGAGACCTAGGTGGTGAAGTGGGTATACTTATATATTGATTATATTATATAAGGAGACAAATAAATAGATTATGTTAAAAACACACTTAAGGTCCATTCGCTCAGTTAGGGCATATTTTGACAGATTCATAGCTGGAAACCTACAACACAAAAATTCCTATCTCACACCATTAACAGCTTCAATAAACTTTTATTGCAGACTTCTATCATTAAAAAAGAAGACTTATTACAAATCATGGAAGTGTATAATAAACTCATAAAATTTTGGGTAGTACTTATGTATCTAAAAAATATATTTCAGTTGTTATAATTAAACATATTTTAGTAAATATTTGTATTAATCACGCTGTTTATTTTGTTAAATGTAGAGTTATTGTATATAAAAGAGAAGTAATAATAATAAATATTTTTTAACTTTTGTACTTACACGCAATTTTTATGACATGAATACCTAGCATCACTGAATGAATGGTTGGAAAATTACTAATATTTGCTTTGTTTGTTATAGTATCATCATGTATTTGCTTTTTACTAAATCCTCTTTACATAGGGAAGTACACTTGTTTTGTAAGACAATAAAACCACAGTTTATGTTCGTCAACTTCTATTTTATTTTCGTTTGTTTACATTAATATTGTCTAAGAGCGTGTGTGCTTGGTTGTATAGTAATTTGCAGCCACTTCTAGTCTGTCAAGAAGTAACTAACTTCGCAACAAAATAATTACTAAATTCACTAGACAGTTAGGATTGGGAATAGCGAATCGACTATACCAAAATATTTAATATGTGTATTACATAGTAAGTAGTAAAGTAATTGTATAATTTACTTATCAATATTACTAATCTGGAAGTATCTCTCTCAACTGAGAAATATACCTAAATCAATCAACTAATAAATAGCCCACTATTCACATACTAAATACTCTGAAATTGTCCTTGTGTTTCTGTTAGTTTATGTTGAAAGTAAGTAATTTGACTACAACAATTTTCCTTGGTTATGGAATTATTTATTTGCAAAAGTAAATTGTTTAGTTGAATTATTTTAATTTAAAAAAAGTGTTCAATGAAATGAAATAAAGTCATAAGCAAGAATATTTAAAATAAGGAAACAATTACTTCCATTAAATTCTTAGCTAAGGGCACAAAATAAAGCTACAACTACAACATTCTAATATCTAAATTCTATTTTAATTTTTAGAAAAATCTTACCCATCTGTTCCTTGGGCATCTCCTTCATCAGATTTGCCATTCCGCGGCAGTCCAAGGCATGAACCATCCAAAGCATCTTCAAAAGTGTCTTCCACTTCTAAATTGTGGAAGTCATTAAAAACTTTATAGGCGTATTCCATGTTCACTATAGAATTGAATAAATTTCAAAATAATTAAACGAAGGAATTGAATCCTTATCAGAAACTAAACTAATGTTATCAGTTTTATAATTAGATTTAGTTCAAATGAGAATAATCTATACCCATAACTCATAACCTAGAAAAATAAAGGTTAACGGGGTTTCCCGCAACGATTATAAAACGGAAAAACTAATGATTTGTGTCTGTAAAGGTATAAGTCCCTAACGTACACGTAGGACGTAGGTCCCTATGGCATGGCTCAGTTTTCTAAAGTAGAAACAGAAGAAAATCACCGACAACACAGAACAACAACATAAATAAAAAAACTAAACTGACTAATGACGTATATTATGAGGAGCGGCTAAATGTAGCAGACGAATCCAACGTTGCCAAGTTGGCTAGTCACAGAGAATAGCATAACCATAACCATAGATATAGTATAGAAAAGATCTTACCGCGCTTTCGATTTTCGATTACGAAGTATATCAATTCTTTATTTTTTTGTTTTTTTTTTCGGTTGAAGATAATTATGGTTGTAATGTGCAAAGAATGTTCAAAAGTTTATTCAAGCCAGAGTAATCTGAATAGACATTTAAAGGAAATTCATGGCTTAAATGCACAAATAATATCTTATGATAAAAATATGACATCGTTTAAGTGTTTAGAGTTATGCAATATTTCTTTTAGGCTACGACTAGAATTAGTAGGGCACCTAGAGCCCTAGAGGATTGTCATAATTTTAAAATGGAACGAGAGATGTACGAATTCTCTACAATTGAAGGTCAGTATAAATCCATTTACTTTCTAAATATCATTAGGTACTTACATTATTTTTTTCTAGACTTTCAGATTTGGCTAAAAAACTTTCAAAGTGTTTCCAACGCAGAATACATTTGTCCTCGTGGTTTAGTTTCTTCAGTTTCCGTTAAAGATGTATATTATGATTGTAGTAGATCAGGTACTCTTGTAAACAAAATAATATTTTTTGTTTGTTTATTTTTAATTTTGCAGGAAAAAGTCGTGAAGTTTCCCATATTCGGAAAAGAACGAAGAAGTGTCAAGGATCTAAGAAAATTAATGTTGCTTGTACTAGTCAGATCAAACTTATAAAGAATGAAACTAATTCTAGAGTAAAGGCAATCTTTGATAAGACACATTATGGTCATAGCGTTGATATTCAACATTTGTCAATACCAAAGGTAGAAAGAGCCAACATCGCACAAAAGTTAAATAGTGGTGTAAGTGTAACAAGGTAAACTATTTTATTAAATTATTATGTATATGAAGTTAATTGCATACACTTATTATTTTTTAGAATTCTTGACAATAACAGAAACAATTTTAATGATGAAAAACTAAAGCGTATTGATTTGCTTACCAAAAAAGATATACACAATATTAAAAACGCATTTAATATACAAATTCAGGATGGAGTTAGACATGTTCAAGGTACTTTATATTTAGAAGTTTTTATGAAATTTAATTAATCTGCTGACATCAATTAAAAATATATTCGTTTGTTACAGATGCGGTTAGTGTTGATATGTATGTACAAGAATGCATGAATTTAGAGGATAATCCTGTTCTATTATATATATAAGCACAAGGTGAAGTGGATGAAAACTCTTGCTTAAAAAAAGATGATATCTGCATTATACTTATGAATGTATCACAACAAAAAATGTTATTGCAGTTCAGCAATAATATAGTGGCTATTGATAGTACACACTGTTTAAATGCTTACGATTTCGAATTAACAACTCTTGTAGTTGTCGATGAGTGGGGTGAAGGGTTTCCTGGTGCATGTTTATTAACAAATAGAAAAGACACTCTTATATTTGAATTATTTTTTCAGACAATTAAAAATAAAATAGGGGTCTTAACACCAAATGTATTTATGACAGATATAACGCATATTTTCTATAATGCTTGGAGGTCAATTATGGGTGAAGTTAATATGCAATTGTATTGTGCATGGCACGTAGACAGAGCTTGGCAATTGAATATGTCCAAAATTAGTAATTTAGAAAAAAGAAAAATAGTATACCAGTCTTTAAAAATTTTACATACTGTAACAGATAAAGAAGAATTTCAGAAACTGTTATCAAATTTTATCGAGCAAACATTTGAAGATGGAGAAACAATAAATTTTGGTGAATATTTCTTGAATACTTATGCTAGAAATTTTCAACTATGGGCTTATTCATACCGTCAAAATGCAGGAATTAATACAAACATGAGATTAGAGAGCATGCATAAAATTATAAAATATGTGTATTTAGATGGTAAAAAGGTAAAAAGGTTAGACAAAGGACTTGATGCACTTAATAAATTCATTAGAGATAAAGTTGTTGAGCGAATCTTAAAAAAGGTAAAAGGAAAAAATTCATCACATATACAGCTTATAAACAAAAGACATAGAACTGCAATAAAAGAAATTAATCAAATTAAAATAATTGAAAATATAAATAGTAGTAATATGTGGTATGTATCAGAATTAGGCAGTACTACTTCCAGTATAAAAAGTTATGAAGTGGCAAAAAATGGAGAACCATGCTGTCACCTAACATGCTCTGAATGTCATGTATGTATTCATTCGTTTAGTTGTAATTGTATAGATTTTTCTATAAAACATACAATATGTAAACACATACATAGTGTTGCTTCAACTTTAAGACAGAAGTCGCTTGAACGAAATATAAATTTAGGTATTATTGACAATGATGATAGTGTAGAAATTGTAGACCATTTAAAAACGCTGTCACAAAATAATGATAATATTACTGACAATATTCAACAGTTGAGAAAACATGCTACAATAGAAGTTTCTAAACTACAACATAATATAGAATTAATTGAAAATGCAGACAATTTAAAACATGTTGTAAAAACATTAAAAAATGAAAATACTATGGTTGAATGTAACCTAAATACAATCAAAAAGTTTTCACCTACAACAATTAATGTAGAGCCTCATAATAAAAAAATTAAAAAGCAGCTAACATTTTATTCCACGAAAAAAAAGAAACAAGTTATGAATTCTAAACATATAAGCAAACCCACTGTAAAAGAAATTGTAAATATAAAAGAATGTATACTTGGACAATCTCAATTTATTTCAAGAAGTACTGAAAATGATCATAATTATTTTTAAGTTTACATCGACGTTATACCTACTTTAGGTCGAATATTTTAAAAATAGTGAAATACAAATCTTTCTTTTTTTTTGCAATATATTAAATTAACACGAACTTTTGCAATTTCACGATCGATATATTTTGTGGTATACTGTATGTAGATATAAATAAACTTATTTTTTACCATTGTTTTCTTTTAATTCCTAATACAGAGTGATTGATAACTTACTAAAATAATTCACTTGTTTTTGTCATATTTAGAACGCGAAACACAAATTGTTCCTTATTATAATATTTTATCTTTACAAACAACATTCAAAATTTCAACATTTAATTAAAATAATCAGTTTTAACTTATCATTTATTTCTTAAAAAAATACTTACTGTGTGAATGTTGTCTCCTATATTAACAAATAATTAGCATCAGACGATTAAAAATATCTTAATTATAAGCAACTTATTCGCTAAATATGCGAGTAAGTTTATTGGTAGATACTGATGGTAGACACTGATATCAGAAACTTCAATCCTAAATTTTAAAATTCCCGCTATTCTTTTTCTAGCCAACTTGGCAACGTTGGATTCGCATGCTACATTTAGCCGCTCCTATATTATGTACGTCATTGGAAATTACCAATTTGCTAACTTCAATGTAGTTACCTATATTGAAATTTATAAACGGAACACACATTAAGTTGTGCCAAATGTAGGCAACTTACAGTCTTGCACGAAGTTCAATATTTCCCTAAATTAACTCATAAAATTCAAAGCAATCACTCACCCATCTTAGAGGTAGCCTTCTGAAACGTCTCTTTGTCTCCATTTTATCGCTATGATTCCCTATCTGATCATAATCTGGCTGCCTATGTCTAGAGATTAGTTACATTTCATCAATGACCTTTGTTCTGTTTATATCTGAGTTCCTAATTGAATGTCCTCTAAAGGATATTCCTAACATTGGACGTTCCAATGATCTCTGAGTTACTTAAATTTCTGTGCCAAGTTCTTAGTCTGAGCCATAGTTTCTTTGTCCATATGTGGCTACTGATAATATGCAGTTATCATATACATTATTTGAGTTTAATTAGCCTATTCTTAAATATGAAGTTCAGTTTACCATATCAGTTGGATCCTCCCGACAACTTTAGTACTATGGTTTTCTTTGGACAACGTGATGTTTCAGATATAGGTACCTATAGTGCCTCTATATTTTCTATCGTGGTGTCAACGATGATATTATTATTCAGACTGTTACTTAATATTTTCATTTTATTCAAATTCATTTTTACTCCGATCTGTTTTAATTGGCGTATGGACTCCAGCTCTTGAATGTTTGTGCTTATCAAAACAATATCATCTGCGAGTCTGTGATAGTCGATATAGATTATGTCATATTAAGGATCTTTTCTTTACCATTTTAGTTATTTTGAAAATTTTTCCATAGTTAATATTTCAGTGAGGTAGGATCAACTTCTCAATCAACACCTTTTCTTAGAAAAACGATCAGTTTTATAGTCATTATCGATTTTTATGTGAAATATAACATTTCTGTAAATATCATCAATGAGAGTGCAATATTTTGCATTTATTGTGACGTCTTCCATGGCTGACAGAAATGTCCAGAATTCGACACAATTAAAAGCTTTGTTATATAAAATCTATGAAAGCCTTGTGTAATGGGGTATTATATTGCGTGAATTATTTGATAACATTTCTAAATTTTGGAGATAGTCCACTGTGTCAAAGCTTTTTTTTAAATCAGCTTGGTCGATGAAGATCAGTTTTTTTTTTATTGTATAATGGCTTTGGCATAGCCAATTAGAGTTATTATTCGTTTTAGTAATTTGTACATGTAGGACAAAAGATCTATGGGTTTATGGCTTTCTATGTTCATCTTATTACCTTTTTTGTACAAAAATATGACTACATTTTTTCCACGTTTCCTGTATTTTGGCTCTTAAGCTAGTAGACACTTATTAAACAAAATTGATAATTGTTATTAGGTTTCCTCCCATGCCCGTCTCAGACCGTGCGGGAAGAGCTTTGAACTGATTAGGAGCTCTCCAGTAGTTCACGTTAATTCTCCTACAATAATTAGTAAAACAATATCTACCATAATTGATTATATTGTCTCAGATTTCTCACCCATTAATGTACGTCTACAATATTATTATTCATAAATTCCAAAATTTGTGCTTGACTTCTAGATGGCACTTTCCCTCTGTGGACCTGGACTATATTTTCAGTGATTTTTTAGATATGCTTGTCTGTATTTTCAATAAGGCATTTCTTTAATTACAATTAAGTCAAAACATCACAAACCCTGGACTACCAAAGGTATCCGCATATCAGTCAAGAATATGCGTTCACTACTGTACATCAAGAAATTTACTACCAACGTCTTTGTCACTGAATATATCTCCAAGTACAGAGGAACCAATCTAAAACTTATCAAAACAGCTAAAACAATGTCCTATCATCTGGGAAGCTCTAAAATGTTGCAAGAGAAAATTGGTCCATAATAAACGATCTTCGAAATAAAACTAACACAGCTCAAACATTTTCTCTTCCAAACCCTGAAAATCTAAATGAATACTTCGTTAATGTGAGTAAAAATATAACATCAACTGTTTTGCCACAAGATCCTATTTCCTATCTTCCCAATTCAAAAAAGGTCTCGAATTTATTCTTTATAAGACCAGTTGATAAATCTGAACTGATCCAAACAATCGGTAGTATCAAAAGCAAATCTTCCTGTAGTACTGATGGACTATCAATAAACATTTTCTTAAATTTCCCAAAAAATGTGTTGAAAGTCCTGGTCTCACTAATTAATGATTCCTTTGAAAAAGGTATATTTCCAGAGTGCCTAAAGACGGTCATTATTATTCCTCTTTTTAAGGGTGGTGAAAAATAGAATGTCTGCAAATATAGACCTATAGCCTTACTATCGGTCTTATCCAATCAAAAATTATTGATAGACTTATAAAAGCCCGACTTATATCCTTTGTCGTTGAAAACAACATTATATTTCAAAGTCAGTTCGGCTTTTTTTCTCATAAATGTACCAGCGATGCTATGTTTTCTGTACTACATGAGGTCTATCAAGCACTAAACAATAATCTTTACAGTCACTGTTTTTTGTGACAATGCCAAAGCTTTTGATTGTGAAAATCACATGTTGATAAAAAAAACCAAATTTCTACGGAATTCGAGGTATTTCTTTGAATTGGTTCCATTCTTACCTGAGGAATAGGAAAAAACTAGTTAGAGCAAATCATACTGACTCTAGTCATAAAAGCATTGTATGTGGAGTACCAAAAGTTTTAGTAGGATTGGGTTCTCTGCTTTTCCTTATCTTTATAAATGACATCAATAACTTAAAAATCGATGGAAAATTTTTTCTTTTTGCGCTGATGATACCAGTATCACCTGAAGGAACTCTAATATTGCAACTCATCATGCAACTATAACTTTTGATCTACTTAAAATAAAAACCTGGTCAGACTCTAGTGTACTCTCTTTAAACGTGGATAAGACATATCCTATAAAGGAGGTAATTTTTCTTGGTATTTTTATAGACAGCAACCTTTAATTGTCCCTTCATATCGATTTGTTAAGTAAGAAACTAGCCTCAGCCTGCTATGCAATACGATCTGTTTCGAAGGAAATCAATTTAGCATCTTCCAAAATAACATATTTTTAAGTCTCATTTTCGATTTGGTCGTCCTTTTTTGGGGTCCTAGTACAGCTGCCCAATCTGATGTTATTTTTAAATTACAAAAAAGAGCAATAAGGTATCTTTTAGGCCTCTGTGAAATAACACATTGCAGAAGCTACTTAAAAAATCACGTATTTTTAACACTTCCCTCTTTATATATTTTAGAAACTGTTTGCTTAATTCGTAAACACCTATATATATATATATATATATATATATATATATATATATATATATATATATATATATATATATATACATATATATATATATATATATATACATATATATATATATATATATATATATATATATATATATATACATATATATATATATATATATATATATATATATATATATATATATATATATATATATATATATATATATATATATATATATATATATACAGTGATGAGTGTCTTACCACCTGGCAAAATAGCGGAAAGGATAGAAGACAGATTAAGTTGTGAGATAGTATGAGAAAAAGCTAGTTCTTGACGTGGCTATTTCACTTCAGTCATAATTATACGGATGACCTCGAAAATATTTTATTTTAATAATTTCTGATGTTAGAATAAATGATTGAATAAATTAAGATATATTATAGTAAAAAACATTAATTATTAGCGATTTTAAATTATAAATCTTTAAGTTTATTTAATAATAAAAATAACTTAACTGAAATATTTGATTAAACTAAAGGTAGGTATGTTCGATCCGAAAACAATTATTGTATGTGGAATTGGCGTAATAGTTAGAGACGTGGTCTAGTGACAAGAAGATTGAGGTTCAACTCACACCAAGGATAAAATTTTTGTTTTACTCAATAAAAAAATAATAGAAAATATGATACATATTAGGTAAAAAGTTTTCGGAAAACTCATTATTTACAATTTATTCTTATTCCAATGTTAAAAAATAGAAATACAAAATAATTCAAATTCAATTTCAGTTTTACAGTCTTCAGTTGTGATTGCAAAATAATCCGGTTAAGACTGTTTAATGCCAAATCCATCACTAAATTCTCAGTGTTAATATCAATTCCTCTGTACAGGTAATGATTTTCAAAACAATTAACAACATTGTAATGGATGCGCGCGAACAGCTGCCTGCTTTACAGCTAACCAAATCATCAAGCCATCAAAAATAATAACATACCGAGAAGTGTTTTTGCACGGTAAACAGAAACTTTTTATTGAAAAAACAATTCGTGAAAATGGTTTTAACGGTCGAGGAAAAAATTGCAAATTGTTGTCTGGCATGTGAATGGATTATCAGACAACATGATTAGACAACAATTTGTAAATATGTTTCCAAATAGGTCGGCTTCAGCACGATCAACAATCCAGTCTATTATACGTAATTTTTTTACTTATGGATCCGTGTTCACTCCAAGAGGAGTTCGTAGACGAAGGGAGGTAAATCCAGATTTGGAACTAAGGGACACTTTGATGACACCTTCATGTGGGATTTGAACCCTGAGCGCCTACATGAGAACATCGTGACTTGAACTCTGATCCATCAAACTTTTATATTTCTTTAGTGACAGTTTGGGCTATTGTTCTGCTGCTAATGAAGGCTTATTTGAACATATTGTAAATACGTTTATTTACAATATTTTTTTTATTTTTGTAGAATTTTTACTTATTTAAACATTCTTTTAATTTTGAAGAATTTTTACTTTATTTTCGAAAGTACGACGATACTTTTTTTTTCAATAAGATATTTGTGTTTAACTTTAAACACTCTAATACTAGTAACGACTGACATAAATGTTTAGCGATTCAAAGCAAAACGATCTCTGTATAATTTCAAATTATGTATTAAAAAAAAAAAATAAAGAAAACCACATGTGGGTTTTGAACTCTAATCGTCTGCGACGTCTGTGTCGAATTCTTATCACTAATCCACGAAGGATAGTGATTATTCCGTGACAAGAGTGTATGAAACTTCTCACATCATAGTAGAAATTATTCTTGGTTAATAATTTAAAACTTTAGATTAAATAATTACTATTAATTAAATTATTTTATTCACATTTTTGCTTTATTGTGGTCAATCAGTTTTTACTTTATGTGAAATTAAAAAATGGAAATACGTCACACATAATAATTATGACCGAGGTGATTTAGCTCGAAGCTAACGTATAAAGGTGTGAGACTATCGATAATGGTAATGTAAATTATAGGTTTCTACCGATTATTTCCCACCTCTACGAGTTTCATCTCTTTTTATTTCACAAGGTAACTGTGTTTTCTATCTCTTACGTTAAAAAGCCGGGTGGTAAGACACTCATCACTGTATATATATATATATATATATATATATATATATATATATATATATATATATATATATATATATATATTGGTTTATAGCGTTCTCCGTCGCTTTCAGACACCTAATCGACGGTGATCTCTGTCATCTCACATATTACCAGTTAACTTTCTCCTTTTCATTTCTTTATCTATGCCTTCTCTTTAGCTTTTTCTGGATTTTCCTCTAAGTCAACATTCCAAAATATCACACCACAACACAATAACGACATCTGCTGATTGTAAAAATCTTAGAAGTGAAGTCTCGTAATATAATTCTTTGAATATTGTGGTGGTGATGAAGTCGGAATCAGGAGCTCAGTTTCCTGTAGATTCCTTCTTTCACTTGGTTTAATTCAAAATTTATGCATTAGTGTAAGTTGATATCGGATGCTCAAATTTCAAAGTTTTGACATCTTCTTGATTTGTTTAAGCCCAATTTACGTTTTCTTTATGAATTAAAGAATCTGATTCTTGCACACGAGTTATAAATAAAACATCAAATCGTTTATGTATACATTTATTTTTACTAAAAAATGAGCAAATTAGTTAAAAATTTATTTGTTTAAATGCATCTCCAATAAAATACCACAAAATCCCATTAGTTAACACCAGGTCAAAATTTGAATAAAATACAACCCTCAAAATACTAGATAATATCGTTGAAAGACGATGGCACAATATTTTTCTAAAAATACAAGCATATGAAAAACATTTTGTAAAAAATTGTCGTTACCTTATGTGTATAAGTAATAACAAATTATGTGTATGTGATATTACCGATAAGACTGCCATTTTAATTTTCTTAATGTGCCTTACAAAATTTTGAGCTCCTCTGTTTTTCTCCTCTTTTTAATGTTAATGAGCAGACGTCCTGAATACATCAATTTAAGAACATTTTCATTGTAAGTGTGCGAAACACACGATATTTTTAGGATCTGTCGATAGGAATTGACACGTCGATAACAATTCGAATGCCTCTAATTTGTTTAGCATTGCGGTTTTTAATGTCATGTCTCACAACTATATAATTGGATAGACCACGTATATGCATGCATCGACACGTGCCTATTACATAAAACTGGTGTCCTGGTCACAAAAGCCTTAATATTATATTTCGATCTTGGTTATTATCTCTTCATCAGCGTCACACTTTATATTTAACCAGCTGCCAAGGTATTTAAAACGGATTACACGTTCTATCTCCATTCCATTGAGAGAAAGCAAACCCTGATCTATATTAATCTTTTCAACTGCCATCCACTTCGTCTTTGAAATGTTAATTTTAAGGTATCTGCGATAACTTGCTTCATTGACTAGATTTACTGACTGGAGATCTTGCAAATTTTCTGCAAGTACGGCTGTACCGTCAGTGTATATGATATTGTTGATTACTTCTCCGCCTAGTCTTACTCCCTCTTGTAATTTTGTCATCCAAAGCCTACCTAAAGATTTCTTCAGAGTATAGATTAAAAAAAACTGGGTGACAAAACACAACCCAGTCGTACTCCAATCAAAAAGTGTATCGCGTTGTACTCGGTCGAATGTCTTTTCGAAGTCGATGAAACAAACATAAACGTTCTTTCCATCATCATCGAACCATCGTTCCAACCACCATCAATTTATTCAGTACTATAGTTAATGAAAATATGAGCGAAAAGCCTCAAAGTTAGGGTTTTTACCCTCATATTAATTTGTGTCAAGTAATTACCATAAACATTTTCTTTTAAGACAAAATTTTACCCACAGCTAACTACTGTGAAATTTTTTCCATTGTGGTGTTAGGGTATTTCTTAACTGTGGTCCAATAACACAGTGGCGCACCCAGAATTTTTCTGTGGGGAGGTTTTGGTTGGTCACCGATTTTTTTTTATGTTACCTCCATTTTGAGTCCTTGAGCGTAGGCGCAAAATTTTGGGCCAATGCTTTTTAAATGCAATCATTTTTTTCGAATCCTGAGAAAACTAATTAATATTTTTGAAAAATTTAAATGCAGAATGAAAGATTACATTATTACCGAGGGCCGAAAGTCCCTTAGAATAAACAAAAAGTTTTTTTGAATGAGATATTTGAAATTCAAAATCACACTAAATTTTCTCTTTTTTTTTTCACCCCTGTAACTTATTAAAATAAACATTATAGAAGTTTTCAGGAACTTTCGGCCCTCGGTAATAATGTATTCTTTCATTCTGCGTTTAAATTTTTCAAAAATATTAATTAGTTTTCTCAGGATTCGAAAAAAATGATTGCATTTAAAAAGCATTGACCCGAAATTTTGCGCCTACGCTCTTAAAATTTGTGAGTAACAGTGTCGGAATAGTGCTCTGGGGGAGGGAGGTTAACCCCCAAAACCCCTCTGGGTGCGCCACTGCAATAACCTTAATTTAGAATAAATTCGATTTTGTTTGCCTCTTCACTCAATTCTGAATTGAATTAGAATTTAAGTGAACTTTGACCTAGGATCAAATCGACGAGCAGAATTTGAAATTACGTGTTGTCATGCAAAGCTAATTATGCGTATGAACCATAAGATTCTGACGAAACCAAGCTATTATTTTATTTTTCCACTTTTCTGTACAGTAGTGTAATAAAAACTTTGTAAACTAGTATTACTGCTTGTCCATAAGAAGATCTTAAATACTTGCGTCTTTTTAAGTGCTGTTTTGAAATTACACAGTTGTGGTTGGTGTTACGTGAATCCGCACTCTGTACTTATGTCTATTGGCACGCCATGTGCGCGCGAATACACGTAAGTACACGACCTGTTAAATCTAAAATCGATAATTTATGCTAGAGGCATATATTTTTTCTTAGTGCTAGAGGCGTGAAATCAGTTGAAATTCGCCGTCAAATTTGTGTATGGACGAAACATGAATGTTGGAATGGTACGCAAATGGTTAAAAGCCTTCAAAGGTAGCCTAAACAATGATTATGAATAGGAAGGGTGTGGGTAACCCTCAGTATCACTGATTTGTGCAGAAAGTTGAACAAGTGGCAGAGAACATACGTTTTACGATTTTTTCGTTATCAAGGGCGTTTTCTAAGTTCCAAGAATGGCAGAGATAGTTGGCCAGTTGGCTGGCATTAACCGGTGGACAAAGTAGTCTCTTTTTCGAGCAGAGAAGATATATGTTCTCTTTAGATGAAATCCTATACCATCTACTTCGTGTTATTAGTTTAATAAATATAACCATGATTGTCATCTAATGCAAAGGTTTTTAAAACTATTTTCGTAGCTAGTTTCAACTACTCCTAAAATGTTTAACTGATGAAGGTCCGATTGGACCGAAAACGTTTTGAAAAATTGTAATCCTTTTGGATACATTTTAATTATTTTTAAATTACATTAAACATTAAAAGTCTTTACTTCTCTTTACGTTTTTTTTTTTAAACTATGGTATATAGCCAACAACTGGGATTTTCCCATTTTACTTTGTAAAATAATAATATTTTAGTCTTTTATGGAGATTATGCTCGCATCTAATTCCATATCTCATATTTATAATCATAGAGGAAAGGCTTCAAATATGGGCTGGTCTTGTATTATGGGCTAGGTAGGTTTTCACAGCTATTCGTTGCAGATCTCTACATTTTGACTATTGCAAACGGTATTTGGCGAAGCTAAACTATCCCCGTAGCGATGGCGCCACAGTGGTAGATATTTCCCAGTTTATAATAATTGTTTGTCTGTTGGTGTAAGTGTTAAAACTTTTTCGGGTAAGTCACAGCGACCTAAAGTTACAAGCCATGAAGTAGAAATTTGGCAACATCTAAGGGTAGTCCTGTTTGAATGTAAACAGCTGATTACAATGAATCGATAACTATTTGTATATTCTATTTTTTTAATTAATATTAAGTGCTTTTATGTATCTAGTCTATTTAAGTTAGTTGTTTATTCGACTGATTGATATTGTACTACAGGTTGAAATAAACTCAAATGTAAGTATAAACGTTGTTAGGTTAGGTGTGTAATTTCATTATTCTCAGTATTTATTAGGTCATTTTTAATTCTTTTGTTATATTAACCTCTTGGGCAATGAAATCACAGTTTTTGCGACAACTGTGGGTTTATTCTCCGGTTAATATCGTAATAGTTGAAATGCCACAAAATCTTAAATATATTGTTCTTTTTATTTACAGATGCCAAGACGTTGTTGTGTACCTCGATGCAAAAGTAATTACACAAGCATTCTGAAGTTGGAAGGGCCTGTAAGCTCATTTTCTTTCCCAAAATATAAACAATTATGTAATAAGTGATTAAAAGCTATCAAACAAGACAATTATACCCCAACAAAATCTTGTGTTCTGGGTGCTAAGCATTTTCATTCTGAAGATATGGTACTTCATCATACATGGAAAGACAAAGAGTGTTGTGTCTGAAAAACTAAAATATCTAAAATTGGAATTAAATGCTATTCCTAGGATTTTCCCCAATCTTCCGGCATATACGTCTATTCCTAAACCTATAGACAGAAGTGACCCATGTGAAAGACGACAACATCACTTTGATAGAGAGAACCACAAATTGGAACAACTGGAAAAAGACTTTCTCGAACAAGATTTAATAGACTCGTTTGATATCTTTATTAATAAATGCAGCATGAAGATTACTTTAAATGAGTGGAATAAAAAAGTGACGAATGAGAGTGTATATTTTTATTTTTTAAACATTCAAGAATGAAGTGACTCATATGACATTGGTCTAAAGATATTAACTAGTGTTAAATTTCTAACAATTTAAAAGTTACTGTATATACCTATAGGTGACAATTTGTTTATATAGGTTTGGTCTGCCTCCAACTCTTACCTTACTTTAACGTGGATAAGATAGTAGCTAAGGAGACACTCAGCCCCTGTTTTTAAATGACAGCCAAATCAATATCGTTAATTCTGTAATATTTACTAGGTATTCTTAGCGATAGTAATTGTAAATGGTCCTTGCATACTAATTCCTGAAGTAAGAAACTAGCCTCAGCTTGCTTTGCAATAAGATCTGTGTCAATCATCTGTAAAAATGGCATATTTCTCATTGTTCGTGTCTCATCTTTGATATAAGCTTCCTTTTTGGGGTTTTAGTAAAGCAGCCCAATTTGATACTATTTTTAAATTACAAAAAAGAGCAATTCGTTATCTATTTATTATATTATATATTATATATCTATTTGGTCTCAAAAACATACGTCATTGCTACTTTAAAAAATTACGGAGTTGTGATGTTTCCCTCTTTATATATTTTAGAAACTGTTTGATTCACAACCATCTAAAAATTTTTCCTGAAACACCTGATCATGGCTACTCCATTAGAAGTTCTGGTTATGATGTTTATTTACCGATCTTGTCCTCTGAGTAAGTATCTCAGACTCTAGAGTGACGATAACTCTATCAATTCTAAGAGCACACCAGATTATCGTTCCAGCCACAATAATTTATCATCTAATTCTCCCACTCTTCCATCTGGGCCTAATAAACAGCTTGAAACTATTCCTAAAACTAATACACAGCTTGATGCTATTTCTTCAACTAGTTCACATCTTGTAGATATTTCCACACCAAGCTTTTATAGAAAGTCTCCAAAGTTTTGAAGACGGCCTTGTGCAGAGCTTGGTGTAAAAAGAAAATTATTTGAGAATAAGCCCACTCCATCAATTCTTTCCACATCTGGGTCTTCAAGAACATCTCTGCTAACACCATATGATCTTTCTCCTGTCCCATTATTGAAGAAAAAAAACTCAAATCGTGGGCGTAAGCCAAGTAAGTGTTCAGTGACGCAGCTGACGTAACGTGTATGTTTTGCGAAGCACTTTTTTCAGAGGATAATCTTGGTGAAATATGGGTGCTTCATGTGCCATTTGTGGGCACATAACGAGTGCGCTGGGGCCGAAAAAGAAGAATATGTGTGTAACTTTTGCAAATAGTTTTTCCAAATAACTTACAAATTCCAAATAACAACAGAGACAAGCTATACAAATTACGCCCAGTTATGGAAAAACTCACTCAGAATTTTCAAACTCTCCACAAAACAACAAGGGCGTTGATTAAAGTATGATACTTTTCAAGGGTAGGTCGACTCTAAAATAATATATAAATAAAAAGGATATATTCCAAATTTTGATGTGTATCAAAGCAAGAACGAACAACTAGAAAATGAATTTAGATGCCATGGAACGCGTCGTGTTGTCATTAACAAAGCCACATTGGGGCAAAAATAAAATCATCTATTTTGATAATTTCTTCACATCAATACCCTTACTGGAAAAACTGCGACTTGAAAATACTTTAGCGTGTGGAACAATTCGCAATAATAGAAAGGATTTTCCTAGGACTTTAGCCGAAGATAAAGCTCTTAAAAGGGGAGACTTTGATTACAGGTACTCCAACCCAAACATAGATATTTTCAAATGGAAGGACAATAAAATCGTGAACTTTGCAACTAACTTTCACAGAACCGAGCAGACATCAGTCAAAAGAACAAATAAAGATGGTACAAAAGCTGATATAATAAGTTGTCCAGTAGTTGTGGATGATTATAATCGTCATATGGGTGGGGTAGATCATGCTGATCAACTTCGTACCACCTATGGTATGAATCGTAGATCAAAAAAATGGTGGCATCGTTTATTTTGGGGATTTTTAGATATTGCATTTGTTAATTCATACATTATACACTGTGACCTTATTGAAAAGATGACCACGTTTCAGTTTCGAAGGTCAGTCTCTCAAGGATTACTGAATATAAACAAATATGAATCAAAGAAGAGAAACTCAATCTTGAAACCGTTAAAAAAGCGTCGAAAGCACAACTTCAGTGTTTTAAACGACATACGTTTAGGTAACAGGGGAGCTACTGGGTCAAATACGAAGGTAGTAGAGGCCGGTGTGAGTATTATAGTGACCAAGGTATCCAGTCACATCCTCACAGTAAATGCAATACATGTGGGGTGTTTCTGTGTTACAATGAAAAAAAAAAACTGTTTTGAGATTTACCATGAGATAAATTTGTAGCAAATTATTGCTAACAATAACAAATGGTGTTCATTTTACATGTTTTTATACCAATAATGTAAAAATATTTGGATAACAAAGGTTTAAAGTACAATTTAAAGTTTCTTCCTTTTTGTTTTCAATTCCTTGGTCTCTATGTTTTTTTTTAATTTAATAATAGTAATAGGCACTTTCTAAAAATACTTATTTACTTAGACGTTACAACAGTTAGGCACTTGCTGGCAGTGTTTTCTTTTAATTTAGAGCCAAAAATATTTTCTATATTATTCGGGGACTTCATATACCTATTTTAAAAATTTACATTAGTGTACAGTCTTATCGGTATAAATAAACTCTGCTTCGGTACCTCTGGTAAGTACCGATTCGACAAAGATAAGATTTTTCTTTTTTCTTATAAAACATCCCATCTCGGATCGGAATCGAAACCGCGACCTCTGATTTTTTGAAGCAAGTAAGTTAACACTCCTACCACTGCGTTAAAGAGGCAAATTTACAGAATTATATGTTTAATGTACGAAGTTCAGAGTTTCCAAACTGTCAGCAAATAGCTGCAGAAACAAACCTACCAATTTTAGTCTTTTGTTGAAAATTGTCAGTCTAATATTATTTTTTAAATTGTGTCTTTCATATATTGATAATTGTTAGTATAAGTATGCTAATATTGCCTTTTTTTTAATTTTTATTTATTGTATAAAGCGAAAAATAGTTGTAATGTATATGTTTTACAATGGTATGTTCATTATCTACATAGTATCAGTTCTAAAAGCCAACAGGCAAGAAAAAATTTTATAAAATAAGTTTATCTCTATATTTAGTACCATTTAAACTTTTAAATTTTAAAAATGTTTAAAAAAACTGATTAAAACAGACAACATTTTGTAAAAGATTCTAGATTATTTTATTTATTATTTAAAGTCTATTCCATGAATATACGACTGTTTTCGTGTAAAAACAGTCATATATTCATGAAATAGACGATTAAATCATCTATTTTTAAATCACTTACATCATCAATATATTGAACAAAAGAACGAATTATATGATCTATAGTCAAGCGTTAAAGAGGCAGCAGATCATCCGGCACAGCTTGAAGTGCTACCTCTTTCAGGAGGCTCCAAAATTTTCAAAAGAGTATCACAAAAGTTTTATTAGAGATGGAAAGCTGGATAAAGGCAAGTGGGGCTTTGAGTTGGTCGGATTTCTGAGTCAAAATACCCAAAATTCTAGACTTAAGACACGAGTGCACGTGAATGATGACAAATCACCGCTTTTCTAAGTGCAACCTATAAAATAACGGTATATTAACTGGTGAAATTCAATGGACTTACAATGAATGACTTATATACATCATAAAGAAAATGCATGAAATGACACTGTTAGAAAGGACTGATTAATATTGGTTGGCAAAATTTAGCCGTAGTTGTAATCAAAAATAAATATCTGATAA
Source organism: Diabrotica undecimpunctata (assembly GCF_040954645.1). Taxonomy (NCBI): domain Eukaryota; kingdom Metazoa; phylum Arthropoda; class Insecta; order Coleoptera; family Chrysomelidae; genus Diabrotica; species Diabrotica undecimpunctata. The sequence goes on from NC_092811.1 coordinate 102,717,702, forward strand.
AAATTAACAATTTCTAGAAATTATTGATGCAAAGATGAATTGCTGTGAGAAATTGGAGAAAAATTTCGATCCTGGAACCGTAATATATATCAAGATGAAACAAATTTTATAAAAATACTTTTCAGTTATGACATACCTATGCTAAGAAAGTCACAGGATCAATAGTAATGTATGCGTTAAATAATCAGGATCCACACAATTTAACAAAAAACAAAGAAAAATGTGCATCATTCTTTATTATTCTCACGTAACACGCCAAACAATTGATTATTTGAAGAAACATGTTCCCGTTGCATATGTGTGTATGTAAATTTGCACTGGCGACTTTTTTGTTTCCATTTCCAAACAAAAAAGGATATGCACTAATTTTCATAACCTCAAAAAGTTGAAGCCTTCCAAAACACTTGCCTAAGATATTAACTGCACTAAAAAAATTGGATCTTATTGGTTTCATATATTTTATAGAAAACGTTCTTCTGTATAAATATATCAGTTTAAAAATTTGTGTAATGGTACCAAATTAATCTACAATAAATTTCATAATTATAAGATACTTACATCTAAGTAGTAAATAATAATGGTAAATAAATGGTGTTGGGAATGAAGCTATTTCAATAAAGAAATAATCTACAGGATGATAAACTACAAAAAGAGATCAGAAATAAAATAGAAGATATGTATATGATTTTACAATGTAATAAGTACATTTTAATACCGTGTATAAATATATTCATCACATTTTTTATGAAAAAGAATCGATGCTACAATTCAATATGGCCCTTTTGTTATATGTACATCTGCCAACAAGTTCAAAAATATGTTAATTTTAGTTCTTATGACAGATGACGTAAGGACTGCCATCATGAAAGGGGCGTGTCCTAATAATGCTATTAACATAGAAAAATTTCCTACACTCACCAGTTAAAGATTTACATTGTTATGATATTTATTTAATATGATGTTATAGGTGCATAGTTATTTTATTATATGCATCTTATTTATGGGTTTAAAAAATATAAAATCAAAAATTGCGGTTATTTAATACTTTTAAGAATAAAAAAATGGATGATAGCATCAATTCTTTTACATTGTACACTTCCAAAAAGTGTTTACATTATCCAAGTGGAAAAACAGCCTCACTCCAAAAATAACTACTCGGTTGTGAAAAGTTTTTTTCGGAAACGCTAAATATGATTTAATTATATAATTAAATATAGTATATTTTAAGTAGATAAGGTAAAAATATAAATAAATGTCATGGCTATGTTTTCACTGCAACGGATTTAACTTGTTTTTGTAGTTTTTTTCTTAAAATAAAAATAGTCCTAGAATTAATAGATTGATTAAAGTGATGTATTTATATGTACAAACAGCCTGTACTATAAAAGGACACAATAACTTTACTTCTCGCCATTTTTAGGAAATTCTAGGAAACATATTTTAGCACATGTCTCAAATATTTTAGCACATTTTGCACAGACTTTGTTGACACTGGTTTTTATCATAAAAATTACTGTTGTTGATGTCAAACAGTCAGATATGGCAAGTAATAAGCAATAACTCAATTCATTAAACTAAATATGTCAAAGTTTGAGAGATATACTTAAAATATGAATTAAGCCGACGTTTTTTAGAGTTTTATAGAATTACTTAATCTATATATCCGAAAAAAACTTATCTACAAGCCGGCAATAATGTTCCTAAACCATCTTATGGTTAAACTGGATCAATCTAGTGAGCATGCTCACCACACAGGGTATTTGCTTTTGGCGGTGCATGGTGATGTTGTCTGGAACGTTGCTTTCGAAGTCTAAGGCTACACGTTGAGAAACGAACGTCAGAATGGTCACGAGGTCCAGCTCAAGAGCTCTCTTCTTCAGTTCGTCACAAAGCGATTGGATGAACCAGGAGCCTTTAGTGGTATTACGCCATGAGTAATAACCTTAATGAAAATGATTTATATGAATGGTAAATGAATGTACAGAGTTAGAAATATAGTGTGAATCTGAAGTATGCCCTCCCCCAATATTTTTCTGAACCATAAAACTTAAATAAATTAATTTTTATGTAACCTAAGTAAGGTTTATGACGTTTCAGTGTTCTACAAACCTTAACAACTATATAATGGGACTATTAAAATATATAACAAATTCAGACGTTTGATCGTTAATCTATTATTTTTTTAAATATTTATGAAAATAATACTAAATAAGCAATATTTTAAATAATATACAATTGAGTGACTCAGAGGCAAAGGTGCCTAACCCCAAAAATATCTTTTACTGGATTAGGTTTAATATGTTCTTATAATTTCTATAAAAATCGTGTGCAGAATTAGCCTAAACTTAATTTTTGTTGCTATGGTATCCACATCTATAAACTGGTTTTCGCACTAACAAAATGTCATAGGAAGCTTGCGGCAAAACTGCCTAACCAAAAAAAAACATGGCGGATGTAAACATGAGCAGTGACGCATCGGAGCCTTTCGGATCAGATTTCAGCGATATAGATAGCGATTATAATCCCAGTTCTTCAAATATCGAGTCTTCAGGTAAGACAGTAACAATATTTAAATATAAAACAAGCATCTTGCTTAAATCCTTAAATACCCATTTATAAACAAATGTGGCTTAGGCTGTTTTGCCGAAAATTTATTTGTAATATATTTTTTATTGTTCTAGACGAGAATAATGATGATACGAGTGAAAAAAAACTTAATAAATTGTGTTGTCGAACACTAAGAATCAAGACAATGATGAACCAGAAGGCCAACAGAAATCGTACCAACATTCCAGGAAGAAAGTAAGAAATCTTGAAAATCATGCAAGGTATAAATGGACGATAACCAGGGAGAAAGGAGATGAATGTCGCGGAAGAAGGAAAACGTAAAAATGTTAAAGAACTCGTAGTTGGACCATGTTCGTGCAAAATGAAGTGAAGTGAAATGAAAATTTCTAATGAACGAAAGAAAGGCATCTTTAAAAACTACTATTCGCTTAACTGGTCAATGAAAAAATGCTTTTATTTAACGTCAAATAAAAGTAGAAGACACAAAGAGAACTTATACCCAAAAACAAAATTCACGTGGTCTAAAACTTGTGTATATACTTTACCGGATGAAAATGGTTGTGACCAAGTGGTATGTAAGAACTTCTTAAAGACACAGTTTCCATTACAGATGGAAAAATTTTATTAGCTTTAGCACGAAAACAGGAACATTGGACACTTCTTCAAGATGCAAGGGGCAAACATCCACCCCATAATGAAACCAATATTGAAGACGAGCAGTATTTATGTGGCTTCATTGAACTCTTCCCAGCATACGAATCCCATTACTCCCGACGAGATAACATAAAAAGGAAATATCATTCACCAACTTTGAACATGTCGATCATGTATCGAGAGTATGAAAAAAAATGCACAGAAGACTTAAGAAAACCCCTTTCGCTGTTTATGTTTCGCAAAATTTTGAACACCAAGTTTAATTTGCATTTTCATACACCACAAAAAGATACTTATCAAAAGTCTGACGGTCTTAATACTGAAATAAAATCATCTGATACTTCAGCACAGCGTAAACAGTATGCAAAAGTTGAATTGGAATTACAGAAAGAAAAGCAGTTAAATAAAACAAAAAGCAAAAAATAATTAAAACCAAAGAATCACAGCAAAAAATATCAGTTTTAGTCTTTGATCTTCAGAAAACGCTTCCTACTCTTGAGTTAAGTACAGGTGTAGTTTATTATAAGAGACAACTGTGAATTTATATTTTGAGAGCCATTACCGAAATGGAAATCGAAATGTAAAAAAATGTATGTTTTAGCGTTTTTCCAGACCATTTTATGATGGTTTGGAAATCAAGTTTAAAAAAAAAACAAAAAATCTGATATGAATCATAAATATTTATGTTTTACAATAAAAATTACAACAAATATTACAAAAAAAAAAATAAGAAATTGAAAAAAAAAACTTGTTTAACTTAGATAGTTTATTTATTTATTTGAATAATACATATCCGTAATGTACGCAAAAAGTACATACAAAATAAAAAAACGTTGAAATCCAGTTTCGAGGAAACGGTTAAATATCTTAATTGTTATAAAAAAAGCTGCTGTCAATTTAGAAAAAAAAGGACTAACTTCGTCCCAAATTGTCCTAACTTTTTTTTTGAATTTGTAAAAAAATGCAATCTTTCGAAAAATGAAAAAACAATTTTCGTGTGGGCAACAGTTATTCTAATTGTTTATAAGCAAAAAATCGACATGTTTTGCAAAATAATTTTGCAATATTTAAAATCGCTTTTTATTCTTTTTTTTTTTTAATAATATTGATAGAATAAATATTCTTCTTTCATAAGCTATTTATCGAATCACTGTAACTTTATCATTTTCAGAGTTATATTGTTGCAAAAAAATCGAATTTTTGATAAACAAATTAAATAACTTTTAAACTATTTAACCGTTGGCTTGGAAATTTTGATCATACTTTAAGCACCACAGGAATTAATATTCCGTGTCATATGAACATTCTAGGTTTATTTTTAAAAAAGTTATTAACATTCATAAAAAACCGAAATTTCTGACTTATTTTGCAACTTTCTAAGCAACAAATAACGATAGAAACATTTAAAGAACTCAATTTTGAAGGTTTTTATATGACATAGAAGTTTATTAAATATTCTTAAATTTGTTTCAAATGCTTCACTTTTTGCTGATAAACAAAAACAGTGAAAATTTACCGCTTTTTACCTTAATTTGTTAATAACTAATTAAGTCAAAAAAATCGACTGCAGGAAACATAAGGGTTTTTGCTACAGAGGTTCATACTACTCCAAACAACTGTCGTTTGTCTGGCCGGTTCAGCGTCACAAACAGGATACTCTTTTTGCTTATTTCACTGATCTAACTACTTCGTACTTCGAGTGTAGTTCAGTTAACCGAAAATTTGTTAATTTAAGTTTTATGGTTCAGAAAATACGTTGGGGAGAAGACACTTTAGAAAAGCGCACTGCAAGGCAACATCGCTGATGGCTACAAAGAGTAGAACTTCAAAAAACGCGGCGAAGAGTATAATTTTCAATAAATAAAATGAATGCAATAATAAAGCATTAGCGAAAAGAATTTGTATAAACAGCGTTTGTTAATATAAGGTGTTTGACGAATGCCAGTGAAATTAATAATTTTTCTTTGTGTGTCAACGAAAACTGTTATTACTGAAAAACTTCCGGCGAAAGAAATTACTTTTCGATGAGTAACAACGAACGTAATCTTCTATGTCCTTGAAGACTGTAATTCCTAATAATGTGCGACGAAAAAAGATTTTATGTCGACATTAAGTAAGACTATAACTTCTCATACTGCGCGGGGTGCAACTCTACAATGGGTAACGGCAAATAAACTCATTTCTGTTTGTGTGGCCACGAAAACTATTATTGTAATAAAAGTTCAGCGAAAATAATTATTACTCTTCGCTGAGTGACAGCGAAAGCAATCAGTTCTGATTCTGTTATTGCGCAAAACATAGTCTTCGCTGGCATACAGATGAAAAAAATGTTTATCACCGATGTCAGTTTAAAAGTAATTATTTTCACCGGAAATATTCGCAAGTACGTAGATAAAAACAATTTTTTTCGTCGATATTTATCTATTATAGGAAAATTCTTTTCGTAGCAGACTTTTGGGAGTTATAGTAACAAATATTTTAGTATTTATACTCTTGGCAAAAAACATACAAACACATTTGAATACACAAATAAAAAAAATTAGTTTGGCTGACACTTATCAAATAGTTATTATTTTCGTCGAAAAATTATTTATTATAAATTATAGCTCTTTTCTTCGGAGACACCAGCGATATAATATGTAAGTGAGCTTGACAACTTAAGGTAAGATAAAAGCGGCTTAAACTTCTCTTGCTTTTTAAATAAGTGTTCATGCACCTCATAAACCTACGTGAAATGTGATTGTTTTAAGTCTGAATTTCTTTGAGCAAACTTTAAAAAAGAGACATAGAACAAAATATAGACAAAAAAGAAATAACTAGCATAACCTAGAATAACTGAAAAATTTTGGTAGGATATTTTAATAACAAAATATGTAAAAAATAATAATTTGTAGCGTTAGCTACGGTGGCTGAATTTATAACTACGGAGGGTCGATCCAGAAATAAGGTCCCGAAAGAGTTTCAGCCACACAGAAACATGCGAAGCGAGTTCACGAAGAAGAGCGGACAATGGCTTGTAAAGTTCTTCTCCAACATTCTTCAAACGGGATATGTTCCCCATCAACTAAAAAGAGCAAAAATCGCGAAAAAAATTTTAAAACCAGAGAAAGCTAACGATTTACCAAAAAATTACCTTCCAATTGCACTCTAAGTATGGTCTACAAACATTTTGAAATAATGCTATACAGATTGAACGAATTTAAAACGGAACATACAATTTAATATATGTCTGTTTGAACTGCATTTGAAATAGTGGACCAATATAAAACTTGGACAAAAATAAATCCATACCCGGTGATAGACATTGTATAAAATATCGTTCAACTATCTGTCTCCTTTAAAGGAAAGAGGAGCTTGCCTAATAGTCGGAGAGATAGAGCCGAAATTTTGAACTGATCAGTAATATGACATTTCTCTATTGGAATATATTCATTGTAACTGGGTTAAGACTTTGTCTTACAGGCGGACGCCCCTCGTGGTACAGGGGGTGGCTATACAGGGATGAAGTAATTTTTTTCGGAAAAATTAACGATCGATAATATGGCTGAAAATTTGCTCAGAGTAAGATCTTGGTATAACTAGACGAAATCCCAAAGGGCGGACGCGAGAGTGGATACATAAGGGGTGGCGGACAGGGATGAAATTGCAATTTTTTGGGGAAAAATTAACGATAAGTAATATGTCCGCCATTTTCATGGCTCATTATTTAGCCCCTAAAAACTCTAAATCCAAAAGAGCGGACAGCTGGGTTGGTACAGAGAGCCATAAAACGGGGTCAAATGTACCACTTGCCTGCGCATTTTAGGTCTCGGTAACAATTTTCAAACTGATTTTATTATGATATTTTTATACCGATTGATTTGAAAATTTGTATGCTCACTTCTGTTACTATTAGGAAAAGCGTCAAGTAGAGTTTTCCTCAAAATTTTCCAAAAAAATTTCCGTAAATGAAAATTTTCGTAATTTTTTGAGGTAAAATCTAAATTGTAGAATCCTTTCGATTTTCTGTCAGTTATACCATGAATTTTTCCAAAAATTTTCAAACGATTTTTCCGATAAGAAAAAAAAAATTAGAAAAACTTTAAAAAATTCGTCATTTTTCTCACTCTCACTGATGTCATCACATTCATCATCTTCGTCACTTTCACTTTCAATAATATCACATTCATTATCTGCTTCATTTTCAATCACTACTTCTCGAATTGATTCTGGCATCTGAGGTCCACTAAACCATTTGAATTTATATGTTTCATCTTCAAACTCCCAACCATGTTCTTCAACAATCAATTCTGTTGGTACTTTTTTATGAGCATTTGTCCAAATATTTGAAATATAATGGGCTCGCAGTAGATGTTGGTGTAATTCATCTTGACATGGTGGTAAGCTTGAAGCATCGAAATTTTTTAGTTTTTTTTTTTTAAAAGGCTCGTTCATATCATGCAACTTATACTGCCGGTTAAATAGTGAAAATCTGACATCGTTTACTTTTCTTTTTGGAATTGTTCTCGTCAGTCCTGTTCCACATAAGTGACATATGAAAGTTTCTAAGGTTTCAAAAACTTCATTACAATCGAAGTCAGTTTCACCAAGTTGGATAAAAGCATCTTGATACTTATTACATTTAGCGCATGCGTCTAGAATTACTGATCTAAATGGAACGCGCATCATTATTATTTTAATATTTTAAAATAATAATGATTCAAAATTAATGTCCAAACAGAATATGTAAAATTATAATTAACTAATGAAAAAAAATTCAATCAATTTGAAAGTTAAAAAAAATATTGAAAATATCTAAGTACAAAGTAAATTTCAAAACTTAAAAAATTGATAATTCCACTATTAAATTGATTTTTATTAATAATTATTTGTAAAATGTTAAAGGAATTCTACAAATTGAATTTTACCTATTGATAAATAGAAATAATATATTTTGTATTTGATTATTAATGTAATAATAAATAAAATTTTTCTTATATCTGAACAACCATTATTTATGCAATATAAATTTAAAAACCTTTTTATTGTAATAAAAAATAAGTAAAATTACTATTTGTTATACCAAAAATATTTAATAGTTAACATTATAAAATTACTTTAATTTAATAAAATATCAAATATCAAACATTTATTCGATTAAAAATTAATTCGTAAAATATTTATATTTAAGAAAAAAATGTGATTTGTAAAGTAAATATGACTTTAGTTTGAAAAAAAAAACATTATCATAATATCATTTTAAAACTACAAAATATTCTATAAAAGTTTTATCAAATGTTTTAGAAAAGTTTTTCTAATTTTTTTTCTTATCGTAAAAATCGTTTGAAAATTTTTGGAAAAAAATCATGGTATAACTTACAGAAAATCGAAAGGATTCTATAAATTAGATTTTACCTCAAAAAATTACAAAAATTTTCATTTACGGAAATTTTTTTGGAAAATTTTGAGGAAAACTCTACTTGACGCTTCTCAGAATAGTAACAGAAGTGAGCATACAAATTTTCAAATCAATCGGTATAAAAATATCATAATAAAATCAGTTTGAAAATTGTTACCGAGACCTAAAATGCGCAGGCAAGTGGTACATTTGACCCCGTTTTATGGCTCTCTGTACCAACCCAGCTGTCCGCTCTTTTGGATTTAGAGTTTTTAGGGGCTAAATAATGAGCCATGAAAATGGCGGACATATTACTTATCGTTAATTTTTCCCCAAAAAATTTCAATTTCACCCCTGTCCACCACCCCTTATGTATCCACATATTATCGATCGTTAATTTTTCTGAAAAAAATTACAACTTCATCCCTGTATAGCCACCCCCTATACCACGAGGGGCGTCCGCCTGTAAGGCAAAGTCTTAACCCAGTTACAATGAATATATTCCAATAGAGAAATGTCATATTACTGGTCAGTTCAAAATTTCGGCTCTATCTCTTGGACTATAAGAAGCGATAAGTGGTTTGACAGCATAATAACTGCTTGTGTAGTCTAGTTTTTTCAGTGATTCTAGGCAACCTATTTGGGTGGAGTTTTGACTTGTTCTTGAATGAATTCAGAATCCAGCAGCCCGCTGAAGTATTGGATTTTTATAATATAATTATTTGACAACCTTTTGTTGGCCAACCACCTAGAGCGGAGTTGAGCCGAAATACATTGATTTCGTATGTTCCGTTTTAAATTCGTTCAATCTGTATAATAGAATTAGTCAAACAATACTCCAACATATACCTGTGAAACAAGGAGGATTTCGACCTAATAAAGAAGTTCGGATATGCAGACGACTGGGCGCTTGTTACGAGCTATAAAGAATTGGAGACTACTGAGCAAATATTAAAAAACGACCTGGTTACCCTCGGAAGATATTTCCGTCGCTAAAGATTGTAACACAATGCCGCCAAGACGGAAATATCGTGCTTTCATTTAAACAACAGACTGGCCAACTACCAATTAAAATTCCACTTTGACGACAGACTCCTCAACCACGCCAAAACACCCAAAATTTCTAGGTGTGGCACTCGACGCTAAGCTTCAAAGAACATCTTACAAAGACGATTGCAAAACACGAGATAATATTCTGCAAAAGTTATGCAGTATCACATGGAGTTCTTCAGCGACTACACTTAGATCGGCAGCACTGGGACTGGTGTATCCCGTTGCGGAGTATTGTGCACGGATGTGGCTCAACAGGCCTCACATCAAACGTGTTGACGCTTAACTACAGCGGCAATCCGTCCGATTTCTTAGTTGCGACCAAAGAGTCAATTGAATATATTTTTTTAACTAAATGTTTGCAAAAATTAATTACTGATATTTACTGTTTGTAATATATTAATTGTGATGTAGCCACTCCGTTCGGCTCGCGGAAATAAGAATACGGCCGAGGCAAGAAGGGCCTGCCTGTCGTAAGAGGCGACTAATGAGTAGGAATTGAGAGGTGGAGAGCCGTCGCTTGAGGTATCGGGTTTGTAGAAACGCACTCGAGACGTTTAGGCGTCACGGTCACCGGTCTACATTCCTAGTATCCGAGACGAGACTCTCGGGGACCACTCTACTCTCATTCCAAGAGAACCAGGCGAGGTTGAACGAGCTGGGCCCGTACACACCTCTTTTGGCCTTACACTACCAATCGTGGTTAAAGATGGGAGTATTCGAATACTGGAATCGAGTAGTATCCGATTCCTTACAGAATCAATTGTGCTCGAGTACTCGAACTGGAAACCGATTGAGTACTGAATTACCTGAATACTTGCCGAATATAGAACCGTCGGAAATTACAGTAATGTTCGGGTCATTCGGAATTTATCTGTTCCTGGGACCTCGGTTCCATCTGAAAGAGTCTTCTCGAAGGAAGGACAATTTACGAATGATCGTCGAAACCGACTATTACCAAAAAACTTGGACACAATTATATTTTTAAACAGTTTTTATTTTTAAGTTAGTTTTTTTTTATTTTTTTGTGATATATTCTATAATGTTTTTTTATTTTATTTATACTTAATTTATATTTTTAATGTTCATTTAATATTTAAACTGTTTTTTATTTTTTAGACAATAGTAGAATACTGAAAGTTTTGTTATTAGCTAATTAATTACTTTAATTATACCAAATAATATATTTAAACACTTTTTTATTAGAATAATTTTTGGTCTATTTTTTGTGATACCTATCTAGAATGTTTTTATTTGTCTGCGAAAATTATATTTATTATAAAAAAAAATATACGCAAAACACACAAATAATTGAAAAATCATAGATAAAGATTGGCAAACCGACTATTAATTCAAAATCTGATAGCCACAGTACTCGGTACTCAATAAAGTATCCGATTCCTTACTGTACTCGATTCCACGGTAACCGATTCCCATAAGTAATCGATTCTGACCATCACTAATCGTGGTGTCGGTGTCCCGGCACGTACCCGCCTGGAGATTTAAGAGTGGTAGAGGAGAGATCCTCGTCAGTGACCTGTCTACGTGCGAGGTGGAAATTCCTCTGCCTGCGTCACCTGTCCGCCCGTGGGAGGGGATCACGGATGGGTGAGGTAATCGCAACACAGGTACTACGGAGGAGGTGGAACTCCACGATGTGTGCGCGTATGCGTACGTGTCGTGCCACCTTCATTTTGGTGTCGGACTCGTAGGGGCAGTGGAGGCGCTAACGGTCGTATGCCGAAAGGCCAGGTAGACCAGGGTCCTGCCAAGTTTTTATTTGGAGGCCACAAAGCAATATTAAAAATTGTATTATCGGTGTAGTGTCCGATGGCTAACGCGGCTAATGACATCAGAAAAAGTGCATTACCGGTGTTGTGTCCAATAGGTATCGCGGCATTGATATCAAAATACAAGGTAAAACGACTTTACTGTGCTCGCCAGTTTCTCGTCAAGAAGACAAAGAAATATTATTGAACTCAATTTTTACAGAACACGAAGCGTGGATTTTTCATTTCACTCCCAAAACGAAAGAGTGGCGTCACCCAGAGCCATCAACCGCAAAGAAATTCAAACAAACTTCTTCTGCTGGCAAAGTCATGGCCAGTGTTTTTTTGGGATCGTAAAGGGATAATGTTGATCGATTTCATGGAACCTGGGACAACAATAAACTCAGAAACTTATTATGCAACATTACGAAAACACTAAGAAAACTCTGACGAGCTATCCAGAACCACCGACGAGGGCAACCGTCATCAGGCGTAACGCTACTTCGTGACAACGCCCAACCGCACGTCTCTCGTTAAACACAGGAACTTTTAACACACTTTGGGTCGACTGTCGTGTGTCACCCACCTTACAGTCCGGACCTCGTTCCTAGTAACTATCACTTGTTCCCTAAGTTAAAGGAATACGTGAGTGACCAATATATGTGAAGTCAAAGAGGTGAAACACTTCCTCAATGGGTTAGCCACGGAGTTCTACGACATTTGCTTACGGAAATTGGAGCACCACCGTCTTTAAAAATGCGTAGAAAAAATAGAGCGTTTGCATTTGCAAAGTAGAGTGTTTGCATTCCAACGATGAACATTTATATGAAAATAAACTATGTTACCCGTTTAATAAATTAATGGGAACCTTATTTCTGAACAAATCCTAAAATACACGTAAAATTATAAAAAGTAAAAACTATATTAAATAAATACATAAAAATTGTATTAAGAACAATCAAAATTTGAATTAGTTAATTAAAAGAATAAAGATATAATGTACAACGACATTATTATAACAAGAGATGAATTGTGAGAATTTGAAAAGATAAGTAATTAATGGTAACAAGAATAATTTACCGATGTTAAGAAATATCCTGAATAAAGAAAAGGGATAAAAAAATAGAATTAAAAGTCTTCAAAGAAATTATAGAATTCTCGCTTAAAATAATAATCTTAATAATAAAAATAAACTTGGACATATTTTTAACAACTTACCTTTTACTGTAGAATACACTATGAGGAAGTCAGCTTGAACTGGGATTTTATACGTATTGTGAATCTCTCCATCGGTTTCAGTTCTCGACAAACTGACCCCACCATCTAATTTATCACCTTGGCAAGCTTGCAAGAAAAATATTTTTGGTTTTCCTAAAAAATATATCAACGATATTTATTTTTCAGTACATTAACCTAATAAAAGCAGACACTGAGCAATCAATAGAAATGTTACATAAACTTTTGAACAAGATATGTACTAAAGAAGTTTTACCAGAGCAGTGGAAGAAGGGATTAATAATAAAAAAACCTAAAAAAGAAAATCTGAGTAGATCCAATAATTGGCGTGCAATTTCAATAAACTTTTAAGCGCTACATTCAAAGTGTTAACTAGAATCATATTGGAAACGTTGAAGTCGGAACTAGATACGCAAACTGAGAAGCAAACAAGCAGGCTTTCGTGGAATGGAACGAAATAAAAATATAAATACTTTGAAAAGGCCTTTGACTGTAAATAGGGTACAGATGGGGAAAATCTTAAGACTATATGGAATACCAGAAAAAATCATTGTCTTAAGAACAAGGAAAAAAAATGGAAATGGATTGGCCATACCTTGAGGAAAGAACAAAACGACGTAGCGCGACAAGCATTGAATACCAGCCTGAGAGGAAGACCAGACAACAGCCGGAAAAGAACTACAACCAGAGAACACGAAAAATTTTTACTAAGATGGTGTGAAATCAAAAACAGAGTAAGAAATAGACGAGAATGGAAGGAATTATGTACAGAATTTATCCAAAGAATGAACAAGAGAGGCGCTGACCCAGCCAGTCAGCTTATACTTTTGGCCAAGAAACGTACAAGCGCCCAATACTCTACAAGGAGAGATGGCATTACAATGTTTTTAAAAGTTGTTTTTTTTGCTATCTTCTCAAAAAACCTTATTAAAATTTGAAATACAGAAACAGGAAATTATTTAAAAAACATGGAAATTTTTGTACGATAAAATATAAAATTTAAGAGCGGGTGTAAAAAGTCAATCAAATAATTATGATAGTAAAAAATAAATTACAAAAATGTTGTTTTTTTGCGCTACCACAGAAAAAAAAATTCGAAATCGGTTCATTTTTCAACGAGATACAGTAGTCGCCAAATATGAAAAACCGTATTATTATCAAACCGTAAACGCTCCGTGAAAACTAAAGTTGGCACTCATTTTGACAACCTTTTGACAGACCTTGATTTTTTTACATTCTTTACTATATATATATATATATATATATATATATATATATATATATATATATATATATATATATATATAGCACTCCTTGTAATAAAATCTATAAAAAAATATAAAAAAATTTACAACTTAAAGCTTTTTTAGTTCTGAGCACTAATAGGTTAAGATAAAATTAGTTAAGTTCAGTAAAAGTTCAAAAAGGAGCTTATTCACGTGGCAACAAAGTAACCAAGAGCTGAATGAATAAAGTGGATGGTTTGCCTACACGTCAACATACTACGTACAATTGACCATGAGGGAAACAATTATTTTTTATATGAATTCCAGACATTCAAGAATTGACCTTATCTTGTGTTTATTTTAAATATTTAAAGTTTATTATTAAAGCGTTTAAATTATTATATTAACAATTTTATTTCATGAACAAAAAAAATTGATTTTAAATAATTAACTGGACTTAGGTTATTCCGAGCGGAGACAAATTAAATAAATCAAAAATCATGAAAATCGGTCCAGCCGTACTTAAGTTATAAATGGTAAAATAGTTTTTAAGTTATAAATCGTGTAACTAAAACGATTTATAACTCAAAAAGGTTACAGGAGTATCTGATTCTCAACAATATAATAACGGGACAACACCGAAGATAAAAATGTCATTTTCAAATTTGTCAAAATCAAAATATGTACAGTAGTCGCCAAATATGAAGAACCAAGGGCGCGCAATTATGATACTTCGAGCACACCCACCGGTAGACACAATTGAGAGAGGTTACTTAGACCATCGAGTTAGAATCTATGGAGAGGGTATCACGTGACTAAAAACGACCTCATGTCGGCCATATTGTTATGATCGTTTTGACAGAACGTGTATGATTGTTTACGTTTGTTGTTTTTCTAATATTTTTAGTTTTATAATACTTTTATAAAAACTGTAATATTATATTGTGATAGTGCATAATAATGGTTTCTTGTTCTCAACGTAGTTGCAGTAGCAGAAGCAATGTTATTAAAAAAATCTTCAGTAATAACGTTCCACAGGTTAGTATACAAATATGTAAACAAAGTAATGACCCGTACTTCAGAAAATAAATTAATAGTATTCATAAAAAATCTTATAAGTAAGGTAGATCGTGCTATTCTTGAGAATACTCAAATATATTCATCCTAAATATCTTAAAATTTCTTATTAACTGCTGCAACATAATTATTTTTATTTCTACACAGTATTTCCATTGTGATATTCGGCAGATATTCAATTTTGTTTTTTTAATAATAACTTTTCTAGCTTTGTTAATTGAACTCAATTTTTAAGTGTCAGTTAATTTTTGTAGTTATCAAATATATAAGTTGTAAAACGAACGTATTTCTTTTATTTCACACCGTATATCCATTTTACCCTTTAAAATATTATTTATATTATTATCTCTTTCAGATACAACTTGTTATTTGACTGTATTAATTTATCTTTATGTATAATATGTCGTGTTTTTAGTGTTTACCGCGGGATAAATAAACCATAGTTTATTAAAAATGTATTGCACTTTTTAGATACTTTAATATTATTGAGTCAGGCCCTGATCCGCCATATTGGTACGATCGTTAGCCACACCTACTGACGCCATTTTTAATACACCCAACAATCTGAATCAAAATGGGCATATTTCACAGATAAACTCTTTAATTTCAAAGAAAAAAAAATGTGATAAATTAAAAAAAATAAATCTTACCTGCAAGACTGGGGCACCTATCCGCAGTAAAAGAGGCCCATAGATTGTCAGGCTTATATGGTGTATCTTTTGCATATATTATTCCCATTTCACCGTGGGAAAGGACAGAAATTAATAGACAATCATGTTTATTGTGATCAGTTTGGGCAGCTGAAAAATAAATCAACATGAAATATTATTATTTGTATTAATAAAGATGTCAAAAAAGTGACAATGAATGATTTACAATGAAATACAAACTTCTGATGTATAATGGCATATATTTGTTATAAAATTTAAATTATCCAAAAGGATTAAAAATTTCAGTACGTTTGTCCGTCTTATCAGTCCCTCATCATAAGTAAAGACATCTTATTGTGCCGTCTTCTAACGAAGGTTGGCGATCACTTCTTTAAACGCTTCTCTATCTTTTGCAACGTGAAATGTCTGTTCCTGAGGTTAGTCCAATCTCTGATATTGCTCAGCCAAAATTTCTTTTTTCTTCTCTCTACTCTTCCTTATACAACGTCAGGTTGTATACAGAACCTGACGTTGTAAAATTCATTAAGGTAGCACGCCTCAGATGGATAGGTCATGTAATCAGACGAGAGAAAGATGCCATAGTCAGAAAAGTTTTTGACCGAAGAGGGCCGATCGGACAACGAAGAAGAGGAAGACCGAGACTTAGGTACCAAGACAACCTAGAAAATGATTTGAAGTCTATCGGAATTAGAGCATGGAGAAGAGTTGCCAGAGACAGGGGCGAATGGAGGATTGTTCTGAAGAAGGCTTTGGCTCATAAAGAGCTGTAACGCCACTGATGATGATGATGATGACTCTTCCTTATATGATGACGTGCAGAAGAGAGTATTTATCGTTTCGAATTATGTGGCCCAGATACGATGTTTTTTCTTATTTTAATTGAGTTAATAAACTGTATGCCATGTCCAACTCGTCTTAACACTTATTCGTTTGAGAGTTGTGAGAAAAACATCTTACTAGTAATTAAAACTAGCCACAGAGCAAGGTCTAATAACCCTTAGATTACATATTGAAAATTTTAAATTTTGAAAATATTGTGACACGAACTCGATGTTAGAGAATTTTACTTTAAGAGGACATACTGATCCCTGCTCGAAAAAAAGACGTTAGAGTTCTATGGACGATACAACTACCAACTCCAGTTGGCTGGTATCTTCCGTAGCAGCTAGTACATCGTGCAGATTAGGAGACCTCATTTAATACCCATAAAACTTGTATGAACGTTTCGTCAAAAAGACAATCACAAAAGAGATAGACTGTAAATTCTATGAAAACAAGTTATTTGTAATTTGAGCAACGTCATTGGTGACCCGTGCTTTTCACAGACGAGTATGGATTTAGTTTAACCAATTGCAATGGGCGTTTTCGTGTTAATAGACGTCCGAGTGATCATTAGCTGTTGCCATTCTGGAAGTTAACCGATTTTTGGAGGAATCTGTCGTTTTTTGTACTGGAATTAAAAACTTAACCTGTCAAAGTTACGTGGACCAACTATTGAATAAACATGTGGTGTCTGTTGCATTCGATATTTATCCTTATTTTATCTTAAACATAGTCTTGCGAGTGTTCACCAACAATTTCTACATGAATGTTAAATTAAAGTATATAGTGACTAATTGAGCCAAAAATCTTTCTACCATACATGATCAGTCAAGGGTGCATTATCTACAAGGTCTTCCAAATTTTGATAGTTGGTAGCGGCCACATTGTTGAAGCTACATCTATCAAATTGGCTATAATTTATTCAGTCTCTTTTGCAAAATCACCATGGATGGATATAGCGTGAAAATGATAAAATTGTTTTATCAAAATGGCTATTGTATTCTAACAACGTTCCCCTCTTTTCGCCGATTTTACGGTCGCCCTAATCCGTCTTACCGAGATGAGTATTTGCAGAGTGGAGGATAAATTTGAGTCTACTGGTTTAGTAAATAATCAACCAACACCCCGCACATCGCCAAAACGCCAGCTCTGCTAAAACATCGCCGCTGTGCCTGAGAGTGTACAGGAGAATCCGGGGCAGTCGACTTCACGTCGCTCACAATAACTCGACTTTTCACAGACAACTTAGCGAATTTTGCCTCGAGATTTTTTTCTGAACCAGTACAAAATTCAATGACCCATTAGCTGAATGAGCTCTAGTGAAGTTGGAAACTGATCTATTTGTCACACAGCAGAGATTTGAGGTTGTAGTCTTCTCAGGTGGAGGTGATCGTGTTATTTTACTCCATTATACTCTTTCTTGTGGAGTTTTTTTAAATCGCAGGTCTATGTGAATACGCCATAAGCCACCAGTGTCTCTTAAAGATAACATGACCCGATGCCATCGGTCAAATTCAGCCCAATTTATGTACCAGACTAGAGTCACGGAAAATTGACGAAAAGCCGCGACGGATATTTGAACTATATTATATTCCGTTTCATTTTCCACTTCGGAAACCGTTCTCAAAATACAAACATTAATAAATTAAACAATTTTTTTGTTACTTGGTGAAAAATTCTTCTAATAATTAAATTTTATCTGACTCATTTATATTGACAATTCAGACATATTATATATTTTAAAGTAGACGACTTTATTGTAAGATAGTTCATTCGAATATATGAAATCAACTTGAGAATATCTGTCAGAAAAAATCATACCATGTGATTCGTCTTTAAAAAGACAAGCACATGGCATGAATAAATTCAACATTTCAACAACTTTGAAAACAACAAACACATTGAGATCTTTTTTACTTAAAACTAAACCTAACAATGAACAAGAAAGAACAAAGAATTGTATTTATAAAATACCTTGTGAATGCGATCAGTTTTATTTTGGTTCAGTATAAACCCATTGTAGTAAGGAATATTTATTGCAGTGATGTATTTCTGATATTTTATAATATTAAACTACTAGTTGTATTGCTGCATAATTGTTAATTAAAACTTGTTACCCATAGGCCTCTCCGGCCTAACGTGTGCTATAATGGAATTTTTTTTCGCGTGTTTCCTGTAGGCTTAATAATGTAATTCAACGTTCCCTTTGTTAATTGTTATTTATCTAGTAGTAAAATGTTTGATTAGGATCTATTTAATTTAATTATATTTCATATCAATTCCCTATCATTTTAATTTATTTTATCACTCTGTAATAATTTGTAGTATATCTCCAGATTGAGTCAAAAACTTAATATTTTATATCTATATATTTATCTATATGATTCATTGGTTACAAGTAGAAACATAATCAATATATCACATATTTTTACTCCGAATAAAGATAAAATATTTAATATAAAATAGATAAATCATTTGATACAACAAATATAAAATGCCGGCCACAAGTTGTTTTGTTCAATAAAAGAGGGGCAGCTTTTTAATTATTTGCTAGAAATTGTCCCTTGAAGAATTATCCCAGAAAAGAAGAATTATCCGCCACAATACCCGTACGGTGTAAACTTGTTATCCTATCTTGAAGACTAAGGCAGATATAAACTCTTACCAGCGGCACCCGGGCGGGGATTGGGAGGGTTAAACCCTTCCCCGAGCATATAAAGTAAAAAATATATAAAGAATAGTAGAAAAATGTAATTTGTCTTTCACACACAATACAAAAAAAAATACAAAAACTTACCACTTTAAATATGTAGAATATAATAATTATTGTATAAATACACAATAATTAATAATTATTATGGTGTGCTTTTATATTTCTAGAAAGGACGCTTAAATTATAAGATTTGGCAACATTGCCAGCCGAATAATTACACAGCAATAAACAAGTGACACGTGCCTTTGTGTATCGGATGAAAAACTTCGGGAAATCACTTAATTCTCATTTAATTTTATGGTCTATTCATTTGTCTAAAAAATGCGTCTGCGTTGTCTGGTGCGAGTAGCATGCGCCTGCAGGACTGCATGTGTTATCGGTAGAAATTAGACATCTCTATAGGAGAAGAGAGCACTTGACAACACCAATAAAAAAGAAGAAAGGGAAAGATCAATGAAAGATGGCAGTAAACAGAATGTATAGAGAAATAGGTATGAACCCTGTGACTGTGAAAGAGATGATCGTGAAGATGACGGGAATCCAAACAGTAATTAAAAAGAAATAAAAAGAAGAGAAACACCAACCGGACGACAGAGATAAGATCTTGATAAAAAAAGGGAGTGTTCCAAAAATGTCGTCAGCCTTAGAGCGGCCATCCCACTTTCGGACTACAGTACGTGCAACAGTCAACTACGCAAAAGTAGGAGAGGGTGGTTTTAGTTGGTAGGCAGGATAACAGATATCTGAATCTTTGGCACTGCTATCTTTAGTACTTTAAATTAAACTAAAACCCAAATTTTAAGGACTCAAAATGAAGGTAGCATAAAAAAATAATTTCGGTGTAATTTTCTTCGTCACAATGGATTTGCATGAATGAAAATATGGATTTAGGTTCCTCTTACCCTCTACTTCATTTTTGGACTTGAGCTCTGGGTTCTTAATTGGGTTGTGAAAGCCACCTCTTCTCAAGGGTGAAAAAACATACATTCAAAGTAAGTCAGGAAATAGATAAATTGATTAATTCTAACAACTTTTATTCTAGAGTTTTTAAACTAAGTCGATACTTTTTGAGTTATTTGCGAGTGAGAATGTTCATTTAAAAAAAAAACACGTTTTTAGACGGTTTTTAGTAAATAACTCAAAAAGTAAGTATTTTATCGAAAAAATATACAGCAAAAATGTAGCTTATAAAAAAGCAAAAGAAATGGTGTATTTATGAAGTATGTAGACCCAGTAGAAACAGAGTTGTAGCTCATGAAAAATACACTGCGCTCCAAAATTAACGCATAATTTTAAAAACCCTGGTAAATCAAATAATTCTAATGTTTCGATTTTTGTGCTAATATATTATTGTTACCCCCGGTATATTGTAAAATTTATCGAAAGAACGGTAAAAAATGCTGATGTTTTTATCATTTTTTTTCAAAAATGTTAAAAACATGCTAATTGTGCTTCATTTTATTTCGAATTTAGTTGGGTTGGATTACGTTGTGCTGAACGTTTAAAGGGATTTGCAAGTTTATTAAGTGTTTTTTCTTTGAAATGAACCACCAGCAGCAAGAAAATCTAAATTTGTCAGAAAGTGACTGTTTTAGAATCGTTACTCTTCGCGAAGAATGATACACTCAAGTAGAACTCGCTGAACGTTTTAACGTCATTCAGTCAACCATTTCAAGAGTGTTAACACGTTTTTCTGTTACTGGAAGTAACTTGAGAAGACCCGGTCAAGGCCGTAGAAGGGTTACAACTCCTAATCAAGACCGGTTTTTGACACTTCGTACACTGAGACAAAGGTTTGTTACCAGTACTTCTCTACAAAATGAATTTTTGGATCGTTATAACTTTAGAATCAGCATACGATTAGAAGAAGACTTGCCGAAAACGACCTACACCATTATTGACTAGAGACCATAGAAGGCAAAGATTGCATTTTGTTCGTGAACATGTTGATTGGAATAATGACGATTGGGGAAGAATATTGTTCACCGATGAATCCAGGTACTGTCTTTTTTCTGATGACAGGAGAAACCGAGTGTATAGAAGGCCTGGGGAACGCTATGCACAGTGTAACACCGTAGGGACTGTACAGTATGGCGGCGGCTCGGTAATGGTGTGGGGTGGGATTAATTTAGAGACTCGTACGAAATTAGTTGGAATGGATCACGGTCGGCTTACATCGCAGAGGTATATAACAGACATTTTAGAAGAGCATGTCGTGCCATTTGCACTATTTATTAAGGATAATTTCATGCTTATGCAAGATAATGCCAGGCCACACACGGCAAGACTTGTGAAGCAGTATCGTCAGGAGGTTGGAATTCCTGCCATGGATTAGCCTGCGAGAAGTCCTGACCTCAACCCAATAGAACATGTTTGGGACATCATAGGCAGACGACTACGACAACTAACTAATGCAAGAAACACAT
Source organism: Diabrotica undecimpunctata (assembly GCF_040954645.1). Lineage (NCBI taxonomy): Eukaryota > Metazoa > Arthropoda > Insecta > Coleoptera > Chrysomelidae > Diabrotica > Diabrotica undecimpunctata. The sequence goes on from NC_092811.1 coordinate 102,739,291, forward strand.
TAGATGAACTGTTTTTGCGGTTGGTTGAAATTTTGGATCAAATTGATCAAGAAGAAATCCGAACGATTATTCTCAGTATGAGAGATCGTTGTCAAGCAGTAATAAATGACTGATGAGGCAATACTCGATACTAGTACGCGGTACTAGTATTTTCTTCAACTTTAAAAATTTCAATTTCGTCATTAATTTATAATATTAGTTTGTTTAGATCAGTTGTTTGTTTAGATGTTTAGATTTATGATGTTATATTGTTAATTACAATACATTTTTTGTAAAAAAAAAAAAAAAATTTATTTAAGATGTTCTAAAACAACCATAAAGCCGAAAAGAACAAACAAAAATTTTTTCATTACAACTCAAAATAAGAATTTTAAAATTATGCGTTAATTTTGGAGCGCAGTGTAGGTTCATATTTGTCAAATTCCGTGAAACGTGTTTTAAAAAAGCTTTATTCTTGTTTTTCTTTTACGCTCAAAATAAAGTTGCTCTTTTTTTGGTAAAAAAATCATGAAAATCACCACCTAAGAGCACCCCAAATGAAAAATCTTTACCGCTTTACAATTTACTTTATTTATTTATGCATTCTTTATATGATCTGTAAGTTTGACCGGTTCAAAGGGCTGATTTTTAAAACAAATTTGGTTTTAAAGTAAAAGAAAACTTTTAAAATTTTGAAAAAAATGCATTTTTTAAATAACTGACAAGGTATTAGTGACACGAAAAATCTCGAAGAGTAAAAAAAATATAGGAAAAATAAGATTTCTTGCATGCCAGTTAGCTCTGTCTGTCGCATGGGGGTGAGCCAAGTCTCGTTACTTGGTTACGAGTCTTTGTTCTATAACATTTTGAAATGGCGACGCCCATTGGAAATCCTGCCAACTGTGAAGTATGCAGTGTGATTCGGTTTTTAAATGTAAGGGGCATGTTGTTGACGAAAGTGTTTCTGATTCACGACAATTCTCGGCCCCATGCAGCGGCAAGAACTCAGCACGAACTTTAACGTCTACAATGGGAACTTTTCCTTGCCTTCGGCCCAGACTTCGCGCCTTTCGATTATCATCTCTTGCCGAAACTGAAGGGATTCTTGGGTGGAAAGGAGTTTGGAAACGACGAAGAGCTAAAGATAAAGTGATACTCTGGCTGAGGCGTTTGGCGGTAGTGAACTACAACACCGGCATCGAAAAACTGATTTCATGACACAATAAATGACTTGACAACTAAGGCAACTACTTTGAAAAATAGCCTAACGTACTGTGACTTTGTAAATAAAATTTTGTGTTGATATCTTTTATTTTAATTTTTTACGCCAAAAGGTTCTTTACTTTCTAGACGACCAATGTATCTCAGCTTAAATATTCAAACTTATCTCACTTTAGGCAAAGAAAAACCACTTCTTACAAAGAAACAAAAAATAATCCGTTTTTATGAGCAGCAGAGCACCGAAACTGGATTCAAAGTCAATGAGATTCAGTTATTTGGAATGATGAATCAAGTTTGAGGTCTGTACTGGCAATACACGATGTATAGTTATTCGAAGGACAGGGAAGGAAGATCACAAATATTTACGTAAAAGAAAGGTTAAGTTCCCGGCATCTGTGATGGTCTGGAGCTGTATGTCCTATCAAGGAGTTAGACATCTGTTTTTGATTGATCTCTGTCAATGCTGCGAAGTACAAAAGTATTTTACAAGAATAATTATTGCCTTCCATTAATGAAATTCAACTGCCAGGTGGGGGATTTACATTTCAACAAGATGGCGCAGTCTACCATACAGTAAACATTTCCTACAACCAAACATCATGGTTGTAGGAAATGAATATTCCTGTTTTAAAATGGCCTTCAATCAGTCCTGATCTATCCCTTATCGACACTCTTTGCCATCAAATGAAAAAAGCACTTCGAACTACACTAGTTCAGTCAATTCAGAGTAAAGTTCAGGAAATTTGGAATAATTTTCAAATAGATTACTGCCAAACATTAGTAGGCACTATACCAAAGCGAATTGATGGCGTTTTAAAACGTAAGGGTGACTCCACACCGTGGTAACGGTGACTAAATATTTGGTCCAAATAATTTGTCGGAGGGCCAGATCTGACCAAACAACTAGTAAAACTAATCCAAAAAATAATAGAACAAAACAGCATTCCTCAAGAATGGAGATCAAGCATCCTAATACCTCTCTTCTAAAAGGGAGACAAATCGGACCCGGAAAATTACAGAGGAATTAATTTATTAAACACAACACTAAAATTAACAACCAAAGTGATAACAAATAAATTGAATAAAATTATAACACTAGCAGAAGAACAACAAGGTTTTAGGTCGGGAAGATCATGCACCGACGATATATTTATAATGAGGCAAGTGCAAGAGAAATCATTAGAATATAACAAACCGGCATATTTATGTTTCGTGGACCTTACAAAGGCATTTGACCGGGTTAGATTAAAAGAGAGATACCTCTGGGCATAATCAAAACGATCGAAAATATATACCAAAACAACACAATAAAAGTAAAAGTAAAAGAAGAACTAACCGACCCTATTGAAGCAGGCAATGGATAAGACAGAGAGATTCCCTGAGTCCTCTATTGTTCAACCTGATTATGGACGAAATATTAAAAAAAGTAAGAATTAAAAAAGAATACAAAATGGTAGAAATGGAGAAAAACAACTTAAAATAATCTGCTATGCAGACGACACAATACTACGCTCTCAAAGTGAAGATGATTTACAACGTATGCTGCACGAATTTAATATAACGGCCAGAAAATTTAACATGTTAATTTCCCCAAAAAAGACAAAATGCATGGTTACAACAGCAGATTTACTAAGATGTAAACTGGAGCTGGAAGGTCAGATAATAGAACAAGTGATGGAGTTTAAATATCTAGGCATCACATTATCTAGCTACGGAAAGCTCGAAACCGAAGTGGAAGATCAAGTGAATAGAGCAAACAGAGCCGCAGGCTGCCTAAATGACACAATATGGAGAAATAAAAATATCGGGAAAGAAACGAAAGGCAGAATTTACAGTCATCAGACCAATAATGACATACGCGGCAGAAACAAGACCTGACACAGAGAGGACAAAAAAGATGTTAGAAACAACAGAGATGAAAACACTTAGAAAAATTGATGGTAAGACACTATGGGACAGAGCTAGAAGTACAGATATACGACGTAGATGCAAGGTGGAGAACATCAAGAACTGGGTAAGAAATAGAAGAATAGAATGGAACGATTATATAAGCCGAATGACAACAAATAGAGTAGTAAAGACGGCAAGAGACGGTTCCCCAATAGGAAGACGATCAGTGGGAAGACCACGAAAACGATGGAACGACAACTTACTGGAGGCACATTGAAAAACAGACAGTCATGTCTATATAAAAAGAAGAATTAATTTATGCCAGACTATAATTTTTCTTTTTGTTTATTTTATAATTATTTTACTTAATAAAAGTATTTAATATTGTTGATTAATTGGCAAAACCACGTAGTATCAAATAAGCTTAATCGCATCAGTTTAATTTATATTAGTTAAATAAATTTGTGTTGCATATTGGTTTTGGTCAAATTCATATGTGTCTAGGCTTGTATAGTATTGTTTAAAATTCAATAAATTTTGATATAACTAATGCGAGAAAAATTTTTTTAGTATGTTAGTGCTGATGTAAGGATGTATATCGCTGGTTAGAAGTCACATGGAAATGAATAATATACCTAAATATGTAGACAGTAGTACGTGACACATTATACGTGAGATCTTACAGTCAATAAAAATTACTCGTGGTGTTATTTACGTGAATTTGTTGTAAATAAACGAAATGATTTCATTTCTATCTCTCTATTTCTCTTTTGGAACTAGAATTGGACTTATGACCAGGGCCGCATTTAGGTCAATTGACGGCCTAGGCAATTCTCAAGTAGCCCCCCTTCAAACATGTACAATTTTTGCGAAAAAGAAAAATTTCACAAAAAAAAGAGATTTCACAACAGGTGATTTTAAGTTGTCCGTCAAAATTTTCCATCTATATGTGGAGGCCGAGAAAAATGTATATAATTCTTGTAAAAAAATAAAATAGGAAGTAGCGTTCAGACAGGATTCTGCTACCAAAGATCCTACCAAATTGAGAGAATATTAGCCCAGTCTGGTTATACAAAAATCATCGATTTCACGGCAAAATGTTTCGCAGATATCTGAAGCTTTTAACACATAGGTGGGGGTTACTAGATGACGAATAGATAAAAAGATACTACTATTTTTACCTTGCGTTTTTTTTTAACAATAACTTATGGTCAGAATTTGATTTTTTATCTATAAGTGTTCTCCCTTATAATTTAAATAAACGATATTTATACCATTTTTTTATATCAAGAATATCTTTATTTTCCCGTTTTTTCAATTAAAATTGATAAATAATTTACGGAGATATTTGCAAAAATACAGTTTTTTTGCACTAATTTATAAATTTAATTAATTTTTTCATTAACAAAATAAAATTTTATTAATATATTTCAACATTGAGGAATTACCATCCTTTAAATTTGTGCGAAATTTCCCCCCGATCGGTCAAATATTTTATAAGTTATTCAATTTGTTTATCCCTGGGACTAATTATTTAAACCATTGAACTTGCCCTATGAATGATGCTAGACACATTTAACAAATTTCATAGGGTTCTTTAAGACTCATACTATCTCAGAAGTTAAATGAATATTGAGTTTTCATCGAAATTATTTACAAAACAAACGTTTGAAAAAGGGGTATGTTTTTTACTTATAAACAATTGTAATAACTTCTATATTTTTCAAGCTACAGACTTGTACGTACAACCATTAGATAGCTGGTAAAAAAACTCATATTTAACAAAAAAAATAAACCTTCTATGAACAATAGGAACGAAGTTAGCGACAATTTTTTTGTTAACTATATCTTCATTGTTTATAAACATTAAGAAGTAAAATTTGCACAAATTTTGAATGAAAATCTAAACTTTATATTGAATTTTATAGCTATAAAATTCATCCAATTTTTCGAAACTTAAAACCTTTCGAAACGAAGTTACTTTCGAAAGATCGACATAGGAAAGTGGAGGGGAAACTGTTTTAGCTCCTCGCTGCAAAATTTAATATTATGGTTACGGATTTATCATTCAAAAGCTTTAACAGTTCTGTAGGAATTTCATCAGGTCCATGTGCTTTTTCATTTTTAGCGTTTCTTATTGCGTATTCTACTTCTTCTTTCAATATGTCTGGCCCAGTTGCATTGATTATCTGAGTTAAGTTGTTTCTATCGTCTTCAAATAATTCATTCAGGTATTCTGTCCATCTTTTTATTTTATTCTCTAGATCTACAATAAGATTTCCATCTTTGTCTTTAAGTTTACCTATTTGGCATTTCTTTATGCTTCCTGTTATCTCTTTTACTTTTTTGTGCATATTGAACGCATCGTACTTTTTCTCATAGGTTTCCATTTCTTCACATTGTTGTTTAATCCACTCCTCTTTGGCTTCTTTTATTCTCTTTTTTATGTGTTTATTTATTTCTTTGTATTTGTCTGGGTAATTCTTCATCGTTCTTCTTTGTTCCATCAAGTCTAGTATATCTTGTGTCATCCACGTCTTATTCTTTGTTGTTGTTTTTGTAAGATGTTTCTTTCCTGCTGTTTGTATAGCTGTATTTATGTACTTTAATTTTTGGTTAACTTTGTTTGTATAGTTAATTTGTTGCTGCACTGAACGGAGGTTTTCATTTATTTCTTCTCCTGTTTCTTGTCGTATATTTTTGTTTCTAAATGTATTTAAATCTAGTGCCTTTCTGTGTGGTCTTCTAATCTTTTTTGGTCTCGTCTCTATCACAGTAACTACCGGGTTATGATCTGAGCCTATGTCAGCTCCTGGGTACGTCTTAGTACATTTAACAGCATTATGATACCTCCTTGCTATCATAATGTAGTCTATATGATTTCTCACTATTTTTTCTTTGGTATGTTGTGGAGATCTCCATGTATATAACCGTCGAGGAGGTAATTTGAAAAAGGTATTTGTTATTACGAAGTCTTCACTTTGGCAAAATTGAATCAATCGATCTCCTCTTGTCATTTCTGTTTCCAAGCCCATATTTTCCTACTTGTCCTCCTACCTTACCTTGACCCACCTTCGCATTAAGATCGCCCATAAATATGTTAATGTATGGAAAAACTGACTTAATAAGTGAAGACAAACAACCTGCAACAAAAAGGTTCAGACCTGACAGTGAAGTCGAATAAATGATCCTAATTTTAACTTTTAAACCAATGTATGTAAAGAAAATAAAAAAAGGAAAGTTCAATAAACATTGCAAAAATTTAATAAGGCAAGTGATGAAAAAATCGACTTATTTTATCAAAGCAGTAAGGCAGATTAGATTAATATTGTATATCATATTTGTAAGAAAAATAGAATAAAAATCAATATTGTTAATTATAAAAATACAAACAATTATAATTAATATAACGGATATAATAATATAATGTGTAAAAAATTACCTGAAATTTAATTTATAAAATATATAAGTATTATTAAATCATTGATATAAAATGAAAAAACATATGTTGATTTTCCGGGATTTTCCGAGATTTATGGGGGATGAACATTATGTCATCATTATTAATACTGCGACAGACTATTCGAGCAAATTAAAAAAAGTAAGTATTTAGGGTGAATTTCAAATGGACTCAATTTTTCCGAGTTTTCCCATATTTTCCGGCCAGTGAAAACTATGTAGTTATTCATATTTCGACGAGAATTGCCCCAGAATAAAAAAGAGGCTTGCAGCTGCAAAGGAAGCCGAGATAATGTAAATTTTTCCTACGTGTTGCAATTTGAAGTTCCTATGCCGAAAAAAAAAAAACGGAGCTGAAACAGATATCCTCTCCACTTTCCTATGTCGATCTTTCGAAAGTACCGTCGTTTCGAAAAATTAGATAAATTTTATAGCTATAAGTTTCAATATAAAGTTTAGATTTTCATTCAAAATTTGTGCAAATTTTACTTCTTAATGTTTATAAACAATGGAGATATGATATTTTTAAAAATAGTCACTAACTTCGTTCCTATTGGTCATAGAAGGTTTTTTATTTTTTAATGTGAGTTTTTTTACCAGCTATCCAATGGTTGTACGTACAAGTCTGTAGCTTGAAAAATATAGAAGTTATTACAATTGTTTATAAGTAAAAAACATACCCCTTTTTCAAAAGTTTATTTTGTAAATAATTTCGATGAAAACTCAATATGCATTTAACTTCTGAGATAGTCTAAGTCTTAAAGAATCCTATGAAATTTGCTGAATATGTCTAGCATCATGCATAGGGCAAGCTCAATAGTTTAAATAATTAGCCTCAGGGATAAACAAATTAAATAACTCATAAAATATTTGACTGGTCGGGGGGAAATTTCGCACAAATCTAAATGATGGTAATTCCTTGATGTTTAAAAGTATTAATACCATTTTATTTTGTTAATAAAAAAATTAATAAAATTTATAAATTAGTGCAAAAAACTGCTTTTTTGCAAATATCTCTGTAAATTATTTATCAATTTTAATTAAAAAAACGGGAAAATAAAGATATTCTTGACATAAAAAAATGACATAAATATTGTTTATTTAAAATATAAGGGAAAAAATTTATAGACAAAAAATCAAATTGTGACCATAAATTATTGTTTAAAAAAAACGCAAGGTAAAACTAACAGTATCTTTTCATCTATTCATCATCTAGTATCTCCCACCTATGTCTTAAAAGCTTCAGATATCTGCGAAACATTTTTCCACCTTTTTGTTTAACCAGACTGGGCTAAACCCAGAGCAAGATACGTACTCAGCAAGTTTATTGCGATTTTTTATACTGGCCTGCAGCCCTGAATATTTGCCAGACATATTGGATGCGTTATCATATGACTTGCCACGACAATCACTTAAATCAATGGTACATTCTTCTAAAGTCGAAATCACTGTCGATTCCAAAGCAGCAGATTTGTGACCTTCAGATGGAATATATTTAATAAATCTTTCAGTCGGCATACTATCACCAGAAACATAGCGAACTAAAAATGCTAGCTGATCAACGTAAGACACGTCTGGTGTCGAATCAACTATTATAGAATAGTATTATTCTTGCTTTAATTCGCCAACAATTGTTCTTCTTACTTTTCTTCCCATCAAAATTATTAGTTCCTACCATATAGTATTTGACAGATAATTACAGTTCCCTTGACCAATATTTCCAGATTTAGTAAGGTAAGTAGTAAGGTCGCGAAAAAAGGATCAAATTCTGCTATGAGTTCTAAACAACCTAAAAAGTTGCCGTTTTGAACTGATCCTATAACTGAATTATCTCCTCTAATGGCAAGTCCTCTTGTGGTCAGTGTAATTATTGTTGCAACAAAACGTTACAAAACGTTGCGCCAGTATTGTACTTCGCTTCTGAACGTACTTGTTATGGAACAGTCTATTCTGCTTTTTAATTTACCTCGATTGAATAAACTCAAGACATTTGCTGTGTGATTCTTTGATTCTTCATGTTGTTTTAATCTGACGTCAGAATTCTTTCAATCATTAAAACCTGTAGTGAAAGAAGTTGGTTGCGCCTGAAATAGACGTCAAGGAATACAATATACACGTACAAGTATTTTTGCCGCCTTCTTATAATGTGCCGCCCTAGGCAACTGCCTATATTGCCTAAAGCAGCGGTGCCCAAACAGTCGATCACGACAGCTTCATCGCAAAAGAATTTAGAATTATTCAGGTCCTCACCGAAATACTCCAGAGTTCCGAGACATTGTACCCGCGCGACGTTTGGCGAATGTTACCGATTGTCCTCGAGTGACTGTTTCTTCTATAACAAGCTGCAATGGCGTAGCATTATGTCAGTCTAACAAACATCTTTTAAACAATTTGTGGATTGTAGGCAGTGCCATGCATCTACATCGAAAGCAAATTCATGATTTAAGAAAATTATTACTTTACAATTATTAGTATTAGATGCTTTAATTATATTTTGTATTTATAAGCATTGTCAGAAATCTACGTATTTTAGTATCTAGGCTCCAGTCTAGTTGTAGAAGTCGGTAGTCGATCGCTTGTCTTTAAATATTTTGTGATAGATAGCAGACACTACAAGTCTGAGCACCTCTGGCCTAAAGGATGCCCGCTTATGACTCTTTCTCGACTCGGTGCTTCATTTATTTAATTTATTCCAACAATAATTTAGGTCAGCATACAACCTTTTTTGTAGTCTTCCTCGATTCCTTTATTCTAGACTCCATTTCATATAGGCGAGCCGCGAATGCCCAAAAAGATGACCACGACCTATACCTCGTTCGCAATCGTGCAAATTTGGTACCAAAATGTTTGTAAATAAAAATCGGCACAACTTTTCTAAATATAATTTTTTGATTGGTGTGGGGAAACATGTAAATAAACAAAAAAAAAGCAAAAATTTTATATACGCCAGTAAATGACCGTTTTGGAGTGTAATTTTTCTCGTCAAGGCGGATTTACTTGAAAATTTGGATTTAAGTTTCTCTTACCCTCTGGTTCACTTTTGGACTTGAGCCCAAGGTTGATTATACTACGTTCAAAATAAGAGGATATGGATAATTTGACTAAATCCAAAATCGAATATTTCAACGTGAAATAACCAAAAAATGAAGCACTTTTCGAAACCAAAAAAAAATTTTGTTTTGTTAAAAAAGTTTCTAGCATCAAAACTAAGCGAGTACAGCTCAAAATGAAGTTGGTCCCTTTTTTGGTAAAAACATCGTGAAAATCACCCCCTAATTTATTATGGATTTCAAGTACGAAAATCCACTGAAGATGCAATATGTGCTCTAATAGCTAACATCTACAAAGCTCTTGATAATAAAAGAACAGCTCTTTGTATATTTGTAGATTTATCAAAGGCATTTGACACTGTTTCACATAAAATATTGCTAACTAAACTTAAAAAATATGGTATTAGAGGGCTTGCATATAATATTCTAGAAAGTTATCTTCTAAACAGGCAACATGTTTATATAGATGGAGAAATTATTAAGGGGAGAATTATATCCTATGGAGTCCCGCAGGGAACAGTCTTAGGACTAATTCTTTTCAATATCTATATCAATAATCTATTCACCCTGAATATTACAGGTAAGATAATAGGCTTTGCAGATGACACAGCTATTGAGTAGAGTAGAGTAAATTTTTATTTGCATAAATTTTTAAACATAATTGAGCAAATAACGTCACATTATTCATTACAGATTAATATATATATATATATATATATATATATATATATATATATATATGTATATATATACATATATATATATATATATATATATATATATGTATATATATACATATATATATATATATATATATATATATATATATATATATATATATATATATATATATATATATATTGACATCACACATTTAAAATATATTAACATATATATATATATATATATATATATATATATATATATATATATATATATATATATATGTATATATATACATATATATATATATATATATATATATATATATATATATATATATATATATATATATATTGACATCACACATTTAAAATATATTAACATTACAAATTAAATATGCTGATCAAGGAGAAGGATAGGCCAGGTACTCCGCCACAGTGTAGGGCTCAATGTCAACTAGGTGTTGAAAAACCTTTCTTTTAAAAGCTCTATAGTGTGTTTCCTGTTGAATGTCAGATGGTAGACTATTATAAAATTTAACACACGCATACAAAGGACTTCTCTCTGGTATAGACAATCTGTGAAGTGGCAAATTCAAATTAAGGCTTCTTGTATTATATTCATGATAGGGAAGCAAGTGACAATACAAAGAAAATTTTTTAAAAAGGAACATAAGACATTCAAATATATAGATGGCTGAGAAAGTGAGTATATTGAGTGATTTGAATCGGTCTCTACAGGATTCTCCCGCCTTCAATCCTAAGATCACACGGACTGCCTTTTTTTGGACTATAAAGACAGTTGAGCTATCTACTGCAGCACCCCAGAAGATTACCCCGTATCGCATAATAGAATAAAAGTTTGCATAATATACTGATAGTAAAATCCCCTGTTCTAGATAGCTTTTTAACACCCTTAATGAGTAGCAGGCTCTATTCAGTTTTTTTGTCGTATTTTGTATTTGTTCCCCCCAATTCAGATTCTGGTCAATATGAATACCAAGAAATTTAACTGATCTAGCAGGTTCCGTGTTTTGTGATAGGAAATTAATTGTATCTGGAAACTCCTCTCGTGACTGGCTGGTTCTAAAGTAGACAAAAACTGTCTTATCAGTATTAAGCAACAACCGATTTCCACTGAACCACTGTTCAGCCTTGCTTAGAATTTGCTCTGCCACTGTGAGGAGTGTTTCTAAAGTTTTTTCCCAGAAAAGCACATTTGAGTCATCAGCGAAATTTACAAGGTTTGAGGAACTACTAACCACCGCATTTGGAAGGTCGTTTATGTAGACCAAAAAGAGAAAAGGCCCCAGGACACTCCCCTGTGGTATGCCTAATTTTAAATTGATAGGATCAGAGTAAACCTTACATCCCCTTTTCTCCAGGCATACCTTTTGCGACCTATCTGTGAGAAATGATTTTATCCATTTTAATGCCGGTCCCTGTATTCCATAAAGATGTAATTTTTGTAATAAAAGCACATGATCTAGGCTATCGAAAGCCTTAGATAGGTCCAAAAAAGCACCTAGTGTTTTCATCTTTGCCTCCAGTTTTTCTAAAATTTTTGATATAAAATCATAGGTAGCTGTCTCAATAGATCTCCTTGCGAGAAAACCATGCTGTGAACTACTAAATAAGTTGTTTGTAGTGAAAAAGTTTTGTAGTCTGAAATATATTGCTTTTTCGAATATTTTTGAGAATGATGGAAGAAGGCTTATTGGTCTATAGTTCTCCATCTTAGTAACATCACCTTTTTTATATAGTGGCTTCACAATTGCCAGTTTTAAACTTTGAGGAAATTTACCTTGCCTGAAAGAAGCATTAACTATAAAAGAAAGAGGAAGAGAAATCTCTGATGAAACGTATTTAATTAAGTTGGTTGATATTTCATCATAACCAGAGCTATGCTTGTTTTTTAAGTTATTTATTATGTGACTTATTTCTTTCTCTGAAACGGGAGTTAAAAACATGCAATGATTAGTTTGTTCGATATTAATTTAAAAATGTTTTACATCCTTTATTTTCTTTACAGCTTCTGGTGCTGCATTTGCCATAAATTGATTTATTTCGTTAGAAAGCACCTGAGGGTCACCCTCTAAACAGAAATTACCTTGATTTTTGGAATTACCCTTAATCTCTATTACCAATTGCCAAGCCATTTTAGTTTTATTTTCGCTATTTTCAATTCGTTCTTTATAACAATTTTTTCGAGATTGAGTGAGTAAAGAATTGTATTTGCGTTTTTCTGTCCTGTAAATATCTTTATAATCAACATTATTGGTAGACAGTGTAAACAAAACATCAAGCCTAGATTTACAATGTTTTATATCATCATTTTTAAAGTACTTTTGTGATTTTTTTTTATTTGCTGAATTTATCTCTTTGAGTGGAAAACATTGTATAAAAATTTTCTGAACTATACTCATAAAAGCATCCCACTGATTATCTACATCTAATGTCTCAAAAACAGATACCCAGTCTACATTACCTAACATGAATTTAAAAAAATGTTTATTCTCCTTGCTAAATATTCGTTTTTTTATTATATTTGACTCAAATTCATTTAATTCAAATTTTACCTTTTGGGCAGATTGATATTCTATGATGCAAATAATTGCAAGTATTTTAAAACAAAAAGCCGACACAGACTTTGCTACAATTCAGAAATGGTTTCAGTTTAATAAGCTCGCCTTAAATGTAGATAAAACAAATATTATGCCATTTACATCGTATGTAAGTAACCTCCTAAATTGGGTCATTAAAACTTAATGCAAAAAATGAAATTCCATATACATACGAGATTAAATGTTTAGGTATAATAATTGATAAACATTTACGATGGAATTCTCAAGCAAATAATATAGTAGTTTTAAGAGGGCTACTATCAAGATTCAAATTTTTAAAACAGTTTTGAGGAATAACTCATATAAGAATTATTTATTATGCACTTATACAATCTCAACTTACCTAAGGACTTTTAGGATGGGTGGAATACGGAATAATTACTTGCATTATTGCAATTTTTTACTTGCATTAATGCGTCTATAAACATTATTCAGAAGTGGCTAATTAGAATTATTTATCAGAAAAAATAAAATTAAATTTGAGATATTCTAGCGAGCTGTTATATAATGAAAGCCAATTTTTAACTGTACGTAAATTATTCTGTTACAAAGCCCTTGTTACGGTTCTGTAACGATAAAATTTTTAAATAAAATATAATATTAATAAAAAGAAAATAAAGCACGCCGCTGTTCAAATGTTAATAAAGGAATTATTTCTGTGGTCATATCAAGGGGTCTTTTTCTAAAGTGTAAGAATAGTTATCTATTGCATATGATACGAATTAAAGCGAGATGGACATGTCTCGCCCAAATATCAGAACTAGTTTTGCAGCCTATACAAAAATATGGATGGGTTCGTCCAAGGTTACTTAATAGCAAGAAATGAAAAACAAAAAGACATTCGAGAGAAGACTGGGAAAGTGAAATGTTGTCATGTTGATGAAATGGATTATGCCGCAATTCCGGCAGTTAAAAATTACTTCTAATAATCGTTAATGTTAGTTCTAGTGTAACGAACTTAGTATGTACGTTCTGTGTAAAAAGTTAAAGTGCTGAAGGTGAAATGGTAGATGGTTTTACAACAACTTTTGGAAAAGCAAGGTAAATTTTACCCAATATAAAATGCAGCATAGGGCATAGCTGAAATCTAGGCCAACGAATAATTCGACACCTAATAAGAGTCCGAAGAACATCAATAAGTAGACTATTGTGCTTTCTTTTTCTTTAAAAACCTAGGTTTCGGTAACGCGCTAAGACCTTTAAGAAAATAAAAAATATACAATATGACTGAACAAATTTCTCACCAATCCGCAGTTTTTTAGTAGTTTTATTCAATCATTTTTGCAATAAATCGTTTATACAGATTGGATTTTACTAAGTTCTAATATTGCATTTAAAAATAGTATTCAGTAAATAAGTTAGTATTAACATTAAAATTCAACTATAATTAACCTAACTAAAACCTTTAGGGTTTAAGGATAGGATAGAATTGTCCAGTCCTATCGTATAAATAGGTTGGTACCAATCCTTAGGGTATATAAATGTTTATTTCTTTATGTAGGTATTTAATGATTGAAATACATTATGTCATTTTACCTAATCTACACAAGAATTTGTTATATTATTTTATATTAAACCGACTTTCATAATTTATTGCATTTTATTTCTAGACATAGTTTGTTGTTGGATTTACAGGTTGTTATATTAGAATATAAAAATTTATATTCAATAATACAGGGTTTCTCAGGGTACCTAGTGATTCGTTAACATTATCAGTTGGTCGTAATTACTGAAACTCTGGGTGGTCCACTAAATCGAAGGGTCTTCAAGCGAAGAAGTAAAAATCGCAAGGAACTGTGGGACAGTGAAGTTTTCTCTGGGTTTAGAATTATACTAATCACCGGGGTTGGCTTGGTATCACTGTTCTCCCACATTTTTATGGTTCTTCGACCGCGGATCCTCAATTTTAGGGCACAAAGAGCCACGGATCTGTTGTTCCTTTAATCTGGGCACATTAATGTTAATATAAAAATTAATAAAGCGAAAAGCAAAGAAAGTAAAAAGTATACGACCGAATAAACCAACAGCAGACAGTCTAGAAAAATGGTAAAAGAGCTAATATGGCAACAGAAATAATTTTCCAAATAGAAAAACAGTAAAAAAAAATATTAGTACTAAAAAGAGTACAACAAATTTATTTATGTTTCTATTAGTTAATAAAAACTATAGAATTCTTTTGTCTAAAAGAAACATTAGGTTATGTAAGGTACTTAATAATTTCTAAAGCAGATTTGATCTGCATCAAACCCTTTGTTTGCTTACAACAGACCAAGGGATGTCAAGTCCTTAAAAAACCAAAATTAAAAGTTTTTCAGTATTTAAATAATACATATTATACATGAGTTTATAAAACGTTCTATATACCTAAAACGTTGAAATCAAATTTCAAAAATAAATAAAGTTTAAAAAGATAAATTCAAAATAAAGTTCTTTTGTAGGAAAGATAAAGTTTTTGCAATAATTCTTTAGAAATAAACTTTAGAAAGAAAGAATATTCAAAATTTAAAAAATAATTTGAAACAAATATAAAACATTTTATTTAAAAAAATAAAAACCATTTGGTAATATCCTATTTAAATTAATATATTAAAATAAAATGTCTAACCACAAAGCCACCCGTGCAGCTTATAAAGGAAAAATTAGTCAAATCCTAAATCAAGTAAAAAATTCTATCGTAGAGGTTGATCTAGATATTTACGAAGAGATTTTAGGAAAATTGAGGACGTATTATGAAAAATATAATGAAGCATATTTCATGTTGCTAGAAGATGAAAGGTTCACAGATGATAAAGACAATGAAATGGTGGACCAAATTTATTATGAAGCTATAAAATTAATAAAAGGGACAATGCGGAGGTTGAACAGCCAACCAAGTGAAGCTGAACCGACGCTGCAGCCAATGGCGATGGAAGCGAAAGTGAATGTCACTCTTCCTAAAATAAACATACCTGTGTTTTCACATGGAAATGAAGAATATGGTCCATTTAAAGAATTATTCAAGTCACTCATCATGGAGAACGAATCAATACCGGAAGTACAAAAGCTGCTATATTTAAAAACGTCTGTAAAAGGCGAGGCTTTTAAACTACTAGAAAACATACCCGTAAGTGGTGAAAACCTAAGGCTAGCATGGGAGGTGTTAGATTCACGATATGCAAATAAAGCGCAATTAATAAAAAATATAATTAAAACCCTTTTAAATAATAAACCTATACAGCATTCAAACAATTTAACGAATGACCTACGGGAAATGTATACCAACACTTATAATGGTAGGAACAAACTAAAAAATTTAAATTTAACACCCCAACAAATATTGGATATTCTTATGATCAATATGGTTGAGCAACGATTGGATTATGGTACAAAAAGGGCACTCGAATTTGGGTCGCATGCCGAAGAAATACAGACTTTTGAAGAGTTTTTAGACAGTGTAAAAGTACACTGTGAACATTTAGAAAATTTGAACCATTTCAAAAAGACAGGACCGTCTTTAGAAATAAAGAGGAGAGCTAGTTTCCATATTTCCAACGATAGCAAAGCCGAGGAATGTACTTATTGTAAATTAAATAACCATAAAATTACCAACTGCTATAAATTTAATAATCTTCTTAACGATCAAAAATATCAATATGTTAAAGAGCATAAGCTTTGTAATAAATGTCTAAAAGGACATACAGATAGTTGTAGAAGCGATATAAAATGTAAATATTGCGCAAAAGACCATCATAGTCAAATGCATTTCAGAACTAAAACGGAGAGTTCTTCAAATATAAACGTGAAAAAAGATTCAAAAAATAATTTTACTAATAATAAAAATAAAAATAGTGCCAATAATGGCTATAAAAATAAAACAAACAGTAAAACGGATGTCAATGACAATGAGGCAAGTACGTCCGCAAATACAACTGTTAGTTCTAATAATGCTTCTAGTAATCAATCAACAGTTGTGTTGCTTGGTACTATCCAAGCGTACGTATATAATGTAAAGGGTCAGAAAAAGGTCGCCAGAATCCTGCTCGATCAAGGCAGCCAGACTTCTTTCTGCACAGAGCAATTTGCTGAACATTTGAATTTGAAACCTATAGATGCTAAGCTGCAGATAAGGGGCATCGCGGAAAAGGCTTCGGTGTCAAATAAAATGTTAAAATTACGTTTGACAACTTTGAATAATAAAAATAAATTTAATATTAAATGTCATATTTTGCCAAAAATCACTGGCGATTTGCCACAGTTACGTATAAATAAAGATAAGTTGCGATTCCCGGAAAACTGTAGCCTGGCAGATATAGAATTTAATATACCGGGGAGGGTCGATATCTTGCTCGGAGCCGATTATGCTTATGATATATTGCTAGAAGGCATTATAAGACTTGGTAAAAATTTACCGATATTACAAAATTCCAAATTCGGACATATCTTGTGTGGTTCGGTTCCTCGATATGCACTGACGGATGCGAATTCTTTTGTAGCTTGTGTAAATAATGTTCACTCTACATTTTCACTCCATTCGAATACGGAATCTTCATTAGAAAAATATGTAAAGAAGTTCTGGGAATTGGAGAGCATCCCTGAAGTGATGATGGACCGGACGCAGGATGAAGTACTGGAGGAGCACTTTCAGAAAAATACAATAATACTACAGGATGGTGCCTATCAAGTTACTCTACCAGAAAATGATCAAATAAAAGATTTAGGAAGTTCAAGATACCAGGCAGAAAAGAGGTTTCGTGCATTGGAAAATAAATTTAGAACTGCTCCAGAAGCGTTCCTGGAATATAAACAAGTTATACAGGAGTATATAGACAGCGGACATGTTGAAAAGGTAGAAAATTCGCAGGAGTATAAAAATGTACATAATGTACAAAAATACTATATGCCACATTTTGCGGTAATAAAAACAGAAAGCTCCTCTACGAAAGTGCGCGTCGTTTTTGACTGTTCAGCAAAAACGAATACTGGTTTGTCCTTGAATGATGTCCTATACAAAGGAATGCAAGTACAACCCAATTTGTATGAAATACTATTAAGGTTCCGTACATTTAGTTATATTTTAATGGCGGATATAGAAAAAATGTTTAGACAAGTCCGTGTCGATCCTAATCAACTGTATTTATTAAATTTTTTGTGGAGAGAAAACCCCACAGATAATTTTGAACACTATCAAATGAATAGGCTTCCTTTCGGTCTGACCTGTTCACCCTGGTTGTCCACTAGGGTTTTAAATCAAATCGCGGAGATTAACAAAGATAAACATAAAGGAGCCTCGATTAGCCTGCTTAACCAGACTTGGGTTGACGATATACTTACAGGATGTCAACATAAAGAGGATTTAAAAAATATATATACCGGTCTTAACGAAATATTAAATAAAGCCGGTTTTAACCTTCATAAATGGGGATCGAATGATCAAGAGTTCATAAATGAAATTTGTACAACTCCGATAAAAGAATATCACTTACATACGGAGGAAAATATAGAACAGGTGAATAAAGTTTTAGGTACCAAATGGTGCGCTCCACGCGACGAATTTATGTACACATTTTCTCTGGAAAATTCAGAAAAAAACCTCACAAAGAGAGGCATTTTAGCTACTGTAGCTAAATGGTACGATATATTTGGGTTATTAGCTCCGGTGATAGTACAGGGGAAATTAATAATACAAAAATTATGGAGCCTTAAATTAGGTTTGGATGAAAATTTGAAAGATCCTGAAATATTGCATGAATGGGAGCAATTATTAAAAGAATTGCCTCTTATAGAAAATTTAAAAATTCCTAGGTGTCTGTTTGAAATAAATAAAGTAATAAAATCCATAGAAATACATTCATTTAGTGACGCAAGCGCCACTTGTTTCTGTTGTTGTATTTATGTGCGGGCAGTGTATCAAGATGATACTGTAACTAGCCGGTTGCTAACCGCTAAAACTAGGGTTGCTCCGTTGAAGGTCACCACGATACCACGATTAGAGTTATCTGCTCTGTTACTGAGTGCAGAACTCTCCCAAAAGGTATATGAAACCTTGTCTTCCGTTTTGGAAGTAAAACAGATACACTTATGGTGCGATTCAGAGATAGCAATATATTGGGTAAAGTCCCTAGAAACAAATTGGAATGTTTTTGTGGCAAACAGGGTAAAAAAATTCCAAAACATATCAAAAAATATCATATTGCATCACATACCCACTAAATTGAACGTCGCGGATATTCCTACGCGTAAAATTAAAATTGCTCAATTAATTGATAATAAATTATGGTGGAACGGACCTGAATTCTTGTTAAATAAAAATATTGATTATACACAATTTAAATTGAATGTCGATTATAACACTGACACAGAGCTTAAGAAGCAAAAGGTAGCCTTAGTGGTAAGACATGTCGAAACAAAAGATATATTTTCCGAATTATTTAATAAAACGTCAACGTTTACTAAACTCTTGTATACTATAGCCTTTGTAAATAGGTTTGTGAATAATTTAAAAAATTCACGCAATAAATTGCAAACCCAGACGGGTAAAATTACTGTCGAGGAATTAGACCGAGCAGAGATTTTAATTGTAAAAAATATTCAAAAACAAAATTTAAATTTAGAATTTCAAGAGTTAACAAAAAATAATTTTGTAAAAAATAAATCTATACAGAAATTGTGTCCTTTTGTGGACCCACACTTAAAACTTATAAGAGTGGGAGGCCGTTTAGGTAATACTCATTTAAATTACGATCAAAAACACCCTATTTTGTTACCCAGTAATTATAAAATTGTTTATCTATTGTTAAAAAGAGAACACATTCGTTTGCTCCACGCGGGTGCTCAAACAGTGTTAGGAAATTTCCGTACTAGGTACTGGCCTATGAACGGTTTAAAAATGATAAAAAAGATTGTTAGATCTTGTCACGTATGCTTTAGGTATAAGCAGAGAAATGCCGAGCAGTTGATGGCAGAATTACCTGCCAATAGGGTAACGCCCAACCGAGCCTTTACAAATGTAATGGTAGACTATGGGGGTTATTTTCAGATTAAAACTTCTACATTGCGAAAGGCCTCATTAGTTAAATGTTACATGGCAGTTTTTGTATGCACGGTTACAAAAGCCGTTCATTTGGAATTAGTTTCCGATTTGTCTACAGAGGTATATATAATGGCACTAAAACGTTTTGTAAGTAGAAGGGGGTTGCCGAAATCTATTTTGTCAGATAACGGTACGTGTTTTTGGGGATGTCGAAACAAATATAAAGCATTAAAAACTTTTTTCCAGAAGTCGGAGGTAAAGGCGGAAATAAAGAATTATTGTTTAAATAATTTCATAGAATTTAAATTTTTAACACCTCAAGCACCCCATCAGGGTGGCTTACATGAAGCTGGCGTAAAAAGGGCCAAATATCACATTTATAGGATGTTAGGTGATACTAAATTAACTTTCGAACAATTCTATACGGTGCTAACCCAAATAGAGGCCGTAATGAACTCTCGCCCTCTGACACCCATCTCCAACGATGCAAATGACTTAAGTAGTCTCACCCCGGGACATTTTCTAATAGGAGAAAGTCTAGTGAATTTACCTGAAAGGGATATTTTAAATGTTAATGAAAACAGACTGTCTGTATACGAAAAGTTAACTCGAATTCAACAAACCTTTTGGAAACGCTGGAGTTTAGACTATTTATCTGAACTCCAGGCCCGTAATAAGTGGTATTTAGAGCGGGACAATTTGAAATTAAATGACCTAGTCTTACTAAAAGACGATAATTTGCCACCAATGAAATGGAAATTGGCAAGAGTAATAAAAATACATCCGGGTTCGGACGGTAAGGTGCGAAATGTGGAAGTAAGGACATCTACTGGTATATATACCAGACCCATTACTAAATTATGTATTTTACCTTTAGAAAAGGAGATGCTGGCTTTCGAGAAGGAAAGTCTGGTAAATATGACTAAAATAGTAGACTTAAAGGGAAAATGTAACATTAACTTGGAAAAGGTTACAGCCTGAGGTTCCGAGGGGAACAAAAATTTCTCCCGAAATTGGGTCTTGGGAATTTCCCAAGCCGGGGGAAAAATGTTACGGTTCTGTAACGATAAAATTTTTAAATAAAATATAATATTAATAAAAAGAAAATAAAGCACGCCGCTGTTCAAATGTTAATAAAGGAATTATTTCTGTGGTCATATCAAGGGGTCTTTTTCTAAAGTGTAAGAATAGTTATCTATTGCATATGATACGAATTAAAGCGAGATGGACATGTCTCGCCCAAATATCAGAACTAGTTTTGCAGCCTATACAAAAATATGGATGGGTTCGTCCAAGGTTACTTAATAGCAAGAAATGAAAAACAAAAAGACATTCGAGAGAAGACTGGGAAAGTGAAATGTTGTCATGTTGATGAAATGGATTATGCCGCAATTCCGGCAGTTAAAAATTACTTCTAATAATCGTTAATGTTAGTTCTAGTGTAACGAACTTAGTATGTACGTTCTGTGTAAAAAGTTAAAGTGCTGAAGGTGAAATGGTAGATGGTTTTACAACAACTTTTGGAAAAGCAAGGTAAATTTTACCCAATATAAAATGCAGCATAGGGCATAGCTGAAATCTAGGCCAACGAATAATTCGACACCTAATAAGAGTCCGAAGAACATCAATAAGTAGACTATTGTGCTTTCTTTTTCTTTAAAAACCTAGGTTTCGGTAACGCGCTAAGGCCTTTAAGAAAATAAAAAATATACAATATGACTGAACAAATTTCTCACCAATCCGCAGTTTTTTAGTAGTTTTATTCAATCATTTTTGCAATAAATCGTTTATACAGATTGGATTTTACTAAGTTCTAATATTGCATTTAAAAATAGTATTCAGTAAATAAGTTAGTATTAACATTAAAATTCAACTATAATTAACCTAACTAAAACCTTTAGGGTTTAAGGATAGGATAGAATTGTCCAGTCCTATCGTATAAATAGGTTGGTACCAATCCTTAGGGTATATAAATGTTTATTTCTTTATGTAGGTATTTAATGATTGAAATACATTATGTCATTTTACCTAATCTACACAAGAATTTGTTATATTATTTTATATTAAACCGACTTTCATAATTTATTGCATTTTATTTCTAGACATAGTTTGTTGTTGGATTTACAGGTTGTTATATTAGAATATAAAAATTTATATTCAATAATACAGGGTTTCTCAGGGTACCTAGTGATTCGTTAACATTATCAGTTGGTCGTAATTACTGAAACTCTGGGTGGTCCACTAAATCGAAGGGTCTTCAAGCGAAGAAGTAAAAATCGCAAGGAACTGTGGGACAGTGAAGTTTTCTCTGGGTTTAGAATTATACTAATCACCGGGGTTGGCTTGGTATCACTGTTCTCCCACAGCCCTTATACATATACATGAAAAAAGGATAATATTAAACTTTAACAATCATGTTCATTAAACTAGATATTCAAGGAATAACGCAATTTTACCTAAATGTAATAAATCCATACTCCAGATTGTGGTCAAATTATACAATTGTCTACCAGAAAATTTAAAACAAAATCAAAATTATAAAAAAAAACAGATATAAATATGAAATTAAACAATGGATTGAAAACAAAAAAACACAATTCTATTAAGAACTGATTAATAGACAATAGTAATAAATAATAAATATCTAAATAGACTTTGATTACAAACTACAACATTTCTTGAATTTACTGCAATTAATATCACGTACTTACATGTGTGTACTCACAGTTGTGTCACATGATATATTAAAATTAATGTATTTTTGTAAGTACGCATATGTAACTTACTATTTATATCTATACAATTGTTAAATATTTCTTAGTTTGAATATATATTTTTAAGTTTCACGCACAAAGGGTGCGACTTTTATAGTAGCTCTACTTCAGTGAGTTTTTATGTTTATTTAGTATTTAGTATGTTTTTGTTTCTTGTAATCTACGTAAGCTTCCTAAATAATCATCATTATTATTATTATTATTATTAATTAGCACTCCAAATGAAGTAAATCGCTACCGCTTTACAAACTTACTTTATTTATGTGTTGTTTTTATGATCTGTAAGTCTGACCACTAAAGTGCTTATTTTTGAAAAAAATTGGTTTTAAAGTAAAAAATTTTTGAAATTTTGAAAAAATCCTTTTTTTTAAATAACTTAAAAAGTCTTAGTGATACGAAAAATCTCGAAGAGTAAAAAATATGGGTTTTGCTTTTCTGAAAATTTCGGTTTTTTGTTTTTCTATAAGATAACCTTGGTTAAGATATAGCTGTTGAAAGTTTTTATACATTCGTGATTAGTGACCCGTTCAAGCTCTTTCAACTATAACCCTTTCAAAAATAAGGATTTAAAAAAATTAATGGTGGAATAAGATTAAAAGCATTAGACAACATCAGGTACAATGATATCGTCCTATAGTATATTTGAAGAATAAGCTGGAGTAAATTCTCAGAATACTAATCTTCGCACCTCGAAATACATAGGCGTGCACATCTTCTAACTAAAACGTAATCTTAAAAGAAAAATTTGGGTTAAGTTTATTTGGATATTTAGAACAAAGTAATTAATCCAATCCAACACTGGTTTAAAATAAAAGGATAGAATAAAAATTCTATTATATGTGAAACATACAGTTAATATAAAATAATAAAATACAATAAATTATACTGAAACGTTAAATACACACACAAAAACTGTAAGTTTTTATATATTCCTATTAATAAATAATAATATTCTTAATACTAATAATATTGGAAATAAGAATGAAAATTATATTAGCAATAAAAAATAAATAAAAAATAAACAATGAAGTTGTCGGCAATTAGTTCAAATGTAAAATAAACTTCTGAGCTACAGTTTAAAGTTAAGCTTCCTCATATTCTGTTTCAGACGAAGTGTTATCCGATCCGGGATGAATTATTATCGGTTCTATACTGCTATCTATTATATGATCAAGCTCCCACATATTTTTCTCAATATCCATAACGTGATTAATACATTTCTGCCAATGTTCAGTCGTTACTTCGGATATAGATTTATGAAAAAGAATAGTAACATCTGGCAAATGAAAAGTTGTAATATTTCGAGCAACGTTACTTTTAACTTCGGCCCATAGTAATTCAATCGGATTTAGCTCGCAATGATACGGTGGTAGGCGAAGTATTTCAATTCCTCGTTTTTCGGCTATGTCCTCAATGACATATTTTTTCTAATTTTGTTTATTAATTCTAGCAAGCTCTAATAATTCTGCTTTTGTCATTGTATCGTCAAAGATTAAATTCTTAGAAGTTAACCACATTGCAATTTCATCTTTCCTCCATTGAGTAGTTGGTAAACGTTCAACTAATCTAGAGTGGTGACTTGCATTGTCCATTACAATAACTGAATTTTTAGGTATGAATTCAATCATCTGTTCGAAATATTCTTCAAACACGTCTCCGTTCATCTCTTCGTGATAATCACAGGTCTTTTTTGATTCAAACAAAAGTAAACCCTCCTTAAGAAATCCATTCATACTACCTATATGGGTAACAATTATTCGTCGACCCTTACCTGTTGGTTCCTTGAAACCAGGTGAATATCCTTCTAGAAATGCTTGTCGACATGTTTTTATAGTTTTGTCTTTCCAAACTCTCCCTACAGTATGCCCCTCATTAACCCACGTTTCATCTAAATAATAAATGTTCTTATTTTCTGTCCTCATTTTTTTTATTTTTCTGAGGTAGTCTCGTCTCCAACACACAATTTCTTCGGAATCGATAAGCATTGACTGTCTGCCCACTTTTTCATACTTAAAGTTTAACTCATGCAAAACTCTCCAAAGTTTGTCTCTACTTATTGTGGATAAATCGGGATCGTCGGTAATGGCTTATAAAACTTTATCTAAAGTTGGTATTTGTTTGTTAAAAAAAATTAGTGGACCATTCTACGAATTGCATTTTTGAAAAATTCATCCACATTCATTTTTGACAATTTTGGTTTTCCTGGTCTCGGTTTGGGTGGCGTTATCCCAGCTGATTTTTCCTATTTTAAAACGTTATATACAGTTGATTTTGAATATCCCATTAATTTAGACGAAATTTCAACTATAGTATCAACAGTATTGGAAGGATTGTGTTGCTTAAAATAATTGTAGACGTTAAGAATAACACTCTTTTCGTTAAGTGATAAATGATTCAACTTTAATTTTTTAACTGGTGTATAATCACACGTTAATTCCATAATTCCATATTCTATAAACTCACTATTCACTCTTGCAAAAAACAACTGTGTCAGATCTCTTCACTCGCTAATAATCGACTAAACAAAAATTTTCTGATACTAATGAATGGCTATTTAAAGACCATTAACGATTTTATTAATCATTGGTTTTCGAAACAAAATCGAAATTCATACTATTTATAAACGTGATAGCGTTCACATTTATCAGAAACCATATTTCGCTAATCGACTTTTTCTATCTAAACTATCAAAAGACCATTAACTAAATACCTATGTATTTTAAGAGTTTCTTTATATCTTGTTATTTAATGGGTCATTATCATAACGACAAAAATAACCATAAATAACGTTACTAAAATAAACAGATTTATATAAATATAATATGCTTTGAAAATGGTTTAAATATCTAACAAACCGAAACCAATAATGTAATACCCTTAAAGTACGTCTATGACCAGCTGAAAAAACCCTAGCCTACACAGTTCTAACAATAGCAGGTATTTAAATTTTACGATAGTCCATGTGACATGGAAAAATTTCTATCTAAATAGTCAAATCCAACGTAAAATAAACTAAAATATTGACGTTGTACGAAAAGCACACGTACTAAAATATGCTTAACAATTTAGTTTTTTTTTTCTGAGAATTTACTCCAGCTTATTCTTCAAATATAATATAATAGCAAGCAATGCACAAGAACTACAAAATATAATAAATACGGTAGTTTGTCATAGCGAAATTTTTGGTTTACATCTAAACGTTTCCAAAACTAAAATTCTAGTATTTTCAAAGATGCCAACAAACGTACATTTGTATGACAAGGGACAAATAATAGAACAAGTAAATTCCATAAAATATTTGGGAGCAAATATCAACAGCCAGTGTAACTGAAGAAGCGAGGAAAACACTCATGAACATGAAAACATTTTTTACAAGATCAGACCTTAGTCTAGATCTAAGAATTCGACTGATCAGATGTTATGTTTTCTCTGTTTTGCTGTATGGCTGTGAAAGTTGGACAATGGACTTTGAAACAGAAAAAAGAATAGATGCCTTTCTTCTTCTTCCTACTTTATAAATAGGCAAAATGCCTGTTTTACTTCGGTTTTTAGCCTCAATTGACGTTGTCTGACCATCTTTTCCTCGGTCGTCCCAATGATCTTCTTCCATTTGGCGATTTGTCTCTTGCTATTCGTACTATTCTATTTTCTGTCATTCTTTCGATGTGTTGATTCCATTCCACTTTTCTTCTTTTGGTCCACGCGTTTATTTCCTCTATACCACATCTCGCTCGTATTTCCTCACTTCTTACTGGGTGATGTTGCCGGTCCCAAGCCCGGATAAAGGAGGAGGGTTGTAGGGTTAGGTTAACAGCCTGCCATATAAAAAAATTTAAAAAAAGCTCAAAGAACCGGTGACGAGCCTCGGACTAGGATAGAATAGATGCCTTTGAAATGTATATTTACAAACAGATGCTGAGAATTCCATGGGTACAAAAAGTTACCAACGGTGAGGTACTTCGGCGCATAAGTAAACAAAAAGAATTACTCAGCATAATCAAAGAGAGGAAAATACAATACTTGGGCATGTGTTGAGAGGTGAAAGATATGAATTACTCCAAATCATATAGGAAGGTGAATTGCAGGGCAAAAGATCAGTTGGAAGACGCCAGAACTCGTGGCTGAAAGACCTGAGGAGATAGTTTGACCGCTCATCCACAGAAATCTTTCGTGCAGCCGTTTCCAATGCTAAAATTGCCATTTGGATCGCGAACCTTCGAAAGGAGACGGTGCAATAAGGAGAAGGTAAATATTTGGGCTTACATTTAGTTTATTCACAATATTAACATCAAACTCTAATTTGATATACACTGTGTGTCAGAAAAATTGAATAAATTAGCTAATAAATAAATGAGGGGGTATTCAAAAAAACGGTCGAACCCGTCGATTGGTATTTATAGTTGCGCATTTTTTTCCATAAAAACTTTTTATACGGGGTTGTACCAGATAAC
The DNA here is from genome assembly GCF_040954645.1 of Diabrotica undecimpunctata. Taxonomy (NCBI): domain Eukaryota; kingdom Metazoa; phylum Arthropoda; class Insecta; order Coleoptera; family Chrysomelidae; genus Diabrotica; species Diabrotica undecimpunctata. Next base: position 102,766,410 of record NC_092811.1, read on the forward strand.
GGTGGCCAATACTAACTTGCTTATTTTAAATAGAACACCCTGTATATTAATTAATTTTTAGATTTGTCAGATCATTTTAGACATTTTTTGAATACAATGTCCTATACCTATCTTCCGTTTCGGAAGTATTAAGTAAAATGCAAAAATATACATTTAGACAAGAAAATTATCTATTTGCCGTAAGTCGCTGCAACATATTCAAAAACTTCTAAATAATACAAATCTAAACAATAATGTCAATGTAGGAGATATTCAAAATGCTCCCCACGAACGTCTTGGCAACGCCCTAACCGTGAATAGGAATTTCTTCTAATGTTACTCAACATCTCAGATGTGATCGATCAATCGCAAGAGTTATTCGTCTTCGTAAGTCAGCTAAGTCACTGGGTTTAGTTTTGTATACAATACTTTTCATATATCTTCATAGGAAAAAGTCTAATGGCGTCAAATCGGGGGATCGTGGTGTCCATTACATCGAACCTCGCCTCCCTATCCACCGATTTGGAAATATTTGGTTAAGGTTAAGGTACTGCCGGATATGAATTTGGTAGTGGGGTGGGGTGGTGGATTTCATCTTGTTGAAAACATGTCATATTCGCCGGAACTTGTGGGTTTCCTGGATCAGGAAACAAGTTGGCCAACGTTGGCACTACATTATTTTGGAGCAATGCTAAATAATTGTCGCTATTCAAATTTCCAGTGAGGATTTCCCTGGACCAATAGCGGCAATTTTGCCAATTAGCATGACCGTGAAGAGTAAAGGTGCACTCATCAGAAAACAAAACATGTTCTAATTGGATCATGTTGTTGCACAAAAATACGTTCTCCTGTCAAAATCACCTTCCATGAGCTCCTTAGTGTGTATAATTTTATAGGGATGCATTTCGTTTTCTTGTAATATTCAAATAACCGATGAATAGCTAATATCGAGTACTGGGACTGCTTGTGGAACAGATGTATGAGGGTGTTCCTTAAACTCAAGCCTAACAGCCAATTTGGTATTCTCACTTACTGCATTGGCAGCTTCTTTTTTTACCTTCCTAACATGGCACAGCTGGTGGAATTGCTGCTCTATTTTACTAATTGTCCCTTGAGATATGTGCGGCAAATCAGGAAATGCTTCGTGAAATAAACAAGCTACTTCCATTTGCGTCCGTGTCTTATCTCCATAGCCAATCATCTGTATAATTGTAATTTTGTGCATTTCTGTTAAATGAACCATTTTTCTGGCTTGCGGTTAATGAAATTCAAACAACTATAGCACTGACAACTACTTCTGTCATGGAACAATAAAACATAGGCGTTTTAAACTAAAGTAAACAATTTTTCGTTTTTTTTTTACATATCAACAAAAAGGAATGCTTAAATAGTTTTTGCTTACTTTATAATTACCAAGACTTAAATGGGCAAGAAGTACTAAGACAGTGGTAGCGACTTTCGACAAATAAATAATTTTCTTTTCTAAATGTGAATTTTTGCATTTTACTTAATATTTCCGAAACAGTCAAAGATAGGTATGGGATATTGTATTAAAAAAATGTCTAAAATGATCTGAGGAATCTAAAAATTAAATAATATACATTGAGTTCTATTTAAAATAAGCAAGTTGGTATTGGCCACCGTTATCTTGTCATCGAATGCCATAGTCTGTGGACTAGTACGCATTTCGATGCGCATCGCCCCGCCTCGAATTTTTCCATTGGCTCTTGACCTGGAAATCCCTATTTATCGCTCGAACAGCGCATATAAATATTGGCGATTTTCAGGTCAGCCAGGTCAGTTCCTCACGGGCTCTTCGAGAGCTTAGTGCTCTCGAGGCTCTGCTCCTATTCTATTTTCCATACTCTGTGGCTGAGAGTTATTTTCAACTTTAACTTGGTGTTTTTATTTCGACAATCCTTTGTCATGTAAGAAAATATCTTGTCTTTCTCAAGACAAGCCATCGGAAGACCACAACCTAATGTACCATTTTCGACGAGGAATTTGTTGTGTAAGAATATCTTGCCTTTTTCAAGGCAAGACACCGAAGATATAAATATTTACAAGTCCATACCCAGTAAATGGACTTAAGTAGAGGAGCTTTCGACAGTATATTCGAAGCCCTCTACAGAGCACCCCGGGATAACAGAAGGTGGTTAGACCCGTAATTATTCCCCAAAGGTGACAATCTGATACACCCCGTATAAAAAGTTTTTATGGAAAAAATGCGCAACTATAAATACTAATCGACGTGTTCGACCGTTTTTTCGAATACTCTCTCATTTATTTATTAGCTAATTTATTCCATTTGGCTGACACACAGTGTATATGTGGCTTTAAAACATAAATGATGTATTCTCCTCTGCATATTTTAACAAAGAAAATAACGAATTTCTACCAAACGGTTTTTAAATATCCGTTTATAGATAGATCTTTAATCTGCTTGAAATGATAGAGATGTTAAAAATATCGTTTTTAAAATTGTAACTTTTGTAAAAAAACTAATATGAAAAAATATATTGAAAACTTACTTTCACGGACGTGTTGTTCAATATCCCTATAATTTAAATCCTTGAAAACATGCACATCAAAGCCCAAAGCAATAAGGCACTCTTTCAGGTTTTTGCAGTCTTCGTTAGTACCATTTCTGGGCTTCAAATTTCCACATTCGAAGATTTCATGGTTGAAGATGAGAGCCAAGCCTCTTTTAGGATGTTCCATGTTATAATGGGAAGAATATTTGTGCACTGGCATCCTTGCATACTTTTCTCCAGAAGAGTTTCTGAAATATATTTGTATAACTAAAAGTTATATAAAAAAAGTCACGTTTAAATGCCAAAACTAGAATCCTTATATATAAAAATCTCGTGTCACAATGTTCGTTTACGAGAATCTCCGAAGCCACTGAAATGATTCCAATGAAATTTTGTGAAACTGTATGGTTTCAACAGCTGTAGAGAAAAAAACGTGCATTGATTAGTGTATTTTTGAAACCATCACAGCGTTATAAATGGCAATGCTTGGAGTAACCTCCAAAAACATTTACAACTCCAAATTGTTAATTATAATTTTCTTATGGCACTTTTAATATGCAAAAAACAGTGTTTTATGACTATTTTATTGTACCAAATCAATATGTTGTGCAGACTATATAAGGTGCAGAAGGAAAGTACATAAAAAAAGCTTTAATTTGTTTATGCACAATTAATTAATGATTAAATTCCAAAAATGTGAATTTTTTAGGCATTTTTAATTTTTAAAATAACTTTGTAAAAATTCGGTTTTTTATGCAAAAAGCATTATATTGTAGCCCCTTTTTAATTACAAATCGAATGATACTTCATAAAATCCGATCGGTACAACGGGTACATAACAATGGGTACAACGAACACACAATAAACAAAATTTTAAATCAAAAATACATAAGAAAGCCCTGAAATTAGTATTTCCACCACCAGAGAAAAAAACCAGTACAGTAAACTCGCGATTATCCGAGTCCCGATTAAACGAATCTCCGGATTAACCGAGGTAGTAATTGAAAAGAACAAATTATGTAATAAATTAGCTTGGAGAGCAAGATCAAGTAAAAGCGTGTACGCTGTCTGTTGGTACGCTGAAGAGATGTGTCACTAGCGAGTGTTATTGTTCTAGCCACTATGTTTCTACTGGCCGCCTGCCCACCCACTCCCCCACCCGTCAGTTTAAGTCATCACAGCTAGCTGTTCGGTTCGTCTCACTGTAAGCTCTTACAAGTTCATTCATGTATTCTTTTTGTGTAGTTTCTACGTAACTACATCTATATTTAAGAAAGGAGATAGAAGATGATCTAGATCTAGATCTAGAAAACTACAGAGGAATAAGCGTAAAATCATCAATAGGAAGATTATATGGGAAGATACTGCGAGAAAAGCTAGAGCAAGCGATAAAAGACAAAATCGGAGAGGATCAGGCATGCTTCACGGCAGGAAGATCATGCACACACACACTGGAACAACTGTTGGAAAAGAAAAAAACAAAAAAAATAGAGATATACATTTGGCATTTGTGAACCTGAGAAAGGCGTATGACTCTGTACCAAGGCCAGAACTATGGGAGCCAATGTACAAATTAGAAATACAGATGGAACTCATAGAAGCTACAAAAGCTCTGTATATTACTACTACTACTAAGGATTTCCACAGTTTTCACTGTCTTCCTTCACTCAACCGTTTTCTCCAATTTTCCCTGTCATTCCAGTCTCCATCTCGCAGGGTTCTTTTCTCCATAGCCTCGTCGATTTCATCTCTGAATGACCTTCGGGGTCTTCCTCTCTTTCTTCTTCCAATCGGGCTCCATTCTGTGATTTTGTTTATCCAGCGTCCTCTGTCCGCTCTTCTGACGTGGCCGTACCAGGATAGTCTCTTCTCCTCTATATAGTTGATTATGTCTGATTGCACTCCCATTCTCCGCTTAATCTCTGCGTTTTCAATTCTGTCTCTTTTTGTAAGTCTACAGCTTCTCCTCAGGAACTCCATTTCTACTGCTCTTATTCTACCTCTATTTCTCTTGTTTATTGTCCAGTTTTCGGACCCATATGTCAGGATACTTCTTGTCAGGGTGTTATATATTCTCTTTTTTGTCTTTATCGTAATGTTCTTATCCCACAACACTGAGTTTAGTTGTCTTATACAGTTTCTTGTTTGTCTCAGTCTGTTGTTTATATCTTCTTCTGTTGTTCCCTGGTTCGATATTATGGTTCCTAAATACTTGAATTTATCTGTTCCATTTATTTGTCTTCCCTCGTCTATCTCTAGGTTTCTCATATCCTTGTTTTCTGTTGTTAGGTATTCGGTTTTCTCTAAGTTTATTTCCATTCCGTTGTTTTTATATTCTTCTTCTAGTTTTCTGAGCATAAAGCTGAGATCTTCTTCATCTTGTGCGATGACTACTTGATCGTCGGCAAAACTTAAGGTGTATAGGTATTCGTCTCTTACTGGTATGCCCATTCCTTCGCACTTTCTCCTCCATGGTTTGAGTGTCTTTTCCAAGAATATTTTAAACAGAGTAGGGGACGTAGCACAGCCTTGTAGAAGTCCTTTTGTCGTCTTAAATGGATTGTAGGCTTTATTTCCACATTTAATAGCTACTTTGTTTTCTTTGTATAGTGCTTTAACTGCTTTTATTAGTGTTTGTCGGATTCCGAGATCATTCATTGCTTTCCATAATTTGACTCTGGGTATTGAGTCATATGCTTTCTTTAGATCAACAAAGGCCAGATGGACCGGTCTACCTTTTGCCATTTTCTTCTCTATCAGTTGTTCTAATGTGTACGTATGATCTAGGCATGATTTTCCTACTGTGAACCCTGCTTGGTCTTCTCCAATTTTTCCTATTATTTCAGTTTCTAGTTTTTCTTTAATAATTTTCCCGTAAAGTCTACCTACCGACGATATTATACTAATTCCTCTATAGTTTTCACATTTTTTCCTGTTTCCTTTCTTATGTATGGATGTGATGTATGCTTGTGTCCATTCCGCAGGTATTTCTTCTCCATTTAGTCCTCTTTCGAACATTCTATGTAGCATGCGGAATAACTTTTCCGTTCCGTTTTTAATTAGTTCGTTTGGTATTCCTCCGGGTCCTTTGGCTTTTTTGTTCTTCAATGTCTTGATTGCTCTCTTAACTTCTGCCAGGCTTATTTCTATCTGGTCGTATGCCCCATTTCCTGCATGTTCTATATTCTCTTCCTGAAACTGGGGACGGTTTTCTGTAAGTAGTTCTACGTAGTATTCTTGCCACTCGTTTTCACTAATTTTGCCGATCTGGGTTTTCTCTGTCTTATTTCGTTGAAGTGCTTTTAATATTCGCCATGATTCTGAATTTCTCGTTCCTCCGATACGTCGTTCTATCTCTGTGCATGCTTGTTCCCATCGTTCGTTCTTTTCATTTGTTACTCTTTTCTTTACCTCTCTGTTTTTCGCTCTATATAGGTCTAAGTCTTCCTGTTTTTTGGTGTTTAGGTATTTTATGTGTAGTTTTTTCTTTTCTCTTATGCATTTCAATGTGTCTTCCCTTAATTTGATATTCTGGTGGGTGTTCCTTTGGTCGTCTTCTCCAAGAGCTTCTAAGGCCGCTGAAATCAGGGGCAGGTTTTTATGTGTTCATGCATTTCATCTAACGTGTCATATCTGAATTCTTCTAGTTTTTGGTCTCGTCTTCTTTTGTATAAATCTTTTATTGATTCTTCCTGCAATAGATGTAATTTGAGCCTCTTTTCGTTTATTGTCGTTCCCGTTGTAACAATCGATGTATGTTTTTGTTTTGTCCAGATATAGGGGAATTCCATCCATGCCACCACAAGTTTGTGATCTGTTCCACACTCTGCCCCTCTTTTCACTCTGATGTCTTTCACTTTGATGGAGCTTTTGTGGTTCATGATAATGTAGTCAATAATGGATCTTAGTTTTCTTGTCTCTTGAGTCCATGTGTACTTATGTATATTTTTGTGTTTGTAAAATCCGTATATATCCGCTCTGTATATAATATAAGAAAATAAAGTGTCCATTAAAATGGGAACAAGAATCATAGAAGACTTCACCAAAACAAAAGGACTCCTGCAGGGTTGTTCCACATCTCCAACCCTATTCAAATATACTTAGAGAAAGCCTTGACTACATGGAAAAGAAAATGCGAAGGCATGGGAGTACCGGTACGGAACGACTGCCTATATATGTTAAGCTTTGCTGATGATCAAGTAGTGATTGCACAAGACCAAGACGACCTCAGCTACATGATGAAGAAACTACAAGAAGAATATACCAAGGCTCGCCTAGATATTAACCTCGCGAAAACAGAGTACCCATCTACAAGTGAAGAAGACATAGAAGATCTACAGATGACGTAACAATCAAAGGAAAGGATAAATTCAAATACTTGGGACAAATTTCCAAAGTAATACAGAAGGTTGTATACAACAGAATGTTAAATTTTATTGAAGAATACAATTTATTAACTCCAACCCAACACGGCTTTAGATCAAAAAAGTCAACACTCACGGCTGCATGCAGCTTGTTTGAGCGTATTTATGATGAATTAGATACACTTGAGTGCAAAACAATCGACTCAAAAGCGATATTTGAGATTACACCTTCTGTTTTAATGTAAAAAGTATAAAAATAACAAGATGTAATGTGCAAACAGTAACTTTATTATTGAACTTACAAAAACCGCTATTTCATTATTTGAAAGACGCATTATAAAAACAATATGCTATACGAATAGAGTTTCTCAAATATTCATCATTGGAACTATCCCAAGAAAGACATAATGAACAGAGAAATCATCAATTACGAAATGAATTTTTTTATTTTTCAATATCTGATATTACCACCCCTATTACTAATTACACTTTCCAGTCGATTTCGCATGGATCGGATGACTTTTCTAATAAATTCTTGAGGCATTGCTTCCCATTCATCATTAAGCGCAGCCCTTAATTCCATTATGCTCCTTTGTGCATGATTTCTGTTTCGGACCCTTCGTTTAAGCTCATCCCAAACATACTCTATTGGATTTATGTCCGGGCTCAACGCAGGCCAATTTATTATAGGTATACCGATCTCAGTCAGATAGGTGGTGGTGACTCGTGAGGTATGACATCGTGCATTATCATGCAATAAAATAAAGCATCACCAATAAATCCCACGTATGGAACCACATTTCCTCCAAAATATCTCTGATGTAACGATCCGCCGTTAAACCTCCACCACGTCCTCCACCAGGCACGAAAACCAACTCGGTTTTCCCATCCATGGAAATGCCTGCCCGAAATATACAAGAACCGCCTCGATATGACACAATTTCTGGTATACAACATTGAGCAAATCGTTCTCCTGGCCTTCTATAGACTCAACGCCTCTTTTCGTTGCCATGTAGGCAGATCCTACTTTCGTCGGAGAATAATACCTGACTCCATTGATAGTCGTCCCAATCCAGATGTTCGCGAGCAAATTCTAGTCGCCTTTACTTCTGGGCTGTAGTTAGCTTCGGACTCGTAGCTGCCCTTTTTGGTGTCAGGTTTGCTGCTTTAAGTCTCCTTCTGACTGTCCAAACGCTAGTAACCACACCTCGGACTTTTCTAAGCTCTTCTTTAAAATTAGCACCAGTCAAATGTCGATGTCTCAGAGATTTAGATACAAGAAATCGATCATCTCTCTCCGTTGTTGTTCGTTTACGACCTCCTCCTTGTCGGCGAACATAATCACCAGTATCTTGGTACCGACGATATACTCGGGACACAGCAGATTGGCTTAAATTTAGTCGATTTGCCACGGCCCTCTAGCTCAGGTCTTCTCTCAATAATGCTACTGCTTGAGCTGCTTTGACAGATGTGGTATCCATCCGTTATGCAGTTGCGAAATTAATTGACTCATGTTTTAGTGCATCGCTATGTAAATTGATGCCTACGATGTTAACCGAACGCGTTAAGTCGGTGCGTGTCGATTTCAATGAGTCAAATTCTGACCCCCTCTCTATGTGTTGCATTATTTATTTATAATACGTCACCCGATTTTCCAAAAACCAAAACTTTTTTCAAACTCAATAATGAGGAGAATAATTGTACAATAAATATTATTAAATTTACACCTTTTAGATTGAAACAGGAGCTGTACTTTCGCAAAATAATTTTGAGTCGATTTTTTTGCACTCAAGTGTAGTAGAAACCACCTGGCAGGACTATTTTTTGATCTATCACGAGCTTTTGACTGCTTAGACATAACATTTATTCGCAATAAATTATATAACATTGGTTTTAGAGGGATATTTCTAGAATGGATAATGAATAAAAATGACAAAGACAAATGTTGTTGACTGCTTTATACGCTGGTGTAATACCAACAGACTACTATTAAACATTGACAAGACGTAAATTATTTATT